>NC_140230.1:3942123-4542123 GCF_951802725.1 Rutilus rutilus | reverse complement strand
GACAGGGAACAGTGGGAACACACGGAGAAGTGAGGAAGTGCTGCTGGCTGTCAGTCACACCGCAGGAGCTCGAGCCGTTACACGCTTCAGTGCAGTGAAACAGCGGGACGCCCCGTATATCACTGGAGCACACACACACACTCTCAGCACACGCACGCGTATGAGCCTCACAGGCCGTCTGAAGATGAATGCTGGTGTATTTACATGCTCTCAACATTGTTCCAAAGCCGTATGCAGTTTTCCCCCAGTGGCACACAACAAGAGACATTTCAAAGAATCTTAACAAGCTCTTTTCCACACAATAGCAGTTCTACACACACACACACACATTTGCTTATCCCGAGGTTTTCCCACAGCCTGCCGGATCCAGGCCGTATCCAGATCTGACGAAGGACCTTCGCCTGGACCCGATGACAACGCAGTGCTGAAGTGCCAGCTAGTCTCTCCCTGTGGAGGATCCCTTTACCACTCTACAGATAAAGTGTTTTCGGGAAAATTCGTTTCGCGTAATTACCCCTAAGTGACAAAATAAAATAAAATTCTGTATCAAAATTACAAGGAAACACCAGTACTTTGTTTAGGCTTGGTTTGTAGGGAATTACAAACCTGCGCACATATATTCAAACGCACATAACTATAGAACCAATTATTAATGCGCATGTGAACGCCATCAGCGTTTCTCACAGGTTCGCGTTTAAAGTCTGTGTAGAGAGAATGGTGTCGTCTTAGCGGCCCCTAATTTAATAACAAATGATCGTTGCGACAGAAGCGAGTCAATCAAAACTAACTTTAGCTGGAAAATAACTTTATTAAAGAACCGCTATAAAGCCAAAACAATCTCTGTTACCTTAAATTATACGCTTATCTCTGTAAAGCTGCTTTGAAACAACCTACATTGCTAAAAGCGCTATATAAATGAAGATGACTTGACTTGACACACACACATGTTGGGTTTTCATGTTTTATGGGGACTCTCTATAGACGTAATGCTGTTTATACTGTATGTCTCTCCTCTTACACAAATAATTAAACCTACCCATAATAGAACATTTACTGCGTTTTTACATTAAATAAAAAACACAATTTTGTATGATTTAAAGCTTTTCTCAAGGGGACCAAAATAAATAAAGAATTCCCCACAAGATCAAAAATGAATGGTATTACTATCATAGCAACACACACACACACCAAATTAAAGCACCATATATACACTATATATATGATAAATCTTCTGAAGATGTACGACAGCTTTTTGTTTCACTGAAAGAAATGCTGAATTGCTGACAACAGTGCTGTAGTAACTTAGCTGTTATTTGAATAGTTAAGGTTATATATTTGTATTGCCTTGCTAAAATTTACATACTTTTCCTGACTGTTTATTATTTGACAATCAGATTAAGTGATATTTGCTCATTTTATGTATAAAATGAAGTACTTCAGAACTGAAATGATGCCTTTATGAACAACAATGATCTTTTTTTCCCCACTATTTTCTTTAGTTTCAAATTCCAAACCCAGTATCAGAACTGTTACCAGTATCTTTTAATCATCAGCAGTCACAAGCACTGAGCCCCTAAAGGGACCTTTAAAACTAAAAACACTTTATTTTAAGGTGTCATTGTTACAGTGTAATTATATATTTAAGGACTGAGTAAATTTAAGCAACTACATGTACTTACTATAGGATTAGGGTTTGGTTGAGGGTTAGTTGCATGTAATTATGCATAATTTACTGTTATTACTATGGTACGTATATGTAACGTATGTAACAAGGACACTGTAAAATAAAGTGTTACGGAAATGTTTCACTTTTTGCGAAGTCACGCGTTACAATTTCCGGTTAATGCACACTATAACCTATTTCATTTGTGCGTCACTGCCATTTTACTATGAAGAAAACAAGAGTATAGACGAATTAATTAACATGAATTAATAAAGATCAATTTGCTCCAAACTGGGTTTTCGTCCGGGCACTAAAGGCTCTCTCTAATATCCCGTCCTGATGTCCGCTTTAACGCGTGCTCTGCGTGAATCCAGCTTTATTCGTTCGTCATTAGGGCCGGGCAATACGACAACATTATTGTATATCGATGATGTGTGGCAAGTATCGCGATGTCATAACAGTTTCCAGACGATAATCGTAGATTATTCACGATATTTCACATAGCCCTAGTTATACACACATTTATTTACATGCAATAGCATGAATGAGATATTTTCTATAGGCTAGTAGTTAGCAGGGTTTGGAATAGAGGGTTTTGATAGCATTCTTTTAGCGCAAGAAAACACTGTGCTGCACACACATCCAAAGCGTCCTCTCACATACAGTAGTGCACGGACAAACACACACACAATTATGGCATAATATCCCCGTAAACACAGTCGGTTTTCTCTTAAACGGTTGAGAATGCCTATTGAATCAGTGCACTGACAGCCTATACTGATCAAAGAACAAAAGAAAAAGAAAAGCACTCACTGAACTTTTCTACCTTTAACTGGCCTAACTTTATTTGCCTGTTGTTGGGCGCCGACCGCTCTAACGGCAACACGAGTCTGTGTGTGCGACTTTGAGATGCGTTCCCTGTCAAACATCATTTATCCTTCACTCCAAAAAATAAGCTGTTGAACGAACTTGATTAAATTAAAGGGATAGTTCACTTTGAAATTAATTTTTGATATGTTTTAGCTTACCTCAAGGGCATCCAAGATGTAGGTGTCTTTGTTTCCGCAGTAGTTTCAATTTTGATATTTTTAGGTCAAACCGTTCTTGTCTGTCAGTCATATAATGCAGGTCTATGGTCACTGACTCAAAACACAAGCACAGAGTCCAAACAATTCCCCATCGTCCAAATGAACGTCCAGTCTGTTTCCAGACGATAAGAATGCTATCCCCATCGTTTTTGTCGCCTTGGCTACGGTTTCGTTCCAATGAACTGCAGTAGCGAAGGCGACATCTAGTGTATACATCTATACCCGCCAGCGGGCAGGTATAGATATATACACTAGATGTCGCTTGGCTACGGTTTCGTTCCAATGAACTGCAGTAGCCAAGGCGACATCTATGTATATATCTATACCCGCCCGCGCCGTCAGATCATTTGGACGTGTGCTGTTTTCAAGAGATAACAACGATATAAATACTGTTCGTTTTCTCACACAAACCGCTCGTTTCGTGTCTTAGGCCATCAATGTGTACTTATGATGGGGAATTGTTTCATTTGGACGATGGGGAATTGTTTTAATTTGGACTCTGTGCTTGTGTTTTGAGACAGTGACCATCGACATGCATTATATGACTGACAGACAAGAACGGTTTGACCTAAAAATATCAAAATTGAAACTACTGCGGAAACAAAGACACCTACATCTTGGATGCCCTTGAGGTAAGCTAAAACATATCAAAAATTAATTTCAAAGTGAACTATCCCTTTAAGGAAAACTTTTCCACGAAAATGAATTACATTTTTCCAACAAAATCTAATTTGTTTGAAATGATTTCTTGTAATCTTGTTGTATGAACTTAAATTCATTTAGTCATTCCTGCTAGATAAAGGTTTGTCCGGTTACCTACATTTAATTTTTGCCCTGCCTAAAATTGCCAACATTATAATTTTAGCTAATTTGACTCTATAGTTATTTCTAATGATAGAAGCTATAGTGTTCAATTTAATTAAAACCACTTTTTACAGAGTAATATTGAATATTACTTATGCAGACCTGCGAATGAGGTTTAATGCATGTATTGTGTATACTGAGTTCCCACAGCCCTAAACTAAACACAGTCGCCACTCTTCTGCATAATTGTAACCAAAAAATTCCTCTAAGTTTCTAACATAACTGAATATTAAACACTAACATTAACTAACAACATCTTTCCATTTACAGAAAAAACACATAAAATAACACTTTAATCCCTAAATTTACCCTCCTAATACAGTCCCTTGCAAAGCATGCTGGGAACCACAGATCCACTGCCCAGTTAGTTGTCAACAAAAATTATTCATGTAGTTTTCACACAAATTAATTAAGTAAACTTCAGTTTTAAATATATTAGGGTGATTGAACACAATTAAATTAAATTGTGACAAAATATTAAACAATCGTGTTACTTTAGCTTATTTTAATGCATTAAATTTAACAAGAGAGGCAAAAATTTATTTTGGATTTCTTGATCGTTATATGATTTTTTTTTCTTTTTTTTCCCGTTACTGTTGCTATTAATTTTTATACAATTTATTTTGTTCAGCAGACGAAACAATTCCTGTTAATTCAGAATAGCAGAAAAAAAAAAAAAATGATCAAGGCTATTTTATTTTGGTTTGCAGTCTTCACAGAACATGTGTTCAAGAAAACACACTGATGATGTATTTCCGCTCTCTGTAACACAAGAGTGTGTGTGTGTGACATGCGTACACTATTAAAGAAATTATCACCTCCGTAAGGCTGCAATTTTTATGTGATTACTTTGTGATTGGGATGAGAAAACCATTCCCTTTTCCCCCTGAATGGCTCTCTAATCGAGTGCTTTGAAAATATTAGCACACATCTGTGACGGCGAGCAGAAAAAAAGCTGTTTGTCCACATCTTGAAAGGATCTGAAGGCATGCAGTGGAACGGAAAGAGGAATTTAATGAGAGATGACATAGGCTTTTGCACCAGAAGCCGTACTGTAATCACAGATAAAGAGATAGGGAGGAAGAGCGAACACACGACACCAGAGAAATAACAACAGTGGCGAAGCAGAAGAACTGAGGAATCCTGCAGATCGCAAACGAGACCTTTGATGCCAAAGCTATCGGGAATAATCTATGAGAAACATCTGCATGCCTGAACAATACAGTTTTCTCAGAACTGACATTTTTCCAATGACTTTTCTATTCAGATGGTGTGGCATTTGAAAATCACATTAAAGGAACACTCCACCGTTTTTTGAAATAGGGCTTATTCACCTTCTTTCCTACATTTAGATAGGTGGGCAAATGCATTTTTGTCTCAGTGCATGCATTGTTTTAGTTTGACGGTCGGCTCTAGCTTAGCTTAGCACAATGAATGGAATCCTTTGTTGCCAGCTAGCATGTCCTAAGTAAAAGTGATATAAAAAATAATAAAAACCCACCTAATTACTTCTTGTGGCCTGCGTATTCACAACAAGTACAAATAGTGATGCAGATTAACACTAGGCGATTTCCTAGGCAGATATTGACTTATATATTAAGGACTATATTAAAGGGAAGCACAGGCGAAGCACTGCTACTTGGGCGTGATATCTCTGCGCCCAAGTAGCAGTGCTTCGCCTGTGCTTCCCCCTAATATAGTCCCAAGTCAATATCTGCATAGGAAATCGCCTAGTGTTAAAGGGATACTCCACCGTTTTTTCATATTAAACTATGTTATTCCCTTAACTAAGACGAGTTGATACATACCTCTCTCGTCTCAGTGCGTGCACTAAATCGCTCTGTCTTGCGGCGAAACTTTGTTAGCCCAGTTCATTCAATATGTGCCAAGCAGAGAAGCTACAAAACACCTCCACGTTTTCCCTATTTAAATACAGTTACTCGCGTAGTGTAACTCGACCTAGGACGGTGACACAAAACAAAACATTGCGCTTTTCTAAGCGTGTAAAATGGATAACTATATTGTATGGCGGAATACCATAGCAAGTGCTTGGAAGCACTTCGACTTCGGCGCAGTAATATCTTCCTCTCAAGATATTACTGCGCCGAAGTCGAAGTGCTTCCAAGCACTTGCTATGGTATTCCGCCATACAATATAGTTATCCATTTTACACGCTTAGAAAAGCGCAATGTTTTGTTTTGTGTCACCGTCCTAGGTCGAGTTACACTACGCGAGTAACTGTATTTAAATAGGGAAAACGTGGAGGTGTTTTGTAGCTTCTCTGCTTGGCACATATTGAATGAACTGGGCTAACAAAGTTTCGCCGCAAGACAGAGCGATTTAGTGCACGCACTGAGACGAGAGAGGTATGTATCAACTCGTCTTAGTTAAGGGAATAACATAGTTTAATATGAAAAAACGGTGGAGTATCCCTTTAATCTGCATCACTATTTGTACTTGTTGTGAATACGCAGGCCACAAGAAGTAATTAGGTGGGTTTTTATTATTTTTTATATCACTTTTACTTAGGACATGCTAGCTGGCAACAAAGGATTCCATTCATTGTGCTAAGCTAAGCTACCACCGACCCTGTCAAACTAAAACAATGCATGCACTGAGACAAAAATGCATTTGCCCACCTATCTAAATGTAGGAAAGAAAGTGAATAAGCCCTATTTAAAAAAACGGTGGAGTGTTCCTTTAATTATCAACATTTTCCACGAGTGCTTCACAACCACAAATCAATATTTATTTTCAACAATATATCTATTGTTTTATCTTTTAAAACCTACTTTTTGTTAAATGTTTTGCCTGAAAAGATTGGCCGTTTTATTTATGTTTTAAATAAAAGGCACTCAGCTTTAATATTTAGGTTGTATATGCTTATACACTTTACATTGGAACATTAGTTAATGCATCATGAATTAACAATTAGGAATAGCATATTTATCAATTTAAATTAACCTAGATTAATAAATGCTTTAAAGTAGTGGCCATTGTTGTTAAATGTTAAATATGTTATTAAAAAGCAATTGCATTTACTAATGTTAAAGAGGAACTATAATGCTTTTATACATGTTCTGTTGCTGTTTAGGCATGAAAAAGCTCTGCAAAGTCACACAGTTCCTCTCTATATCAGTGTCAGTGTTTCTGAACTCCCTGAAACGCCTCCATTGTAGTCTTGAGTTTCTTCCTGAACAAACACGTCACAATATTCCTCATTTAAATAATTCATATGCAGAATAAAGGGGCGGGGCCTGGTTGAGTTAGTTAGTAGTGTGTTGAAACTGGCGGTTATGGAAAGGGGCGGGACATTTCCCCAAACACACTCAAAGCGCTCAACCAATCACAACACACTGATCCAGCCGACCAATCAGAGCACAGTGTGCTTTTCAGAAGGAGGGGCTTCATAGAGACAGGAACTAAACAGAGCAAAAGGATTCCAATGTAAAAGATTAATATTTTGTTTCATAAAAGATATGGTGGAATCCAGCTTGTCCCCTAGATGGTCTGCTTGCTTTAACCTCACACACACACACACACACACACACACACACACAGCTTTAACCGTTTCCTCGCTAGAGAAGTGTTCAGTTTTTCCGCTTGCAAATTCCTCCATGTAAATAGCGAATCCGCCATGGCGCGAGCACAACTGGCTTTTAAAGGGAATGAGAGATGAGACTCTGACTGGTTTATTGCACGTTATGCCCGAAACACATCCATTACTCATTAAGAGAATAGGGACGACCCTTTTAGACCATTTTTCCCATCGTTAAACTTGCAAAAGTGGATTCGGACACACCATAAGTGCACTTGCGCTTTAGACCAGCGCTTAGATCGTTAAAATAGGGCCCTAGAACTACAACACCCATATCCTGCTCACACAGCACACACAACATCCTATTCCCATCCCGGATTCTCTCAACACGGGTGGACTTTTTTGTTTACATGCGCTACTTGTTTGAAAAACCCAGATTTTTTTTTTTTTCTTTTTGTACATTTAAAAATAATTGCATTAATTTAGCCATTACTTGAAAAAGCAATCTGATTAAGTAAAACCACTGTAGAGGATGAACTCTGACCTCTCTCTCATCCTGGTGGAGCCACTGTTTGGGGTCATCTTCTGTAGCCAGAAACGCAATGAGGTCCAGCGCTGTGAGCCGCGTCTGCCGGCGTGAGGACACAAATATGAGGACCGGTTTGGCTGGAGAATGTGTGCGAATGGCTGCAGGAGAGTGGAAACAGAGAGAGTCGAGATATAAATGTATCAATCAAAATGCATGAAAAGCAACAACAACAAAAAAAACAATACAAAACCGAAAAAAATACAAAACCGAAAAAAATACAAAAGCAATAAAAATGCAAGATGATAAAAAAGTACTGTTTTGGTAAAAGTACAAAAGATTCATTTGTAATTTGTCTCAAGTTGCTTTTAGGCAAGTCAGTTCACCTGGTGACCTTCCATTTTAGGGGTGTAACGGCACACAAAAATGGTTTTGAAGCCACAATCTGGTATGTTTTGGAACAACAAAACAATTAAAATATTTTTAATACATACAAATAAGCTTTGTATGATTGCGCTCCCATTCTAATCCGCTCCGTCTATTTGACGCCAAGCGTGCCGGGCCTCGTTCATTACAGTCTGCAAATGAACTACTTGCATGAAATACTTGCATGAATTTGTCAAATTTACAGGCGAGTATAAACGATACGATGTAAGTTGTGCTCTGAGGGAAACCGCATCTCGAACGCATTAAACAACACACACATCTGACAGCAGGGCAAGCCATGTATGTTCATGACTCATATATGAAGCACGTCTCGTGTCTCAGACCTGAATCATGCACCTATCCGGCAGCAATCACTTTGACTATATAGTATATCAATATAAATGATATTTTCCAATCCTAGAGGGGAAACTCAGAGTTTGAAATTACATTCTGCACACACAGTGTTAATTAAAACAACTGTATTCGTCCAGTGCACATGTGTTCTGAACCAAATGACCCGCACCAACAATTTTCAGTAGGAATACGTGTACCGTTACACCCCTAGTGCTGTAAGCTTTATGCCGAACGCCACATGAACAAACAGGAAAACAGGTCTCAATGCATCCGCTTGTCAGAGAGTGTTATGACAGACTGATGACGATATCTATGACTCAAGGTAATCGGCTAACCTATCTATTTCTTTTAATGTTGGTGTTTTATTCAGTTTAAAGATAAAAATGTTAGTGAGAAAAATCTGCAAATGCAATGGACATCAGTTATGCTATTATTTTTGCTCGCTCCTTTTAAGTTATCTTGAGTAAAACGGCTTTATATTTGACGAAACACATACAAAAGACCTGAACGGGAAGCGACGCGACCGGTTTTACAGAATATGGACGTTTATTGCGCATAATCCTCATTGCAGAACTAAAATCTCCAAAACGGTTTGCCAGGATTGTTTTTCAATAGCATATTTCAAATCAGCAATGAAATTTGACAGCAATAAAAAATTTAAGCACAAATCATGAAAAAGGGAATTCTCAGAAGTACAGGGTGGGCCATTTATATGGATACACCGTAATAACATGGGAATGCATACAAAAGTTGTATCCAAGATGGCCGACTTCTAAATGGCCACCATGGTCACCACCCATCTTGAGGAGTTTGCCTCCTCACATATGTGCCACAAACAGGACTTTAATATCACCAACCATTCCCATGTTATTACGGTGTATCCATATAAATGGCCCACCCTGTAGAAGTCAACATAGTTGGGTAAAATTCCTCAACAAATATAATTTGTGTGCTCCTTTTTTGTGAATTTCCAAATGTATTGTAGCACAAATGAGATTTGAGGACTTTAGATACAATTTCGGTCACTCAAATGTGTCGTTTAGAACACTTGTTGAGTACATTATTACACAATTCAATGTTTCTGCATGAACTTTTCCCTTTAGTGAGTGTGTAATGTTACTGTAGTATTGTACCCTGGAAGACTGGTTTGTTCATGCTGGCCATCCGAGGGCAATAATGTTGCCCAGGAAAACCTTGGATGTGAACCTCCAACGGCACTGGGCGAACAGAGGGTCGGAAATTAAACAGTCCCACCTGAAATACAGACAGACAGATGAATAAGGACAGCGCCACAAAACAATGCAAGAAAACCAGGGCCAGAAAGTGAGAAGACACAGAAAGACAGTAATAAAGAGAGAGATGGAGTGCCCAGCTGGCTGTGTGCCTGACAGAGTGGCCCATCTGGGGGTAATTACAGCCCGTCATTGTCCCCTGTCCCACAACCACGCTCTCACACAAGTGGCCCGGGCCTGGGTGCGTGTGTGCACATATTTAAAGGCCTGGATAATGGATCGGGCAGCTAGAGAGACGCCTTAGTCCAAACAGCACACGTCAGATTTATGGAGACCCCCAGCCCTTCCTTCCCCGTCTGTCTCGCAGGGTGACATTTCGGCAATAGTAAAACAACGTTTACATAACCACTGCTGTCTGCCCTGATGCTGCTGCATGCTGGGAGACGGGTGCTGGTTATTTATAGAGCCTCGCGCGCTCGTGTGTGCGAACACATACACATATAAACGCAGAATGACTGAAAGGACGGCTATCTGTAATGGAAACAGGATGAAAATGATGGTGCAGTGTTTCAGATAATATCCTTTGACTTCATCCCGTATCATTATGGAGGAAAGTGAAGCATGATTACACCGAAACAAGACCCATTAATTACATCCAACTCTAAAAAAAAACGTAAAAAACCCTCATTTGGACGCCAAGATTTCTTGCTTGATCTGAATTGCCGTGAATCATTTGCATATCATTTCAAATCCCAGAAGAGGAAGGAGCACTGATCCCGAAAAAATATTAATTTGCCTGTATATAAAGTCTATGGATGGCCTCCAAAAGCGATTTGGATATCGCAAGTCTTGCATCAAATGTAGTAGATAGAGATGTGACGTTAGAAGGGTGTGTGTGTGAACGTTGAGATGGTTGTGTGTTGTGACGTTAGAAGGGTGTGTGTGTGTGAACGTTGAGATGGTTGTGTGTTGTGACGTTAGAAGGGTGTGTATGTGAACGTTGAGATGGTTGTGTGTTGTGACGTTAGAAGGGTGTGTATGTGAACGTTGAGAAGGTTGTGTGTTGTGACGTTAGAAGGGTGTGTGTGTGTGTGAACGTTGAGAAGGTTGTGTGTTGTGATGTTAGAAGGGTGTGTTGTGTGTGAACGTTGAGAAGGTTGTGTGTTGCGGTGGTTTGTAACCTGTCCGATGCCCAGCCAGTCGGCTAGATCGCGAGCATTAGCCAGCGCTGTCGAGAGTCCCACCACACGGACTGATTTTGAGGTGTGCGATGAGATAAAGTTGGTTCTGGACACGATGACCTCTAGAACCGGCCCTCTGTCCTCACCTGTGAAGGCAAACGAAACACAAAAACTGTAACAATACCATTTTTACACGCTATTATTAGAAATTATTTACTGGCTTTTTTGAAAAGCTCCTGCTCACACATGAATCATGATCTCTCAAATGTAATTTACATGTTTAAGTCCCCCTGTGGTGAAAATCAAGCTTTTAATGTTGTATATATGTCTATGTGGTGTTTTTAATATGCTTTAAGACAAACCATGTGTAAATTCATAAGTCGACAGCATTGCTGAGTATTTCCTCCTTAAAACTGCAGTGAACCAAAGACAGTCTCAAAAACACGCTTTGAAATCGCTGGTGTTTCTGACGTCACAAACAACCTTGTAACCAATCAGATCAACGTGTGATCGTCAACGAGTGGATCTCTGAGCTGAGTGAGTGAGTGGAGGCGGGGCTCATTTGCATATTCATAGAACCGCACATACTAAATGAGGCAAGGGTGTCGAGTTACATTCAACATATTTTAAGGCATGAAGAATTTTTTTTTTAAATATGTCATTTTGGTGATCAAAGATGAGTTTTAAGGGATACAATTGTTGACTACAGGGGGACTTTAAGACTTTATGTGTGAAAAGTGCTAATGTTTATATGTGAATAAAAGGCTGTTCATGAGTTAAAGCAATCGAGTCTCTTAAGAAGACTTGGATTAAACCAATCGATTCATATGGTTAACTTTACCATGCCATTTTGAACTAATTTGAAGTTTTGCTTGTGTGGCCAATAGACAGGCAATTTTGTTTAAAGTTACATGGTACAGATTTAACATAATATTTATGCTTTTTTTTTTCTTTTTTTTTTGTGATGGCATTTCAGTTTTAATTTGAAACTGGAGAAACAAACATTTCACTTGCAGTGTTATAATCAACTACTACAATTCTTCGCATTGTGAGTCTAGTTTTATTTTACATATATATATATATAAACATTAATGTAGGTCTGGATAAAATAATAAAACTAATGCAGGCCCGTTGAGAACAGAACTCCTTTTATGTCCTGAATTGTGTGTACCAAAATAATTCATCCTTCAAGAATAAGGAGGTTCTTTAATCAGTCTATTGAATCATACATGTGTGTAAA
This sequence comes from Rutilus rutilus, assembly GCF_951802725.1. Classification (NCBI taxonomy): domain Eukaryota; kingdom Metazoa; phylum Chordata; class Actinopteri; order Cypriniformes; family Leuciscidae; genus Rutilus; species Rutilus rutilus. The sequence goes on along the minus strand of NC_140230.1, from coordinate 4,530,011 downwards.
TACATGCAGATACTCGTGTATATAGCGGTATTATCATCTTATCCAACTACACACGGTTCAGGACTGAAGCTGTCCAACTCATTTATATGAAGGTCCTTGACTTTAACACATTGCTAGCAGCTTTACTACATAGGCAAACATATATGTGGACACCTGAACACCAGACCCATATGTGCTTGTTGAAGATTTCATTTCTAAACCATGGCCATTAACCGTGGTGCGTTCGCCCTTTGATGCAGAGGAATAGTTCACACTCCTCTGGGAAAGCTTTCCACTAGATGTTGGAACATGGATGCTGGGATTTGCTAACATTCAGACACAAGAGCATCATGCTGGTGCTCGTGATGTTGGGCTGTGATTGGGATGTTTGAGTCGGGGGAAGCGTCACGTGCGATTGAGGCGTTTGCAAAACCGAAGAATGAACTAGTGTGGCGTCATTTCGAACAAAATCAGCTTGCCAAAGTGAACTTTCCAGAAAAGTACATCTTAGATCTATTCATCATCTACCATGGCTCTGTGGCGATGATGATGTAATAGGTGGGTGTGGCTCTGAGGCTCCGCCTACTTTGACATGGAAATCTTCTCCGGTTTATTTCTTCTGTTCAGTCTTTCGAGGTCAGACGCTAGTAAAACATGAACACTGGAGAGCCGCTTTAAAATATAAACTGAACCAGCACTTCTAATTGAAAGCGACACTTGTTAATGTTTAATACTGTAAAGCTGTTTTCTTGAGGCTCTGTTGACAGAAATGCAATATCATATACATAACTATGTTTTCAGTGGTGAATAAAGACCTTTATAATGAACCGTTATGTTTGTATTTTCTTAGAATGAGCCATTCTCTCTACACACACCGCGGGTCCGCTTACATCGACATGTTTCTACAGTGGCCCTGAACGGACAAACGCGTTTCGTCACTGTGTTGTTCTTCGTGCAAAGAAGCTATAGCTAAAGTCAGCGAATAAAACACTGACACAATGATGAACAAGTAACAATAATATTCGAAATAAAATATCGTTTTACTGAATAATTAAACCTAATTCCTTAATTTATCTTTATAAAGAAACCTCATTGCTTAACTGTCTCAGACGACGGCATCACTTCCTGTCGGCCACCGTAACTTCTGTTGGTTGCAATTCGTAACCTCACCACCAGATGCCGCTAAAAATTACACACTGCACCTTTAAATAAATCAACTATATAAAATGCTATATAAATAAATGTGACATATCTTGACCGCTGAATTGCAGAGCTGGTGCAAACATATCCAGATCACTGTGATCAGATGCTTTCTGAACTGCTGTTTTCTCACCGCTGTCATTTTTGTTGAGTGTTTATTGTTTTACTGAGAGGAAAGCGTGCAGCACATATTTACATATTCATCTAAACGTCATCAGCGTGTGCGGCGTCTGAATGTTCAGGCATATCAAACTAATTTGATCCCTAAGCGAAGAAGGAAAAAGACTGCGTATATCAGGGCGTTTACCCAGGAGATGGATCTCGTCTATGATGAGAATCGCCACTTTCTGCACGTAGCTGCGGTTCTGCCAGCTCCGGCTCACTCCGTCCCATTTCTCTGGAGTCGTGACGATCAGGTCCGCCTGCGCTATGGCCCGCATGTCTGGAGTAACGTCACCTGTTAACTCAACCACCCTGGAGACATTGAGGATGATAATGAGCAAATAAAGGTCAGGGTATAATAACAGATACATATTTGCCAGAAGAATCTATAAACACTCTCACTTCCTCCCGAGCTTCTCTTCGATTCTGATCTTCCAGTCCTCAATCCTCTCTCGGACCAGAGCTTTGAGAGGAGCGATGTAGACCACCTGTTCACACGGATACATGCCCGTTAAACCGTGTCATAGGAACTAAAACTACACCCTAACTAGGGTTGGGAATCGAAAATCAATTCCAATTCTTGAATCGAATACTTAAGGTCAGGAATCGGATGCTTGTTATAAAATTTAAATTCCGATTCCTTTGTGAGCATTTCAATTTGACTTTAAACAATTCAGGCGCGAGACGACTCGCTCGCTGTTTTATGTACCGCACACACATCCAAACCATGCGCACAGAAAATGTAACTATATTGGATCCATGCAACTCTTAAAGTGACAGCAGCCTAATATTCCTGCTGCCGTCTCTATAACACTAATCAAACAACAAAAGACGAAGAGAAAATTAACTCGTTCTTGACTTAATAACTTTTGTAACTATATTTGTAATGTACATTTTATTTTATGAAATGCAGTGTTATTTTACATTTGATTACAGTTTCTGTACCTGACAATCTTAAAACACTGTTTATTTCAATCGTATCTTTGTTTAGTTGTATCTATTTGTTGCTATTGCTATTTTTTTATTGTGTTTACTTGTCTTTAATAATGCATGACATTTATATACGTTAGGCTAGCTGTTTTTCTATGGTATTTTTAAATCATAGGCAGAAGTTCCTTGTGTGAGTTGTCTTTAACCTGTTGATTTTTTGTTCATGATTTTCAGCTTAAATTAAAATGTTTTGCAATAAGACTTAATGTGAATGATATCTACGTTTTTATACCTTATTGGAATTGAAATTCGGAATCGATAAGAATCGGAATCGAAAATCGTTAAAATTCAACGATACCCAACCCTACACCAGACACACAGCAGAGGTCACGACCTTGGAGGTAGGGTACATGTTGAAGACCCTGAAGATGGCCATCTCTGCAGCGATGGTTTTCCCGGAGCCGGTGGGAGCTCCCAGCAGGACATTGGTGTCCGTGTGGTACAGCGTGTGGAAGATCTGCGTCTGAATGGGATTAAAGTGCGTGAACTTGTATAGACTCTCGTACTCCCTGTTTCCCAGTGCAGTCACAGGCAACGGCTGGAGATCCAAGAGCTCTGCAATTAAACAAAACAAATTATAACTCGCAAATCTGACTTTTCATCACATAATTGTCAGATATAAACTCACAACTGCAAAGGAAAGCAAAAAGTCAGAATTGTGAGATAAAGTGACGATTACCTCTTTTATTTTTTACTCCATGGAAAAAACAAGCTTCCATAGAAATGTGAGGTTTATCATTTTATAAAACGTTTTTGTCAGAACTTTATTTAAACATTTAGTATGTGAGGGCATTTTAGCAGATATTACATTTTATGTTGTAAGTCACCCAACCAACATTTTAATTTAAAATCATGCCATCGTTGCAAGAGTAATTATTATTATTAATTTATACACTTATTATTAGTGTAATATATTAGTTCATGCAAACAAAAGTGTGTAATTTCATTTATTTCCGTGTGTGTATCAGTACTTTTTGAACATTTACAGCACATTTTAAAATATTGATAACCGTGATCACTTTGGTCATTATAATCGTGATATGAAATTTTCATTCCGTTTCATCTCAACTCATTGACTATACTTTGTTCATTATTGTGAACTTTTTGCCTGTATGGTGATTAAAAGTAAATTTAATATTGGTTAATATTGGGTTCATATTTCATGAATATCTTTAGGTTTGGGTTTGTAACTCCGAAAAACTATATATATATATATATATATATATATATATATATATATATATATATATATATATATATATATATATATATACACACACACACTGAACAAAATTATAAACGCAACACTTTTGTTTTTGCCCCCATTTTTCATGAGCTGAACTCAAAGATCTAAGACTTTTTCTAAGTACACAAAAGGCCTATTTCTCTCAAATATTGTTCACAAATCTGTCTAAATCTGTGTTAGCGAGCACTTCTCCTTTGCCGAGATAATCCATCCACCTTACAGGTGTGGCATATCAAGATGCTGATTAGACAGTATGATTATTGCACAGGTGTGCCTTAGGCTGCCCACAATAAAAGGCCACTCTAAAATGTGCAGTTTTACTGTATTGGGGGGGTCCGGGGGGGTTCCCTGAGACGGTTTCTGACAGTTTGTGACAGAAATTCTTTGGTTATGCAAACCGATTGTTGCAGCAGCTGTCCGTGTGGCTGGTCTCAGATGATCTCGGAGGTGAAGATGCTGGATGTGGAGGTCCAGGGCTGGTGTGGTTACACGTGGTCTGCGGTTGTGAGGCCGGTTGGATATACTGCCAAATTCTCTGAAACGCCTTTGGAGACGGCTTATGGTAGAGAAATGAACATTCAATTCACGGGCAACAGCTCTGGTGGACATTCCTGCAGTCAGCATGAATGAATGTGTTTGGGATGCTCTGGATCGGCGCGTATACGGCAGCGTGTTCCAGGTCCTGCCAATATCCAGCAACTTCGCACAGCCATTGAAGAGGAGCGGACCAACATTCCACAGGCCACAATCAACAACCTTTTTTTTTTTTCTGTGAGATGGATGGATTATCTCGGCAAAGGAGAAGTGCTCACTAACACAGATTTAGACAGATTTGTGGACAATATTTGAGAGAAATAGGCTTTTTGTGTACATAGAAAAAGTCTTAGATCTTTGAGTTCAGCTCATGAAAAATGGGGGCAAAAACAAAAGTGTTGCGTTTATAATTTTGTCCAGTATATATATGTATATATATATATATTTGATGAAATATGTAGTTACGGTTTGCATTGCATGGCATCTGCTGTCCTGTGGTCGACAGAGTGCAAGAGAGCGGAAGCATGTTTATATATAATTGATATATTAACAGAACTGTTTTGCGGTTGTGGTCCTGCTCTTGTGCGCTCTTTCGAGTATGATACGGTAAAACGTATTACAGTGCCGAATGATACAGGGAAAACTGCACTGCAACGAATTATACAGAATACTAGGGAAAATATTCCTCAGTCACAGTCACTCCGCGTGTTTTCTGGATAATAAGTGAGCCAGGGGACATAAACCTCTAAAATGACTACATAATGTGTGTGTGAAGTGAATGAGTGTAAACTGAGCAAGGCACAAATCAAACAGCTGCGCTGCCGTGTCTATGCCTCTCTCAGAAATCAGAGCTTTATCAAGAGTACTATCAATAAAATACTGCATCATTAACATTTTCTACTATTTGATATGTATATTTAAATGTTTTAAACCTCGAGAGGCGATATGATAGACGAGTGAAAACTCAAAACATAAATCAATAGCGCCTTTCAGAAATCAGCTTTGTCAAAAGTAGACTGCTATCAAATAAAACATTACATCATACACATTTTCTACCACTTGATGTGTTTATTTAAATGTTTAAAAAGCGTTATTATACGATATTATCTGGTTTCAGCCAATAAGGAGCTCAGCGGTTACGTGCAGTGTAGGTCTTGCAAAGCTGTGTTGTGTACAGGTACATCTTTACAGCGACAGATTTCGGATTCGGGTTTTAACTTAGTACCGGTCGGGTCAAGCGATCTCGGGTTCGGGCTTCAGTGTAAAGCCCTGCAGACCTCTAGTACAGATACGATACGATTCCTGTGAGCTGTCCCGGGTCGCACTGCTTCTCGTGTGGCTGGCTTCGTCAGCGCTGAATCGTGGCTGGATGTCTTGACTACAATTTATCGTACAGTCAGAAATGAAACTCTGTATACATCGCACAATCATTTTAATCCTCACATTGTGTTCTAGTCATTTTGACCCAGAGATGATTATCTTTTTCCTGAAAATGCTGGTTAATGTAATCGTATTGGACTAAAACTTACTGAATTTGCTCTCACAGGGTAACGATTTCCGCAAAATTTTTGATAATGTTTCTGTTTTTGGGGTTTCCCCCCCCCAACCTTGTTACACTTGGTGTTCCCCAGTTAAAAATTACCAGCCTACAAAACACTGCTTATAAATCTCTCGTTTTTGTGTGGAACTGACAGATCATAGACCTCATTGATCTGAGTTTATGCACTTCAGTTTTTTTTTGTTTTTTTTTAAGGTGAATAAGCTTTAGTGATTTTTTTTTCACCCAAACACTTGAAGTGCATAAACTCAGATCACTGAGGCCTACGGTCAATCAGATCCAAGAAGAAATACAAAATCTGCACTAATTGAAAGAAAACAAGTTGATCGAAAGATTAACTCCAATGTTTGGTGATAACATATTAAATTGCTTGTAAATCTCTCATTATACTAAGTAAATTAAGCAAAAGGATTTTCAACACAGCACAAGGGATCATATCGTAAAATCTGTCATTTAAAAGATGAAAAATAAAAATAGTAAAGTGGCTTTAATACGAGCCATATCTAGAGACCGGAATAACAGAAGCACCGCTCACATATAGTCCTCTGAAACAAAAGCTTGTAGCAAAAACCCACATTTATAATTACGCGAAAGACTTTTGGGTCACTTACTCCATTTAATTAAATTTCAGAATTGATGTTTTTCAAGAAACAGTGGGTAATTCTGCAGTGGTGGGAAAAACTGACATTTCCAATTTGAAAGGTAATAAAAAACAACAGACTAGCACTTAAAATGCTGAAATGCCCCCATATGATACTGTCTAAATAGGCCTAATGACCACTCATTCCACACAGCATTTAAAGTAGGATATATCGGCACCATATCGGTATCAGCTGATATATGTTCATTTTTAATGTTATCGGCTTGATAAGAAATTTTGGCCGATATATTAAAGCCAATAAATAATGTATTATTTCCTTCAGCTGAGACACTTCAGATGTTCAACATGATGCTTTTAAATTGCTTGACATATGATTGAAATCACTTCAAAAAGGAAAATACAGTTCAAGTCTGTCATATAAGCTACATAATATTGTAATGAAAGCATTATAACTGTGTGCTTGAGACATGGCTTTTAATGGTGAGACTTTTACTTTTTGTAATCAGGCTCTCAAAAATTACATAAAAATTTGGATTTAGATCTATCGACAATATATCGGTTATCGGCTTTCAAATATGAAGAATTATCGGTTATCGGCCAAAATGTTCATATCGGTGCATCCCTAACTTAAAGTGATTCATTGTAAATAAGGAATAAAGTGTCTGCAGGAGGATTGTTGCTGACAGCTTGTTGTCTCAGTTGTGCGTGTGTGTGTGTGTGTGTGTGACGCACCTGTGTGTGGCGGGTGTCTCTCAGGCAGAATGAGGTGCTGGAAGTTGATGATACACACCGCTTCAGAGCCCAGCCAGCGGTCAGACACGGCTCGGATGTAATACTGGGAAGGCATGGGCTCAAAGATGGGAATGGTGAAGACCAGCTGCTGAGGCTCTCCACTCAACACCTGACAGAGAACATGTGATTATCTTCAGCTCACGTGACACACTGTCCATCACCTAATCCGATCCGCTACTAAAGAAAATCACACTAGCGTTTGAAATTGAGGATTTTTGTGCAGATAGTCAGCGTTATATTAGCATTATCCAGTTAAATGTGAATGTGTGAACCTTTCAACTCATTCGCCACTATTCATTCGGTTCACGTGACGTCACTGTAGCTTTACGCCGCCATCTTTGCGACCGATCTCAGTAATGCCTGCAATATGTTGTGCAGTTGGCTGCAACAACAGCCGAAAGAGGAATCCTGAACTGGTATTTTATTCTATACCAAAATAAGAGAGAAGAGAGAATAATTTATTTAAAAGACTTGAAGTCTCATGTTGGTTTGTGGTTAATTATATTTCCATTATACTCTCAGTGGCCAACATTATACAGACAGATATCGACAGATAATGTTTTGTCTTCATTTTATTGTTGGATCTGTTTAAATGCATTTTATCATGGTAAGTTAGTAAGATTTGGGGTTGTTTTGAATATAACTGTCTGTCTGTCTGTCTGTTCGTTAATACAGGTCTAATAAATATTTTTCTGAAGTTCATACAGATATTGTCTTCGTCACATGTGCTTTAGATGTTATTTTGTGTAAGTAACGTTAACGTTAGCTCTGCAGACGATGCATAATCTCAGCCTTGAAATGCATATTAAAGGACTAGTTCTTCCAAAAATGATAATTCTGCCGTCATTTACTCACCTTCATGTGCAAATCCTGAAGTTTACTTTCCGTGGAAGACAAAGGGACATTTTTGAATATGTAGCCTAATGGAGACTCTTCTTGTCGATGTAATGAAAGTGAATGAGTAACGTTAGCCTACTGGGGGCTGTCACGCAAAAAATAATGATAATAAAAGACAAAAAAAAAACATGACTAAAGTATCATAAAAGTGATCTAATACGACTCGTCCGTTATATTAATAGCGTTATTTATTCATATGATAGCTTTATGTGACGAACAAACTGCAATTTAAGTCGTTATATTATAATCACTGAGCTTACCTCTTGATAGCTTTTAATCGCAGCCGAATCATTCAAAAAGATTCGACTCGAAAGATTCTTTTGATATTTGTGTGTATTAAACCTTCTCTCTGTAATTGAACATCTGTTCTTTCGGACAAATATGGCAGTCTTTTATGATATTCGGCTGATGTCTCTGGCTGTGCTGATGGACGGATTAGATAGATTCATTCATGCCGAACAGCTGCAGATTCATAGATTCATTCATGACATTGCCTCGACTCTCATGAACGCGCGCCATGAAGCTCTATGACTTTAAGTATTTCTACATCATGAAAGGCCAATTGGGGCATGCCTGGGGGAGATAATAATGGACTAAAGAAAACTGGCGGTAACAAATAAGGATCGGAGGAGCCTAAATAGAAATTTTCTCCAGGTATCTCTGTCTCTCTCTCTCATTCAAATGGGCAGTTTGGGCGGCCATACCGGGCGAGTCGGTCGCAAATATGGCGGCGTTCTATTTGTAGTGACGTAGGTGGCATCTATGAATAGGTAAATAACTAGAATAACAGTGAAACTATCTGCGCTACAAACCAGTGTGTTTGTACTACTTACACTCAAATAATATGGTAAAAAATAGAAGTTTGAAATATCAAGCAGCTTAATGAGAAGTTTTATACAGCTAAAAATAACTGGAGGCGGATGATACCGGATACATTTGAGTAATTCTGTTATGTGCTTTTGATAAATATATATATATATATATATTTTAAATATCTCTATGTACTGTAGCTCTAATTAATTTTTATTTCAGTTTTAGCCATTTTAGTACTTAAACTCATTTCATTTCAGTTAGTTGCCAAAGCAACTTCTTCAAGTTTTATCTAATATTTATATATATGTTTTTTTTTTATTTGACCTTAACTTCAATTAATTATCCATTTTTAATAGTTTTAGTTCTAAAGTTTCAACAATAACAAATCCGCATATCGTCACTGTCGGGCGTTTCTCCATTTTTCTGCATTTGTATTTTTTTTTCATAAATCATTACTATTGGTCAACCTTTATGTCTGCAAATATTTAACCAATGAAAAGATTTAAAAGAGCTTGTGACTGAACCTCGTGTCTCCATTGGCTCCTCAAGCTGTCAGTCAAACCTCATAACTCCACCCACCTCTATCATGAGCACAGTTTGGATAGTTTCTGCTTGTTTGCAAGTGTAAATAAAGAACTGATATTTTTTATATGTACAGCGTTTTCTTTACTCAAGAAACATTGTGAGGCTAATCTTTTAAGTATTTGATGAGCAGATAAAAGTGTCTTTGTCTAGCATTTGTCTTAAAGGTGCTCTAAGTGATGTTGGGTGACGTCACTTCTCGTTGACGTTCGAAGTATTGTCAAACAAAACGGAGGCTAGCTAGACCCTCCCTCCTCCTCATCCGCGCACTAACCCCCCAAACCCCACCCCCAAATCATTCTTGTCTGTGATTGGCAGGAACACTGTTTGTTATGTTTCGTGGTCCAGGCTGGGCCAGTTTGTTTTTCTTGCCGTTTGTGGAGCCTGGGCTGTCTACAGAGACCGCGTTTTTTTACAGTGTGTTCAGGGGACAGGCAGCTAGCGGATGGTGAGGAGATGTTTGCTGTATGTGACAAAAAAAAAAAAAATTGGCCTAAAAAACGCGTGATATCGCTTAGAGCACCTTTAATTAATTAGCCTGTTCAAAGCAGTTCAGCTTTGGCCAAATGAGAGGAAACACTGAGCAGCCACATATAACTACAGTAAACTTAATAACCCGTAAGCTGATGAAAACATGCGATGCATTTACTGCCTCAGATGATGGACAAAACATGTACAGTAGTTTGACATTCCCTGGTCAAAAACCTCCATTTAAGCTTGATTTTGGTCAAATGTTAATAATACTGTATAATGACACATGCAAGTGTCTGAAACCTTTGACAACACAGTGTTACATTATTTAAAAACACTGTTTTTCCATTGACAGGGTTCGTACAGATACTGTCAAATGAAATTCCAGGACTTTTCAAGCACTTTTTTTTTTTTTTTTTGGTTTAAAGGACTACAATCAGAGTTCTCACTCATCAAACAATATCTTTATTATATTTAAAATTAAGGTAACTAGATAAATATAAAATAAACTAATAAAACAAAATGGTACAAATAAAGTGCAGCGCATGCAATGACTGTGGTAACTCTACCCATTAAAAGGATACTGTGACAAATCCCTCATTTTTCCCTCATGAATATATGATTTGAAGAATGAAAGCTGTATCATACACTTGGATATGAGGAACATCACACTCATAGCCATGCGAAATGGCTCTATATCGATATCAGACGGGCTTCAGCGTTAAGTTTGCATGAAAAGATTGTTTAATCAATAAAATTAAACACTATCTTCACATTTATTGTCTTCCAATAAGTCAAGCACTTTCAAGTACCTTTTCATAAATACTGCATGTCTGTTTTCAAGGGTTTTCCAGGACTTAAATTTCACTTCAAGCACTTTAATCACCCTGTACGAACCCTGATTGAAGAGTGGTGTTTTTGGAGACCGACAGCGACGCTACATTACGGTTAAAGGTGAGGCGTGTAATCTAGCGCTCCTGCTGCTGGTCTGTGATCAGATATACCTGTTTCTTCTGCAGGAGGAAGTACTCGGAGTGGTAGATGTGATCGTTGATGGGGTCCTCCACCCATAACCACCAGGGCTCTCCCACTGACCCGTGGACCTGTGCAACACCACACCAGAAGAGCCATGAGAGCGAGAACAAGCCAGAACGTCTGAAAGTGGACACTACTGTTTCATAACACATGCTGTGGAAGTATTGTTCATTCTTAGTTCATGTTAACTAAAGGTAGTTAACTGATGTTAGCTAATGAACCTTATTGTGAAGTGTTAGCATAAAAACGTCCCGTCAGGAACTTGACATTCGTCTGAACTCCTGCTGATCTCCATCACCGCTTCATAACTGTCTCAGATGGCTCGTATTGAGTGAAAAGTAAGTGAAATCTTCACAGCCTGTTGAGCTGTAGACTGTTTTACGTTAAAGCGAGTGATATACTGTACGTATCAAACGTCAGGCGGCTCAGCGTCCGGATGACCAGAGTTTCCGCTTTGCTCATGGTGTGAATAAATCATGCTTGGGCTGTTTGATCTGAATCTGAATCTAATCTGAATCACACAGCTTCATTCACACTAGAAACCGGAACTATAGCCATATTTAACGCGTTCTTCAACATGCACTGAAAACATATAGCACAATTTAATGTATTTCTGTGATCAAAGCTGTATTTTCAGCATCATTACTCCAGTCTTCAGTGTCACATGATCCTTCAGAAATCATTCTAATATGATGATTTGATGCTCTAGAAAAATTTCATATTTTCTATTCATATTTATGTGGAAACTGTGATAGTCTTTTTTATTTTATTCTTTGATGAATAGAAAGATCAAAAGAACAGCATTTATTTAAATATATAAGTCTTTTGTAACATTATAAATATCTTTAGTCGTAATTTAATGCATCCTTCCTGAATAAAAGCAGTAAGATCAGTCAAATAAAAATGGTTCTGAGCCCAAATGTTTGAACGGTAGAGAACGCCATTATATATTAGGTACATGAAGTACTAAGTGGATGAAGCGTTATGTAATGTTTGTTAATGCCATGTTAATGTGTGTGAGCGAGGACACTGGCGGGTGATTAGTGTGTGCTGATGGTCTTCCAGCTGTTGGGTGTCACGCTAGAGGAGTTCTGGTCACATGACTCAGAGTGGCCCATCTGTGGCCCTCAGGAGAACACACACACACACACAGATCTGGGCTATTCAAGCCTTTGTGCTCTTAAACACAGGGGAGGAGACGACAAATCAATGATGCCTTCAGATCCTAAAGAACCTACTGTGAGCCTGTGTGTGTGTGTGAGCATGTGTATTTGAGAGAGAGAGAGAGAGAGAGAGTGTGAGTGTGAGTGTGTGTGCGTGTGAGAGAGAGTGTGTGTGTGTGTGGTCCTGGTAAACCCTACATCATGGAGACAAAATGTCCCCACAAAGATTGGCAATATCCTAAATCCGGACATATTTTGGTCCCTATGAGGAAAACAGATTATAATTCATAATAAGTGATGTTTCTGAAAATGTAAAAATGCAGAGAGTTTTCTGTGATGGTTAAGTTTAGTGTAAGGGGAGAGTGCGCATCCCTTTATTACATTATTATTTCATAATTGCCAAGGGCCTCATCATAATATTTCACCAAAACATGTTCAAAGCTACAGAGACCCTAAAGGGACATGGTGATGGAGGAGAGGAAATATTGTCAATGCTTTTGCATATATATATATATATATATATATATATATATATATATATATATATATATATATATATATATATATATATATCTCTCAAACAGTACTTAACATGTTCAAGTTGATCTCTCAGTGTAATATAAGAAAGCAGAGTTAAAAAAAATAAAACTGCTGTTTAACTGAATAAATGTAATTGTTTTCAGATTTTTAATGAACAGATTTATGCAGATTCTAAGCAATTTGAATAAATGCATTTTTGAAAGTATGATTATTTCAATCAAATCAAACAGATGCCTATAGATAATTAATAAACTATTCCATGAGTTTTTGAGAGCAGAAATCTTACCATTTATGTATGACTGACACTTAAGCATCACGTTAACTTTATTAGTTTGTTTATGTAAAACTGTGTAATGCAAATGGATGGAAATTGTATATGCAACTCAAATACATCAAGTTAGGCCTGAATATTTAGTGTGGGTGAGTTTGGGATCGGCTGGTTTAAGGAACTGAACATCCCGATATTCCAGAGACTAACAGCAGTGTGTGAAGCCCTGGATGCGGTTGCCATGGTTACCTGGTCATTCCACCTGAAGTCGGGGGTGATGCTGAGGCGCACGCGCAGGACGGTGCGGGTGATTGGCTGAATGCTGGACTCCATCAGGATGGCAGGGATCTGGTGAACACACTGCTTCACCTTCAGCCCGATGTTCACGTGATGCAACATGTGACCTGCACACACACACACACACGTTTGTTTCACTGAATTAGTGAGGACACTGCATAGACTTCCATTGATTTTACATCAGGTTAATGATATTAAAGCCCTAAACCATCACAGAAACATGTGAAAAACACTAGATTCAAATAAAAACGTGTTTTGGCCGATTTATAAGCTTTTTTAACACTCATGCACACACACACGTATGTACACACACACACAGAAACACACATGCACAGACACACCACACACATGCGCGCTAACACACACACACACACACACACGCACAGACACACCGCACATGCACTCACACACCACACGCATGCACTTGAACACACACACACACAGACACACCACACATGCACTCACACACCACGCGCATGCACGTGAACACACACACACACACACACACACACACACACACACACACACACACACACACACAGACGGGACATTGCATAGACTTCCACTGATTTTATATCAGGTTAATGATATTTTCTATGGCCTAACACAACCCTACCAACACAGAAACATGTGCAAACTCTAGATTGAAATAAAAAACAGCACATCTGACTTTAACTGTCTATGAGCGAGTGTAAAGCTGAGTGTGTGGTGCGAGACTGACCGATCTCGTCTTTGCCCATGTCTCTGAGCTGGTCCATCGTGAGCTTCTTGTCCTCCAGGCGGGACAGCAGAGCCGAGGGCAGAGAGCTGAACTGTCGGAGCGGGTGAGCCCAGCCCCACAGGCGCTTGTCGATCACCTTACACAGCGTCAGCAGGCGGTGGGTCATGACGGGCCAGCGCTTCCTCAGAGCGATCTCGAACAGGGCCCGCACGATACGAGCTGCGTTCTGCACACACACACACACACACAGGTCACGTACACACCCGCTGTTCCCATCCACCTGTTTATTATGTGAAGTTTGGGATACAAATGCTGAAGGGAGGCGTCAAGATGTGCATCAATTCTAAAAGTGATTTATGTCATAATTTTGAATTTTATCTTATAATAATGACTTCGTATCGTACTATATTCATTTTGACCTTTTACTCTTATCATTTTGAGTTCGAATGTCACAATTATTTACTTTGTATCTCATAATTTCAACTTTTATGTTATAATATTAGTATATGACTTTTGTATCTCAACTTTATTTAAATTGCTTTTATGTCACAATTATGACTTTGTAATTTACATTTTTCATTGTATCTCATAATTTTGACTTATCTCATAATGACTAAGTATCTTAGTATATGACTTATGTGAATTGTTTTTGTCATAATTATGTCAATTTCTTTAGCATGTCATTATATCCGACTTTTAATATGACTTTGTATCTGATCATTTCAACTTTTCATGTCATGTTTTTTTTGTTCTTACATGGTGGACCAGTTTACCACCAGTAAACCAGAGAGTAAAGTAACAACTTTATTGACTTGCATGTAATTCCTTATATTGAGATCATTTTAAGAGCATTTTGTTGGACATGCAAACATATGCAATGAAGAAATACTCTACTTGTCACCTAATTATGAATCATTGGTAACACTTTAGTTTGAGGGCCAAGTTTTCACTATTAACTAGATGCTTATTATCATGCATATTACTAGGATATTGGCTGTTTATTAGTACTTATAAAGCTCATATTAATGCCTAATTCTGCATGATCATATTCTACATCCCTTTACAATACCTAAACTTAACTACCTTACTGACTATTAATAAGCAGTAATTATGAGTTTATTGAGGAAAAAGTTGTAGTTAATAGTGAATGTACAAACTAAAGTGTGACACAATTGTGACTGCAAAATGTCTATTAACTCTTTCCCTGCCGGCATTTTTGATCATTTTCACACACATTTCTTGTCCCGCAGAATATTTTGTTGTATGAATATCTGAATATGCAATATATCAGAAGAAATAACAGACCTTATGCTTTTAAACAAATAAACAAAACAGTTTTATCCTAGCTTAACAAACACTTGAATGTTGTTTTAAGTTTCACTAAAAAAAAAGCAACATTTTGAGCAAAAATCTGAGAAAATCGTGTTTTTGTCAAAGACTACATTCAGATGGGATTCAGAAACACAGATGGAGCAGATCGAGTCCATCAACAGCTTCACAGCTCGACATTTCCCTTAATATTTTTGATCAGTTTTGATGTATATGCTGTTTAATGTTGACGATCGTGTTATTTTACACATGCATCTGCTTACATCTGATATCGCTTGTTTCTGCTTCTTCTTCTTCGGCTGTGTTTTGATCAGGAGATTCAGTACTCCTTCAGAAGATGTGTAACGTAAAGCTGGAAATGTCCGTCAGTGGCGGGGAAAGAGTTAATAAGGGATAGTGAAATAAAGTGAGAGGTTTTCCGATGGTTGAGGAACTGAATGACGGATCCTTGGCAGTGGACAACCCTATAAACAGCTTGTCTAACGGGGGAGCGTCATCTTAAACAGATTTGTCATATACAATTCTCTTCTTATGGGATACAGCTTTTTAAAGGGCTCTTTTAAATTTAGTTCATTATCTAGAACACATTTTATGGAATAACTAATGTGGGTTTGCTCTGACTGCTGTCGGTGTAGATCAGAGCGCAGCGTGTGTGTGTTTGATGGGTCGAGTGTGAGTTATGCTCAGATGGCTTAGAGAATCCTACATTACTTTGATCTATAAGGTGTGATGATCTATGATGGACTGATCCGGTGTGTCACTGATGGATCGAGCAGAAATGAACGAGTGCGAGGACGAACACCTGCGGACCCAGATGCTGATGTTTAACAGGCCACGAGAGCCTGGATGAGACCCAGCAGAACCGTCCCATCATGCACTGAACGCAGGTTTGTGGACTGATCTGTTGCAGAGAGCACTGGGAATCTTTAGGGTTCTGCGGTCAGAGATGAAAAACTCATTCTTTCTAGTTTGGAGAGTTTTTAAAGATTTAATTACACAATAGTGTTTTGAATGCTTGAGAAAACAGTTTGCTAGTATTATCACTACTTGACCTTCATCCTTCCCTCGCGTTTTGTAACAAATCCTTCCCTCGCGGGCCAAAATGACCCGAAGCCCTAAAATTATACTTAACTTTTTTTTTGTCCAGAAAGGACAAAATTTTATTTTTTATATTTTTTATATTTATTTTATATTCCTTATTTTATTTTTTTTTATTTTTTTCAGATTTACCTTTAAATTACTAGATTTGATCAATAAATAATAAATAAATCTATTTTTTGTGTGTATTGGTGGTTCTACTGCAACAAAAGTCCTGGGGTTTTGGACCTCTCCGAATGAACACTCAAATTTTTGTTAATTTTGTCAAAAATATGTACAGGTCAAAATTACCAGAGGGAAGGATTAAAATCAATCGGAATAAATGTATGCATTTGTGTATTTTAGGGGTATTTATGTTTTCCAGTTTAAAGGTGCACCCACATTTTCTGTTTTCATCGAAATCCAGTCATTTCAAAAGGAATTTGATCTGCCTGCAAAACTTCACTTATGCGACGCGACCCACACCTTAATGCTGTCAATTTAATAGACATCTCATTATAACTGGTTCCAGAAGAAAATATTTGGAAATTATATATTTACAACATCTGGAATATGGCATTATATCTTCAGATGATTATTATTATTATTTTAAATCGAAATACTTCTTGCATTAGTTGCTGAAATTGTGGTCCAAATTGTGGTTCCACTGGAAAAAAAAAAAGAGCAAATCCATAAATATTATGATTTTGAATATCACTGAAAGCCTCAAACACAAAAAGATTATTAACTCTTTCCCTGCCAGTATTCCCCTGATTATTAACTCTTTCCCTGAGAATTTTGTTTGTCAAAGACTCCGGATCGGATTAAGAGCGATGATCAAACCAGTCGTCAATGGCAAGGAAATGTGTCATAACTGACGGTAAATCTCGTCAGTGGTGGGAAAGGGCAAAATTATAAATTATATATTTTTAGCGCAAGTCACTCAACCTCTTATTTATGCTCAGCCGATCTCCAAATGCTTGGGGAATCAGTTCGACCGAATCATTAAAAAATAACTGGCTCCACAGAACCATTCGCTCAGAACCGAGTCTGTTCTCTTCAGTCTTCAGCTGAACGACGGGAAGATCCCTGAACAGATGCAAAAACCATCCAAAGAATCATCGTGTGTGTGTGTGTGTATCTAAACATGTACATCTAAAATCCATGAAGGGTGCCGGGAGAGAGAGATCTCAGACCCGAGCATCAGAGAAGGTCTGGATTTAAAATCAACAAACGTTTGACACGGAAATGCCTCCCACTGCCGGATCCCAGCTGCACATCTGAAATCAGCCGGATTAGGAGCAAACAGGGAATTTCTCCCAGCGATTTCAACTATCTGAGCACATGGAAGCCGTTGTAATGGCAGGTATCATGGGTAGATGTCTTCCACAGAGCACATCCCATCCTAACCTCGCAGTCACATTACTCAAAATACTCCACTCACAATTTCTCTCACAATCTAGTCCTTGAGCTTGAAGCATGCGTGTTTTTGTTTCATGGATCTTTTCCATACGACGGCAATGGAAATATCCCCATAAACGCAGTCCATTCATCTGTGCAGCTCTCAAATCCTCAACTTGAGTTCAATTCAACGCTTTTTTAAATGTGCCACGATCACAGAAGAACCATCATAATCCAGTCCAGGATTAATGCACATTAAGCTTTTTAGGCTTCAAATGGTGTCGTATGGACCCTTTAATAATGTGTTTTCTTTATTTTTTATGTATCAAATGTAGAGATGCACCGATACTAAATGTCTAATATTCAGAATGATATTGGGTGACTTTCTTAAGGAAAAAACAAATCTCTCCCAAATAATGCTGGAAACTATCCAGGGAACGCTCTCATTTGGCACAATTTTAATATTAGAGGTTAAAATTAACAACAGAGCTATTATATTCAACTGCTATTTATTTCCAGATATAATATTTACACTCAAATAAAAGCAGAAATGTTTGTATACAACTCTTCTGGGTAACACTTTATTTTACAGTGTCCTTGTTACATATGTTACATGTACTTACCATAGTAATAACAGTAAATTATGCATAAATACAGGCAACTAACCCTCAACCAAACCCTGATCCTACCCTAACCCTATAGTAAGTACATGTAGTTGCTTAATATTACTCAGTATTTAAAGATATAATTACACTGTAACAACGACACCTTCAAATAAAGTGTAACCCACTTCTTAATGGCAAATGTATTCAAACTATAATTAACAGTAAGATTCCGATATTCTGATATTCATGCATGTTTTTCGAGATATAACTTGTATTAAAGTGGAAGAAAAGACTCGCGCTGCTGCTTGAACTGAGGCGACACAGAGATCCGTCACATTTAAGAGCGTCAAAACGCCATTTTTTGTTTGAATTTCGTGATAAAATGGACAGAATTTGAAAGCTGAGCCTTTTTTTCTCATCAGAAGTACCAGAGCACAAAGCTGTTAGCGATGGGAGGCGCTACAAATAATGCTAGGTGTAGGGAAAAGAGTGGATCTGGCAACCCTGGCTTGAACTACGGGTGATTAAGAGGGTCAAATAAAGCCTTTATGTAGCTATTTTTAACTGTTAATGCGTTATTGTCACATTAACTTGCCCTAAATTTGCAGTCGGACACCTTTTGATAGACAGAATATAATCGGCCCTGATCATCGGCTGTTTTTAAACCATTGGCCGATAACGCAAATTAATAGCTTTAATCTGATTATTGGCCGATACATCGGTGCATCTCTAGTCAAATGTTGTGTTGTGGTTTATTGTGGATCACTGCGGCTTTACATTTCAAGACGAATTTCCTTGAAAAAGGACAATTAAGTATAACTCGAACTCTTATTTGTCCTTTCTGGTACTCAACAGTGTCGCCATCAGTTTTGATTGTGTGGAAAAGAGCATCATGAGCACTCTGTCTGTGTTCTAGGGAAGAAAGTAAGTAACAGGAAATATTCCTTTAAAACCCAGGGCTGTATTAAATGAATTGATTTTCCATGCATAAATATTAAGATGGGTTCATATTTACTCAGCAAATTTGGAGGACAAAAGAAAGCAGGACCGAATGTGTCAAATTCCAATGAATAATGACAACGAAATGAACATTTTCAGACAGACACCAAGTTTTGCAAAACACTTCAATATTATCAAAGGATCCATATCCTTTTATAATATTGAAGTGTTTTGCAAAACTTGCTGAATGAGCATCTCGTCCATTGTGGATCTTCAGCTAATTTACAAAAAATCACCAAAATTGAACTCGACTCGCATAATTAAGCTTGGCATTGGCTTGGCAGGGAAAATTCTTCATTGCGCCGATTCCCATTGGAATTATACAAATTTGATCAGAACTGGAGAAAGATTATGTGATTATTTCAGACACGACTCTAAACACAATCTCCCATAATTGATGTGCAGTTGCATATGATTTGGCAGGTTTAAAGCGCGTGCAATGAAGCCGAGGCGTCTCACCTGCGCTACGTAAGACAGGTCAGAGATGAGGGAGAAGCTGTCCACTTCCCCGCGCCCGATGTACGTCTGGAGGAGGATATTTATCTTCCCGTAACCGTTCTCCACTCCTCCAGCCGCTGGAAGCTCGCAGAAATCACACAACATCTTCTCCAGCTCCTCCATCTCCTCGTCCCGGACCTGTGCGTCACACACACACACACACACACACACACACCTCAATGTGACACACACACTTCGCTTACCCGTTACTAAAGACCATTTTCTCTGTGTGTGGAATCGACGACCTCTCACCTTGATCTGCTCAAACTCTTCAGCTTTTGAAACGATGCTCAGAATGTCTGCTTCGGTCTTCTGCGCGCTGAAAAGCTCATTGAAAGTCTGTGGAATGTAAAGAAAGAAATATTAAATAGTCAAATATGCACTTAATATGCATTAAGCCAATCAAAGCTGAATTTTCAGCATCATTACTCCAGTCTTCAGTGTCACATGATCCTTCAGAAATCATTCTAATATGATGATTTGATGCTCAGGAAACATTTATGATTATTATCAGTGCTGAAAACAGTTGTGCTGCGCAATATTTTTGTTGAAAATGATATATGTATTTATTTTTTGTTGGGATACTTTGATGAATAGAAAGTTCTAAGAACAGACTTATAATAACAATAATATTATAAATGTCTTTATTGTCACGTTTGATCAATTTAATGCATCCTTGCTGAATAAAAAAATCATTGTGATTCTCAAGAAACATTTCTGATTATTACCAATGTTGAAAACGGTTGTGCTGCGCAATATTTTTGTGGAAAACATTATACTTTTTTTTTTCAGATTTATTTGATGAATAGAAAGTTCGAAAGCACAGCATTTATTTGAAACATAAATCTTTTGTAATAGTATAACTTTATTCACTGTCACACTTTTGATTAATTTAACGTGTCCTTGCTGAATAAAAGACTGGAAATTGTGGACTAAAGCAATAATTTGTCTTTTTAAAAGGTCGTACAGACTTAGTCTTTGGCCAAGTTAACCGTCATGTTTTCTTTGAGAATGAAATCCTGCTCTCTACATTCACACACATCTCACCTCCATAGTGTTGTACTTTATGTAGAAATGACTGGCTGTCCTGCCGAGATCTGTGGACGCGAAATAACCCGTCCTCTCGTCGAAGCGGATCATCCGAGCCTTATCCAGCTTTCTGCCCGACTCCACCACTAACTCCTTCCTGTAGAGCTCCAGCTGCGGGTCCATCTGAACAACACCGCAATTATCATCAACTATTATCAAAATATTTCACAACAAACCATTTGACATAATAAACTATAACAAGAGAGGAAAATATAACTGCATAACTAATATATATTATAAATATATATATTATGACTAATATAAATATATTTACACTGAAAATATCAATAAAAACTGAAAACCGGTGAATCTTATGTGCCATTTAACTACTGAGAATATTAAGAGCAGATTATGAGAGCATGAGCACCTGACAGGCCTTGTGGTTGATCCCGTAAACCAGTGGATTGGCTCTCATTCGCACGTACAGATACGTGTAACTCAACCAGCGGACGGCTTCATCAACATTAGTGACCGTCCCTAGAGCGATCTGCACAAAACAACCAACAAAAAAGCAAGCATCACATTTCAAGCACTTTAAATCAAATCCTAATGTTTTCTAGAGGTGTTGGTTGTGTTTAATATTACTAACTAACTATGTGATTGAGATCTTGGATGTAATATGATAATTGATATGCCATGCACAGACACAGTGGTAATACATGCAGGAATGATTTTAATCTAATGTTCAACTGATGTCTGATGTCAGTGCGCCATCTGTGGGATGAACTGATCATGAGCTTGTGTGGGATAACGCGTGCAGATGCTGCCATCATGTGGCGGAGTCAGGAACAGCCCTTTCCTTCTACTATTATAATGAGTTCATTAAAGCTCATTTAATTCTTTTCCAAGCTTATTATCATTAATTAAATTACAAAAACACATTCTAGCAGTCAAATATATATATTTTTTAAATAAAAACATACGTTTGCAAACAAAGTGAAACTCCTTGTTCAGTGCAAACTAAATTTAGCGACAAAAAGACTGGGTTTTAGTGTTAGAACAATTTGTGATTCTATAGTAGGAGATGATTTATATAATCTAATACTACATTTTTATTAATATTTTGAATTAGCTTCATTTTAATTTAAAGTTACATTTTAGTCATTTTGTTGTGCTTCTGTCATATATATATATATATATATATATATATTAGGAGTGGAACGGTTCACAAAATCCTCGGTTTGGTTTGCATCACGGCTCTGTGGTCAGTTTTCAGTTATATTCGGTATACATTGTTAATGTTTTTTTTCCTTTTGAACACTTTAGAAATACCATACATCAGCATACAATATATAGCCTTATAATCTACCATTTACAGTATTAAAAAAATAAGTTATTCTCAAGGTCATGTAATCATGAGGCATCTTGATTTTAGGAATAGACACATTATTGTGACAATCATAAATTAAATCTGTGAGATTCTGATACAGCAAGAGGGCAGATGTTCATTTAAACAGGCTTTTCATTTATTTGTAAAAAGGTTTACAACTCTTGGCCTTAAACAAATTGTAGCTGAAAACAAAAACACTTATTGTCATATTTAAAGAATAGGCTTGTCACTGTCAGTGCCTACATTTATTACACCGTTACACATCATGTTGTATGTCAAGTTCAAGGGTTACACTTTTGGTGTAAGTCGACTTGTGTTCAGCCGTATGCCGGAAGCTAGTTATTTTAGTGGATAAAGTTTTAAATATGGATATTTTTACACGAATGCATCGCCTCACTTCAGAAGGCCTTTATTAACCCCCCCAGAGCCGCGTCGAGCACTTTTATCAAGGATGGCAGTGTGTGTGGCTGTACCTCAGCGTTGAGGCTGGCAGTGTGTGTGGCTGTACCTCAGCGTTGACGTTAGCAGTGTGTGTGGCAGTACCTCAGCGTTGAGGTTAGCAGTGTGTGTGGCTGTACCTCAGCGTTGAGGTTGGCAGTGTGTGTGGCTGTATCTCAGCGTTGAGGTTGGCAGTGTGTGGCTGTACCTCAGCGTTGAGGTTAGCAGTGTGTGTGGCTGTACCTCAGCGTTGAGGTTAGCAGTGTGTGTGGCTGTACCTCAGCGTTGAGGTTAGCAGTGTGTGTGGCTGTACCTCAGCGTTGAGGTTAGCAGTGTGTGTGGCTGTACCTCAGCGTTGAGGTTGGCAGTGTGTGTGGCTGTACCTCAGCGTTGAGGTTGGCAGTGTGTGTGGCTGTACCTCAGCGTTGAGGTTAGCAGTGTGTGTGGCTGTACCTCAGCGTTGAGGTTAGCAGTGTGTGTGGCTGTATCTCAGCGTTGAGGTTAGCAGTGTGTGTGGCTGTACCTCAGCGTTGAGGTTGGCAGTGTGTGTGGCTGTACCTCAGCGTTGAGGTTGGCAGTGTGTGTGGCTGTACCTCAGCGTTGAGGTTAGCAGTGTGTGTGGCTGTACCTCAGCGTTGAGGTTAGCAGTGTGTGTGGCTGTATCTCAGCGTTGATGTTAGCAGTGTGTGTGGCAGTACCTCAGCGTTGAGGTTGGCAGTGTGTGTGGCTGTACCTCAGCGTTGAGGTTAGCAGTGTGTGTGGCTGTACCTCAGCATTGAGGTTGGTAGTGTGTGTGGCTGTACCTCAGCGTTGAGGTTGGCAGTGTGTGTGGCTGTACCTCAGCGTTGAGGTTGGCAGTGTGTGTGGCTGTACCTCAGCGTTGAGGTTGGCAGTGTGTGTGGCTGTACCTCAGCGTTGAGGTTGGCAGTGTGTGTGGCTGTACCTCAGCGTTGACGTTAGCAGTGTGTGTGGCAGTACCTCAGCGTTGAGGTTGGCAGTGTGTGTGGCAGTACCTCAGCGTTGAGGTTAGCAGTGTGTGTGGCTGTACCTCAGCGTTGAGGTTGGCAGTGTGTGTGGCTGTACCTCAGCGTTGAGGCTGGCAGTGTGTGTGGCTGTACCTCAGCGTTGAGGTTAGCAGTGTGTGTGGCTGTACCTCAGCGTTGAGGTTGGCAGTGTGTGTGGCTGTACCTCAGCGTTGAGGCTGGCAGTGTGTGTGGCAGTACCTCAGCGTTGAGGCTGGCAGTGTGTGGCTGTATCTCAGCGTTGAGGTTGGCAGTGTGTGGCTGTACCTCAGCGTTGAGGTTAGCAGTGTGTGTGGCTGTACCTCAGCGTTGAGGTTAGCAGTGTGTGTGGCTGTACCTCAGCGTTGAGGTTAGCAGTGTGTGTGGCTGTACCTCAGCGTTGAGGTTAGCAGTGTGTGTGGCTGTACCTCAGCGTTGAGGTTAGCAGTGTGTGTGGCTGTACCTCAGCGTTGAGGTTAGCAGTGTGTGTGGCTGTATCTCAGCGTTGAGGTTAGCAGTGTGTGTGGCTGTACCTCAGCGTTGAGGTTGGCAGTGTGTGTGGCTGTACCTCAGCGTTGAGGTTGGCAGTGTGTGTGGCTGTACCTCAGCGTTGAGGTTGGCAGTGTGTGTGGCTGTACCTCAGCGTTGAGGTTAGCAGTGTGTGTGGCAGTACCTCAGCGTTGAGGTTGGCAGTGTGTGTGGCAGTACCTCAGCGTTGAGGTTGGCAGTGTGTGTGGCAGTACCTCAGTATCACAGTGTGTGTGGCTGTACCTCAGCGTTGAGGTTGGCAGTGTGTGTGGCTGTATCTCAGCGTTGAGGTTGGCAGTGTGTGTGGCTGTACCTCAGCGTTGAGGATGGCAGTGTGTGTGGCTGTACCTCAGTGTTGAGGTTGGCAGTGTGTGTGGCTGTACCTCAGCGTTGAGGTTGGCAGAGTGTGTGGCTGTACCTCAGTATCACAGTGTGTGTGGCTGTACCTCAGCGTTGAGGATGGCAGTGTGTGTGGCTGTACCTCAGCGTTGAGGTTGGTAGTGTGTGTGGCTGTACCTCAGCGTTGAGGATGGCAGTGTGTGTGGCTGTATCTCAGCGTTGAGGTTGGCAGTGTGTGTGGCTGTATCTCAGCGTTGAGGTTGGCAGTGTGTGTGGCTGTACCTCAGCGTTGAGGATGGCAGTGTGTGTGGCAGTACCTCAGTATCACAGTGTGTGTGGCTGTACCTCAGCGTTGAGGTTGGCAGTGTGTGTGGCTGTACCTCAGCGTTGAGGATGGCAGTGTGTGTGGCTGTACCTCAGCGTTGAGGTTGGCAGTGTGTGTGGCTGTACCTCAGCGTTGAGGTTGGCAGTGTGTGTGGCTGTACCTCAGCATTGAGGATGGCAGTGTGTGTGGCTGTACCTCAGTATCACAGTGTGTGTGGCTGTACCTCAGTATCACAGTGTGTGTGGCTGTACCTCAGCGTTGAGGATGGCAGTGTGTGTGGCTGTACCTCAGCGTTGAGGATGGCAGTGTGTGTGGCTGTACCTCAGCGTTGAGGTTGGTAGTGTGTGTGGCTGTACCTCAGCGTTGAGGTTGGTAGTGTGTGTGGCTGTACCTCAGCGTTGAGGTTGGCAGTGTGTGTGGCTGTATCTCAGCGTTGAGGTTGGCAGTGTGTGTGGCTGTACCTCAGCGTTGAGGTTGGTAGTGTGTGTGGCTGTACCTCAGCGTTGAGGTTGGCAGTGTGTGTGGCTGTACCTCAGCGTTGAGGATGGCAGTGTGTGTGGCTGTACCTCAGCGTTGAGGTTGGCAGTGTGTGTGGCTGTACCTCAGCGTTGAGGATGGCAGTGTGTGTGGCTGTACCTCAGCGTTGAGGTTGGTAGTGTGTGTGGCTGTACCTCAGCGTTGAGGTTGGCAGTGTGTGTGGCTGTATCTCAGCGTTGAGGTTGGCAGTGTGTGTGGCTGTACCTCAGCGTTGAGGTTGGTAGTGTGTGTGGCTGTACCTCAGCGTTGAGGTTGGCAGTGTGTGTGGCTGTACCTCAGCGTTGAGGTTGTCGGATAGGCTCTGCTGGAACTGGCTCTCGATGGGGTTCTGCTGGGTCAGGAGCGTCAGGTAATGGCTCAGCTTCTCATGGGTCGTGATGATGGTTCCCTCTCCGTACTTGTCAAACTGTGGCCGTCCGGCCCGACCGAAGATCTGCATCACGTCCAGGATGCCCAGATCCACCAGCGCTCCACGCTTGGCATCATAGATATTAGTGCCCTGATATCAGACAGGAATCATTTAAAGCCCATTCTGTAGATTCCAGAATTATGATTCAAGTGCCCCTATTATGCTTATTTAAAGCATCCTCAAAGGATCTGAATTTTGTAAGTCTCCTTCAACAGGTTTACATGCAGCCAAGGCCTAAAACACTTTCTTTTCTCATAATATACAATATAGACATGTCTTTTCTCACAGACTTCAGTCTCTTTAAACCCGTCTTTCCATGAGCCTACTCTGCTCTGATTGGTCAGATGACCCAGTGTGTTGTGATTGGTTGACCGGTAACAGTGTGTGCCCAAAACCAAACCCCCATTAGCATTTATGAATTTCAGCTCTTTCTCAGCATTTGATACACAATGATACAGTATGAACAGCAATGATGGTGTCGTTTTACCGTATAAATTGCTTTGGAAGTGCATCAGAATGGATTCACACTGCTGAAAACAGCGTCTTCTTGACATGTTGCCAAAGCTAACCAATTTCTTTCAGTCTCCGCTACAACTACAGTGTTTGAGGGGGAGGGGCAAAGTAGACTGCTCGTGGGCAGCCAATGAAGACCATTATGCAAATTTGATACAATCCTACATAGGTTCGTGCAAAAAGTAAGAGTGGAATTACTGACGACTGATTGACAACAACTCCTTTTATCTGCACTTTGATCTTTGCAGACATTTTACATTTACAAACAGCTATAAACATACTGCATGAAAGGTAATAGCTGAAAAGCACTTTAATAATTTCATGCACACATACACAAGCCAGCAGAGATGTGTCCTGACCTTGATGATGACTGCGTGAGCGGGTAAGTTAACACCCCAGGCCAGCGTGGCGGTGCACACCAGAATCTTTATGTATCCTCTGGAAAACATGTTCTCCATGAGGGTTCGGTCCTGCCGTAACATCCCGGCGTGATGGATCCCGAATCCGTCGGGAAACATCTCCCTCATCTGCTTGTTTCTGGAGCGCTGCACCTGTGGCACACACAGCATCACACATCAGGAAACACACACTCGCCTGGAGTGAAGAGGTTACAGTGGGGATAAAGGTAAAACGGTGCATTCAATTTAGTTACACTTTATTTCCAAAGGTTCACAACTATAAGCAACTTTGCAACTACATGTCAACTAGCAGTCATTAGAGTATTAGTAGACTGTTAGGGTGCAGCATAGACATGTAGAGTAGGATAATGTCTGTTGGGGAGCATCAAAATAAAGTGTGTGCAGATATTACACAGACAGTCTACTAATACTCTAATGAGAGTCAGTTGGCATGTAGTTGCAAAGTTACTGATAGTTAGTCGAACATCTAAAGTGGGAATAAAGAAATAAAGTGTTACCTTTGATTTTATTCTCCTCTAAACCACTAGATGGCACAGAAACTGAACACAGCAGTTTCCTAAACATTTCATTATGCACATTTGGCTGATTCTCGACAAGATCCCGGGGCAGCAACGGAAAGTTGATTCTGCACTAATTTGATATAATATTTAATGATTTTAAAATAATTTATATGGCAAACAAATGAAAATCGATAAAATTACAGAATAGGTACTGTTAATGTTTTTCAGTTTTGTCAAAGGTAAACAGTTTTTGATTAATTGAAGAATATGTAAAATTATGGTATTTGTGGTCGGGGCAAAAGGCACAATAACTGATATAATCATAAATAGCTGGCTGACTTTTCCATTTGTTGACATGGCATGGTTTGATTCAGATGTTTAAAAATCATTTATTAAGTTGTGCGTCCACCTTAGAGATAATCACCATATTAATAATAAAACCACATATAATCATATCATATAATAAAATATGTTAATTGTAACACAGAGATCCCATATGAGAAATTAACGGGGCTGTAACGGGGGTGTGTAATAAAGTCAGAATTGCATGATATAGTTGCAATTGCGAGTTACAAAGTTAGAATTGCATGATATAAAGTCGCAATTGTGTGTAATAAAGTCAGAATTGCGTGATATAAAGTCGCAATTGTGTGTAATAAAGTCAGAATTGCATGATATAGTTGCAATTGCGAGTTACAAAGTTAGAATTGCATGATATAAAGTCGCAATTGTGTGTAATAAAGTCAGAATTGCGTGATATAAAGTCGCAATTGTGTGTAATAAAGTCAGAATTGCATGATATAAAGTCGCAATAGTGTGTAATAAAGTCAGAATTGCATGATATAGTTGCAATTGCGAGTTACAAAGTTAGAATTGCATGATATAAAGTCGCAATTGTGTGTAATAAAGTCAGAATTGCGTGATATAAAGTCGCAATTGTGTGTAATAAAGTCAGAATTGCGTGATATAAAGTCGCAATTGTGTGTAATAAAGTCAGAATTGCGTGATATAAAGTCGCAATAGTGTGTAATAAAGTCAGAATTGCGTGATATAAAGTCGCAATTGTGTGTAATAAAGTCAGAATTGCGTGATATAAAGTCGCAATTGTGTGTAATAAAGTCAGAATTGCGTGATATAAAGTCGCAATTGTGTGTAATAAAGTCAGAATTGCGTGATATAAAGTCGCAATTGTGTGTAATAAAGTCAGAATTGCGTGATATAAAGTCGCAATTGTGTGTAATAAAGTCAGAATTGCGTGATATAAAGTCGCAATTGTGTGTAATAAAGTCAGAATTGCGTGATATAAAGTCGCAATAGTGTGTAATAAAGTCAGAATTGCGTGATATAAAGTCGCAATAGTGTGTAATAAAGTCAGAATTGCGTGATATAAAGTCGCAATTGTGTGTAATAAAGTCAGAATTGCGTGATATAAAGTCGCAATAGTGTGTAATAAAGTCAGAATTGCGTGATATAAAGTCGCAATTGTGTGTAATAAAGTCAGAATTGCGTGATATAAAGTCGCAATAGTGTGTAATAAAGTCAGAATTGCATGATATAAAGTCGCAATTGTGTGTAATAAAGTCAGAATTGCATGATATAGTTGCAATTGCGAGTTACAAAGTTAGAATTGCGTGATATAAAGTCGCAATTGTGTGTAATAAAGTCAGAATTGCATGATATAAAGTCGCAATTGTGTGTAATAAAGTCAGAATTGCATGATATAGTTGCAATTGCGAGTTACAAAGTTAGAACTGCATGATATAAAGTCAGAATTGCATGATATAAAGTCGCAATTGTGTGTAATAAAGTCAGAATTGCATGATATAGTTGCAATTGTGTGTAATAAAGTCAGAATTGCATGATATAGTTGCAATTGCGAGTTACAAAGTTAGAATTGCATGATATAGTTGCAATTGCGAGTTACAAAGTTAGAATTGCATGATATAAAGTCAGAATTGCATGATATAAAGTCGCAATTGTGTGTAATAAAGTCAGAATTGCATGATATAGTTGCAATTGCGAGTTACAAAGTTAGAATTGCATGATATAAAGTCGCAATTGTGTGTAATAAAGTCAGAATTGCGTGATATAAAGTCGCAATTGTGTGTAATAAAGTCAGAATTGCGTGATATAAAGTCGCAATTGTGTGTAATAAAGTCAGAATTGCGTGATATAAAGTCGCAATTGTGTGTAATAAAGTCAGAATTGCATGATATAAAGTCGCAATTGTGTGTAATAAAGTCAGAATTGCATGATATAAAGTCGCAATTGTGTGTAATAAAGTCAGAATTGCATGATATAGTTGCAATTGCGAGTTACAAAGTTAGAATTGCATGATATAAAGTCAGAATTGCATGATATAAAGTCAGAATTGCATGATATAAAGTCAGAATTGCATGATATAAAGTCGCAATTGTGTGTAATAAAGTCAGAATTGCATGATATAAAGTCGCAATTGTGTGTAATAAAGTCAGAATTGCATGATATAAAGTCGCAATTGTGTGTAATAAAGTCAGAATTGCATGATATAGTTGCAATTGCGAGTTACAAAGTTAGAACTGCATGATATAAAGTCAGAATTGCATGATATAAAGTCAGAATTGCATGATATAAAGTCAGAATTGCATGATATAAAGTCGCAATTGTGTGTAATAAAGTCAGAATTGCATGATATAGTTGCAATTGCGAGTTACAAAGTTAGAATTGCATGATATAAAGTCGCAATTGTGTGTAATAAAGTCAGAATTGCGTGATATAAAGTCGCAATAGTGTGTAATAAAGTCAGAATTGCATGATATAAAGTCGCAATAGTGTGTAATAAAGTCAGAATTGCGTGATATAAAGTCGCAATTGTGTGTAATAAAGTCAGAATTGCGTGATATAAAGTCGCAATTGTGTGTAATAAAGTCAGAATTGCGTGATATAAAGTCGCAATTGTGTGTAATAAAGTCAGAATTGCGTGATATAAAGTCGCAATTGTGTGTAATAAAGTCAGAATTGCATGATATAAAGTCGCAATAGTGTGTAATAAAGTCAGAATTGCATGATATAGTTGCAATTGCGAGTTACAAAGTTAGAACTGCATGATATAAAGTCAGAATTGCGTGATATTAGAATTAAATTCGCAATTCTGATTTTTTTTTACATCATGCAATTCTGACTTTATAACATGCAATTCTGAGAAATAAAGTCGCAATTATCTTTTAAAATGTTTTATTCTGTGGTGGAAACAAGCTTCCATAGACTTCAGACGCAGACATAGGATCAATCAATAGCGTAATTGTGGGTGCGGTACTTCCAGTTTTCTCGACAGGAGACTTTCCATTTGGTGTAGAAATGATAAATGACTTTAAAACACACTCATGCGTGCAGAAAGAAGTGAATCCCTGCAGCAGTGCCGTCAGAGGAGTGTGATTGAGATGCGTGTTGTGTTGACAGCCGATAGAGGTCGTGACCTGCGCTGGCACCATCAGACGCTTGATCTCACCCTGCCTGAGTCTAAATGCAGGTCAACAGCAACAAGGCCTCAGTGCCGCTGAGAACAGCCCATTACACACACGTCTGTCCCTCTTCAACACACACAGAATACCAAACACACCAACATCTGTCTCACTGCAGTCTCCACGATAGAGAAAAACACTGTGCTGGTACCATGGTGCGGTGATGGCATCAGATTATAGTACCATGGTGCTCTGGTATACGCTACTGATTGGTTAACATTTTCATACAACACAATATTTACACAATACTCCAAAGGTAGTTCAAAGAATATCATAGTGCTAACTTGTGTTAGTTAGACCAGTGCAAGTCCCCACACTGCAAGACACACTTATGATAAAATGTGGAATATGCATATGCGGCCATTTTAAGACTCAAAGATCCGTAAAAATGCTAATCTCGATGAGGTATTAATCTAGACACAGTCCATTAGGCCTATGTCTTAAATTAATGTGAATAACAGGTGGTGGAACATGCGTCATATGATCCATGCATTAAGTCTTGCCTAGTAGGCAAATTATTTGATATATATTTTTCATTTACATGTTGGTACATATTGTGCAACGGGGAAGGAAACCCTGTATTTGTATATTATTTTGATTACAGTTTGTAAATATCTCACATGTGGTTTGACTTTGGCCTGTTTTTGGTTAATATCGCCCCGTTTGGATTGGGGGGGGATGTAAAAAAAAAAAAAAAAATCTTGCATCACAATAAGTGTATTGTGATTGTCAAAACATTTTAGTAATTAAATAATTTTATTAGGTTTAGTGACAACATGTTACAATGTTTACATGGTACAATTTCTGGTAAGCTACGGCTTTTATTATTGCTTGACACAAATTTCACGATTTCAATTCAATTCAATTCTTGTGATTTGATTCAATATTGATCATTTGGATAAATATTAGGTACACAATATAAGCATTAATTTTTCTCAAGAAAAAAAAAAAAACATCTCACCTAATGCTGTAAACACACAGATCAGCTGGCAGTATTATTTAAGGTTAAAAATAACTAAAATTAAATATAATGCGTTTTTTTATTATAATAACAACTTTATTTAATGATGTAAGTAAAATATAATAAATATGTAATATAGTAGCCTACACATATTTAGCAAAATACTCTCTATAGCTATTTTTTTCTAGCCAACTAACGTGCGTTGATGGTCATTAAATGACTTTCCTGAGGTAAATGTTATGTGACAATAGTTCTCCAGCTGTTTTACCTCTTTCCGCGGTTGAAAAACACTGATGATCGATATTATGTATGAGGAATAAGTTGTACTGTATCTTTCAACATTGTTCATTCGTGTTTATTTACTATTAGCTAGTAGAGATGATCGGTTAACGTGCCGCTAGGGATCTGTCACGTCACATTTACAAGCACCAAAACGGTATTTATTGTTTGAATTTCATAATAGAATAGACTTTTTTTTTTATATCATAAGTAACCTTCTTTGTCTAGTCTGTTGGTCTCAATGTCCTCTTTGCTTCGTGATTTTTCTGTGCGTGAGAAAACGGATGTGTGGCGTGAGAGCGTGCTGAATGCGTAAGAGTTTGCAGCCCTGGATTTGGCTCATGGTCGGAAGTTTAACGTCTAATCACAGTAATGATGTTAACGAATAATTTCGTGATATACCCTCAGTTGTGGTCTTAAACGGGCTTGAAATAAAATCCGAGTCCTCTTCGTCTGAGACCGAGTAAAAATGCGGTCGATTCCGAGACGAGACCAAGACCTTTAAAAGGTGGTCTTAAGACCGATCTCGAGTACTACAACACTAGTGCTAACATGGTATCACATCCAAAAATCATGGTATTACAATAATTTAATGTTTCATTGACCTTTTATTACCATTATAATGAATGTTAATAGAAAATACAGATACACTCTCTCCAATAAAATGTGGAACAATAAATATTTCAGACAGTACCAAAACTTGGGCAATGGAAAATATTCAGCAGAAAAATTTCAGTTGAAACCATTTTAGAGGACCGAAATCACTGACTGAAACAGTGGCGTTTTATTAACGCTTCTCAGATGGAGAAGCAAGAACAGGCAAACATGTACAGATTCTAGGGCTGCGATGAAAATATTGATTTCTCTTTTTTAGTGGATCTTCATTTTGATGATCGAAGATCTTTTAGTCTTTTGTTTTAAGATAATCGCAATAAGCTTCGTGCTTTTATGTTCAAATTGTTACATTTCAATTTTATAACCCAATTCAAAGAATAAATACCATTTTGGTGCTCTTTAATGTGGCATGACAGATCGCTGTGTCCACCTCAGGTCATCCTTTCCTCTAAGTTTCAAGTTAGTTTTATTCATATAGCACAGTTATAAACAGCAGACACAGGCAAACAAAGTGCTGAACAACACACAAAATGAAGAAACACAGGGCAAACCACACATTCATGACAGAAGCTCACAGTGAGTGGAAAGCCAAGGGATGATTTTTAAGATGGTTTAAAGAGATGATTTAAAACCAGTTCAGGACTGTGCCGATCTGATATACGCCGGAAGGACCTAGGGCCGGCAATAGCGAAGGCTTTACCTCCTCTATGCTTTAATTGCTATCAGGGGACAGAGAGAAGTCACTTACCACCAGACCTCAGATTTCGTGTGGGATTGTATAGATAGAGTAGTTACAGCACCAAATAAACCTGAATGAACATCAGAAGGTTTATTGAAAGATACAGTACAACTTACTGAAATATACCATGCCTCGTGTAATCGCTCAATCAGTGTTTTAACCTCTGAAAGACGTCAATAAAACCTCACGTAACGTTACGTTTCCCTTAGAATGGCCTTCAGGAACCAATGGCCAATCAGGGTTCAGAATTCTGGAGTGGCACCTGGGGCGGCCAATTAGATTCTAGAGGCCACTAACTCGCTGTTAATGAGTGTTATTATCTGTGTGTTTGGTGATCAATATGCTGATTGACTATACAAGTCCTTAATAATGACGTTCACTGCCTTTCCTTATCAAGATCCTTCCATTTATCACATAATGACGGGTGTAAAAATACCATCCTGGCGTATGGAGATAAATATCACTGATCATCACACTGCTTTAATGAATTGCTCCTTCATAAGAAGCCATTTCTTTTCTTCTCTAGGTCAATTTGGTCGTCCAATCCGCTGGTCTCTGTGGATCTCTGGATTCGATCAGCGCTATAATGAGAGAACCGCTCTCTGTTTTAATGTGGCGTGGCAGCAGCGTTCAGGAGGAGCATCATCTTTCAAGCCTTTTGCTAAATTCAAATGCAGGTCCCTATTAGACGTCCTAAGTGCTAAATTATACATTCTGATGTGAGATTATGTCATTTTTGTATCATTGTCATTTCATGCCATGTGTAATTTCAAAACATCACCAGCGCACAATTCATGCCCTTTACCAGCATGAGGCCATTCAACGTATAAATTGTACACTGTCTGAACAGGTGCTCGTCCGTGCAAAACTCACATTGCTCGGGTGTTTGAATGGTTGCTAAGGCATCAGAATCAGACGGTGAGATGAGTGTTTATTTGGAGATTGCTATCTGGTTGCTAGGGTGTTCAGGATGGTTGCTATGGCACTGATTGTGGTTGCTAAGTATGGCTGGGTTGACTATTTATTACAATAAATATCGTTTTTTTAATCGCTCTTCAGTTTGATGCACCAATGTTGATTCTTAAATCCCAAGTATCAATCTTTTAGTCGATGCTGTTTTCAGATGATGCATGTGCAAAACTTCATTAAACATTATTTTACAGCACATCCAATAATCCCAACGCTTTTAAACTCTGTCAATTGTATCATGAAATACAAACAATAAATGTTGTTTTGGCGCTCTTCAGTGTGGCGTGACAGATCGCACGTGAACCGATCATCTCTTCCTCTTTACTACTAGTTATAGCACCAAATAAACATGAATGGACATAAAAAGATATAATACAACTTACTGAAATATATCATGTCTCATGTAGTCTGTGTTTCAGAAACGAAAAAAACGTTGATAATACAACAGTGTCAAGTAACTAGAAGAGATAACTTAGAAGATAAGACTCAAATATTACTTACCCGGCTAGTGATGTTTCATTTATTATATGTTTGAATAAATCTGCCATGAAAATGGCTTTTATTACAGCCACTGCTTGTTTATATGTCATCAACCAATTGAACTACAAAAAATGATATCAGCAAAAAATGTAATTAAAAACAACTAATGTCTAATTTAAACATTTGTATAATGTTTGAGTGTTGATTATTATATATATTTTTAATTTGAACTCATTTCAAGCTTTAATATTATAGAACTGACAGGGTTTACTGTAGAGTTTACAGCATTAGTTGAGACATTGATGTCCTTAAGATAAATTGACATGCACTGCACCTGATATATAATCAAAATAATCGATATTGAATCGAATCAAATCGAAATCACAACATAATCCAATCAAGAGCTTGTGAATCAGAATCAAATTGATTTGTGACATCTATGTCAATACCTAGCCCTATTGCTAAGGTGAGCAGAGCGCTTATTTGGAGATTGCCAAGAATCAATGGCTTTTCAGATGGCAAAAGCTTCAAGATCTGGAGAGATTTAACATTGACCCAAATATAGTTTTTTTTCTTGTTGGACACATAAGGAATTTCAGAGGGTTGAAAGTTAACTGGGTAACCATGTGTTCACATCATACCACCAAATGCATGTGCCAAAACAACTGATGTAAAATACAAAATAATGTTCCTACGCAAGTCTGTGTTTAAATCACAGATGTTGATTGACATCATAAAAGTTACATAGTGCAGATTTTACAGTATTAGGTCACCGAAAAATTAAATTCTGTCATAATTTAGCCTCATGTTGTACCAAACTCATGACCTCAAATGTTAAACCTCACTGGTTGTAGCATGTCATGTGTCCAAATGGCATAACGTTTGTGTCATCATATTTGATGTAGTCTTTGTTAGTGTTGTAGTACTCAAGATCGGTCTTGGTCTCGACCATTTTTGAAGGTCTTGGTCTCGTCTCGGTCTCGACTGCATTTGTTCTCGGTCTCGTCTTGGTCTCAGACTTACAGGACTCTGAGGATTTTATCTCAAGACCACAGCTGAGAGGATATCCCTAAACTGCCGGTGAATTGTCTGATTTATTTGTTAACATCATTAATGTGATTTGATTTAAAACTGGCTGCTTATAATGTGATTTCTTTTGTTACTGTGGTGCCGGGTTCGAAATCAATGCAGGATTGTCTCCAAAAATTTATATAAATGACCACGAAATTCAAGTTATGATTGCAAAAACGTACTTGTATGAGATCTTGTTTTTTATATAACAGGGTATAATCAAGCAACATCACAAGAGCAAGAGAGCTGTTTTCACGAATATGATGTTGATTTTATACAAACGTTCAATAAACAAGAAGTTAATATTAAGTGACAAATTTTAGACACGTTTTTGCTATTTCGGCAACATATTTCGTTATTAAATTAATCAACTGCTTTGAACAAATGGGTTGAATAAATTATTCCATGGCTCACTCATTAAGTGTTTTGATTTCAGTTTCATATTTAAAAGTAGACCTATCATTTTATTTTTCCATCACATTTCTATATTCAAAATGTTATTTAAAAAAAAAAAAAAAAATCTGAACATTATTTATGCGAATGTACCAATTCAGATGCAACTTCTGTGCCACCTCTGCAACACAAAGATGAATTTGATTGTTAGTGATTTGATTGGTAGCAGCTCTATAGTGTCTTATTATCCTAACTGTATTTATTGATTAAATATAAGACATTTCTCAGACAGAAGATGCAAATCTTTTCAACGAATTTGAGGAGTGCTGGTCTTGGTCATGTCTTGGTCTCAACACACTGGTCTTGGTCTCGGTTTAGGTGGTCTCAACTACAACACTAGACTTTGTATGAAGTTGTTGACTGATGTTTGTTTTGATTTGAAAGGGAATATAAGGTTACATTTGTATCATATAAAGTGATCAAGAAGTAAAACACATCAATCCGGTCTTTACATTATTTTTTTGGAGCTTGAAAGCTTTGGATCCCACTGACTTTAATAATGGGCAAAAACCACTGAACATTCTTCAAATTTAATCTTTTTTTGTTCTATAGAAGAAAAAGCAATAGCATGAAAGTGTTCCAGTGATGCAAAATTTGGGTGAACTATTATAAATGATTATACATTGTACCTTCTTGTAAAACATTAACAAATTCAAATGAGCTGGATGAAGTTTAACCTTGAAGATGTTAGATTTCTCCCTGACGCCAGAAGAGAACATAGGTCTGGATTTTACAAATATATGGTTTGTTCACTTCTAACTCAATAAGGCTAAAATGTAAAGAAGCTCTGTTTTGGTTTCTCTAAGCATATAACCTATTTTCTATACTCGCCAGCAGCTGAAAATGAATCATCCTGAAAAATCAGTAATCTCAACAAATAAAAAGGTAAACAAGAGAAATACCCACTGAAATGCAAGTGAGAGTGTGTTTGAGATGGGGAGGAGTGGCAAACGTTCTCCAGGGCACCGCGAGGCTCTAATTGAAACGCTAAGGTTTGCTTTGAGGTGTCACAGAGTATTAATGCTGTGCTTTCTGAGCGTAAGTTAAAGTGAGGCTGGGCCAGGCGCTCACGTTCAGAGGTTGGATTCAAGATGGCAGTGCATCGGCTCTCTGATCAAGGATGATTAAGGGCAGCTGAAGAGAGATTATTAAGCAGAAGCCCGGGTGCTTTCCACCGGCCGTGGCAGACAGCACTGATTAGCCATTACTCGGCCTTAACACAAGCAGACAGTAGCCATACCACACCGACACACACACACACACACACACACACACACACACACACACACACACACACACACACAAACACCTCTGGGTGATGCAGATACTGAGACGTGACCAGATCTGAGTGAGTGGCCTGAGGACATCACAAACACAATGACCTCTGATTCTCAAATCACGCTCAGGATTGGTAAAAAAAAAAAAAAAGTCTGTATGAGCAATGGCTCAACACATGCAGGGTCATTGCTGAGACAATGTCTTTGCGAGTCTTAACACGTCTATTTTGACAGGGACATTAACAGAGCATCTGACCTGACACTCTTTCATTCCCATTGACACATGGTCATTTTCTTAGCTTTGGCAATGTCCATTCTGCCAGTTCGGCTGCATCTCTGTAATCTAATGCTGAAAACATGCTATCAGTTTTGTTACAAGGGAAAGGAAAAAGCAAAGAGAAAAGGAAGGGGGAAGGTATGGGGGAAAATAATGGGGAAATGAAAATAGAAAAAGGACAGTGAACAGGAACAGAGAGTAAAGGAAATAGGGAAAGATGAAAATGAACAGGAAAAAGAAAAGCCAAAAGAGGAAAAAAAAGGGGAAATGGGAAACAAAAAGGAAACAGGAAAAAATAAAAAAGGAACAGAGTAAATGGGTAAAAGAGGTGATCTGAAAACACAGACAAGTAAGCTGGAGTTCCGCGATCTTCATTTGAGATTTTCATTGAAAAGATTTTCTCACGACCCATTTTGGTTTTAAAACGGCGAATTTCGCCGAAAGGTGAGGAGTTTTCATGCCTGTTAACAGGAAAAGGATAGCAGGGCAGAGCAGGGCAGTAAAGTAAAGTAAAGTAAAGTAAAGTAAAGTAAAGTAAAGGAAAGGAAAGGAAAGGAAAGGAAAGGAAAGGAAAGGAAAGGAAAGGAAAGGAAAGGAAAGGAAAGGAAAGGAAAAGGAAAAGGAAAGGAAAAGGAAAAGGAAAAGGAAAAGGAAAATACAGGAAATTAAAGGATAGGAAAAGGAAAGGACAGGAAAGGAAAACGAGAGCAGGGAAGGAAAGGAAAAGGAAATGAAAAGGAAAAGACAGGAAAATGAAAGGATATGAAAAGGAAATGACAGGAAAAGGAGACCAGGAAAGGAAAGGACAGGCAAGGACAGGAAAAGGAAAGGACAGGAAATGAAAAGGAAAGGAAAAGACAGGAAAGGAAAAGGAGAGCAGGAAAGGAAAGGAAATGAAAAGAAAAGAAAAGGAAAAGACAGGAAATGAAAGGATAGGAAAAGGAAAGGCCAGGAAAGGAAAAGGAGAGCAGGGAAGGAAAGGAAAAGGAAATGAAAAGGAAAAGACAGGAATGACAGGAAAAGGAGAGCAGGAAATGAAAGGACAGGAAAAGGAAAGGAAAGGAAAGGAAAGGAAAGGAAAGGAAAGGAAAGGAAAGGAAAGGAAAGGAAAGGAAAGGAAAGCTTAAGTGGAAATTGGAAATAAAAAAGAAACAGACAAAATAAAGCAAAAAGGAAGAAAAAGTAAAGGGAATTGGGGAAAATAATGACATTTAACAGGAAAAAGAAAACAAAGAAAGGAAACTGAAAAAAGAACCGGGAAATGAAAAGGAAAAAGAAAGGGAAAGAAATGGGGAAAATAATAGTGAAAAGAAAGGAAAAGTGAAAAAGGAAATGATAAGAAATGTGTAAAAGATTGGCGAAATGAAAAGGAAAAGGGAAAGGAAAAAAGAAAGGAAATAAAAATGAAAGGGAAAAATAAAAAGGGAAAATCAAGGCGAAAAGGGAACAAAGGAAATGGAGAAAAGAAAGTAATTTAACAGGAAAAATAAAATGTCTAAAGAAAGGAAAGAAAAGAAAAGAAAAGAAAAGAAAAGAAAAGAAAAGAAAAGAAAGGGGGAGTTGAAAAATTATATATCTAACATATTTAAATGATTAAATAATTCTATTAAATGTGGTCAAATGTATTAAAAAAACGAGTGTATTCCTGCTGTTTCCTGGAAGTGCTCTATTCCACAAGCTTTCACAGAGAACGACTGAACGTTTGGTTGTCTTAATTGTGCAGACAAGACAACAAAGCCCTTTTGTCCAGCACTGAATAGTGACATCCTCACAGGAGAGAGAAGTTAAAAATAGTTGAAAGCGCAAACAATAGAAATTAATGAGCTAAATCTTTCAGACCCGTCCCAGGAGGCCGAGGGGTTTTAGGAGACAGAACGAGAAACTCTCCCGTCTGAGAGACACGACCTGCTGTCATACTTGATGTTTCCTTCACAGAAAGGGAAATAAAATCCCTCACCGATCTGTGCGTGGCAGATTCTCCAGACTGCTTTAATCATCAGCACACACACACACACACACACACACACTCCTGTGGTCTCTCTCTTCTCTGCTCTGAGCACTAGATGTCTCCTTTCATCCACCGATGAGAGAGAGAGAGAGAGAGGAGTCCTGACGCTGTGTGTGAAAGAGGGAAATCTAGAGGAATGACAGAGCGGGACAGGGGCCATCAGAGGGTCTCGAGCAAACCATGCATTTAACGCAAGACAGATCAGTGAGGAGGAGCCCGAAACAGAGTACTTTTCCTTTTTCTTTCTATTCTTTTACTTCAAATACATTTGGTCTATGGTTAGAATAATAGCATAAATCTTCTTATTTTGCTATAAATGCATGATTATTTTAGTTGCATTTAAAGAGGCCATATTTTACCCTTTTACAAATTACTGATGTTGTTTTTGGGTTTCTACAAGAACATGTCCAATAAACACGTTATTTTCCTCATATTCTCCATTGTTGCGGCTCCTCTCTTCCCAGTCTGTCAGTAACGCTCTGTTTAGTTCCTGTCTCTATGAAGCCCCTCCTTCTGAAAAGCACACTGTGCTCTGATTGGTCGGCTGGAGCAGTGTGTTGTGATTGGTCAAGCGTTTCGAGTGTGTTTGGGAAATGTCCCGCCCCTTTCCATAACCGCCAGTTTAACACACTACTAACTAACTCAACCAGGCCCCGCCCCTTTATTCTGCAAATTAATTATTTAAATGAGGAATATTGTGACGTGTTCGTTCCGGGAAGAAACTCAATGGAGGCGTTTCAGGGAGTTCAGAAACACTGACACTGATATAGAGAGGAACTGTGTGACTCTGCAGAGCTTTTTCATGCCTAAACAGCAACATTACACACTAAAGAAAGATGAACATGTAAGAAAGAAAAAAATCCCATTAGTTGACTGCAATAAAACACATGCCGTTTTGAGGGCACAGGAGCATATCTGCAGGAAAGCACATCACT
The DNA here is from genome assembly GCF_951802725.1 of Rutilus rutilus. Taxonomy (NCBI): domain Eukaryota; kingdom Metazoa; phylum Chordata; class Actinopteri; order Cypriniformes; family Leuciscidae; genus Rutilus; species Rutilus rutilus. The sequence continues at coordinate 4,489,261 of NC_140230.1, read as the reverse complement.
CATCATGATGGAACTGGACTGGTTATGTTGGTATGCTATGTGCCGCCTACATAAACATAATAGTTGAGAAAGCATAACCCCGGGTTCTGTCTCCCTGAATGCTGAAACGCTGCATTACTGATGGGCTGCTCAGTGCTTAAGGCGTGTGCATGGGATATGAATAGTCAGAGGGCGTGTGAAAGGATCTCTATTCGTCATTTCTATTAATAGGCTGAGTCCTTCGAGCAGATCACCCTGAGAGCTGGACTACCTGCGCCCGTCTGTAACGTTCACAAGCATCAGCACTAAACATGGGCACACGTAAAGTTTGGAAAATGTTATCCTCAATAAGAAATTTACAATTAATATGATGTACTGCATTCAGAAGATTGGGGTCAGTAATTTTGTATTATTATTAGGGATGCACCGATATGAACATTTTGGCCGATACCGATAACCGATAATTCTTTATACTTGAACCGATATATTGGCCGATAAATCAAAATCAAAATTTGTATATCATTTTTTTGAGAAACTGATTACAAAAAACAAAACTCTGCATTAAAAGCCATGTCTCAAGCACACAATTATAATGTTCTCATTATAATTTTATGTAACCGATATGACAGACTTGCACTGCACTTGTTGCACTGAACCATATTTTACTTTTTTTATTCATTTCAATCATATTTCAAGCAATTCAAAAGCATCATGTTGAACAGTGCGTGTCTGAAGCATCTCAGCTGAAGGAAATAACACATCATTTATTGGCTTTAATATATCGGCTAAATTTTCTTATCAGGCCGATAACGATAACATTAAAAATGAACATATATTGCCTAATACCGATATGGTGCCGATATATATCGTGCATCCCTAATTATGATTATTATTATTTTAAAGAAATGAATACAAGGATGCATTAAACTGAACAAAAGTAAAGGCTTTTGCATTGATACAAGAAAATGTAAATGTTTTACTATTTTTGGACGTTCTATTTCTCAAATAATCCTGGAAAATATATCTTGTTTTCCAACGATACATTGATAATCAGCATGTTTGACACTGAAGACTGCAGCAATGACTCATGGAAATTCAGCTTTGCCATCAAAGGTAAAAATAAAACATTAAAATATATTAAAATGAGAAAAAAAAAGAAAAAAAAAGAGCAATTAAATGTTAATAATAATTACTGATTAGTCTCCTGTGCCCGGTTGCATAAAGCACCTTAAGTTTTTCCCTTAAGTAAGATACTTAAGGGGCGATTTCCCCTTACCTAAGAGAATAACTTAAAGGGCATCTTGCAGTTTTTTTTCTTTTTTCAAAATGAATATAACCTTGTATGAAAATACCATATGAAAAGTAAATGCAGGATTAAAAATTGTTTTGCAAGACATAAGGGCACAAATTTAGTAGAAAACGTAACAGTTTCCTTGACCGTGTTGAAAAAGCGCTTTTTTTTCACTATCGCGTCATATGACGTCACCAGAGGGAGTCGTTCGCCGGCTCTGCGTTCGCGCTCAGTGCAGAGTAGGTTGGTATTCAGTTGGAGCGGTCATGATTCAGTGTGTTTTCGCTGGTTATTGTATTTCAATTAATCATCGTCGTGGTAAATGATTGTGAATTATGGCCTGTCAGGACATCGAGTCCACAGGTTTCCGAATAAGAAAAAGGACGGTGCGATCTTCCGTGCCAGTGTGCGTTTTGTGCAGGGTAAGAGACGGGACTTCACTTCTGCTTCTGCTTTGAATAACGCGGTAGTGTGTAGCGTTCACTATTAGACCGAATGATTATAATCCCGGCGATATGTGCACACTGTCCCGGCTCCTTCATCAGGTCGCCCGGTGACGGTCCGCCGTCAGCATGTGGTTCGGCCGCCGGCGGTAAACATGACGCTCACGGATCCGTCAGAGATCACTGTACATCTGTTTTACAAAATGTGCCTTGTCTTAATTTAATTCATTAACATATCCTACATAAACTTGTAATGTAATGCATTTATGTGTTTGTTATTAGTCTGCAGCCGAAACTTATTATTATTATAAATATGTTCTATAATTTATTTTTAATCTGTACAAACCGACTTTAATGTTTGTGTTGGCTGTTTCTACATACATTTTTTATACAGTAAGACAGTTGTGATTGTGATCATTTTTTTATTCATCGTCACCAAATGGGTCAAATCAAAGCCTTTATAAAGTCCCTCTTCCTCTGGAAACTGTCTCGTAATGGCTGACACACACAACACATGCAGGTAAGGGTCTAAATACTAGCTTTGCTATTGCCTGATACATGATTATAATAATCTGTACAGTATGTGATCTGAGCTTAGTGTTATACATATCGCCGGCTAACGTGGATACATCTATAAACTAACACTGTTCTCTCGCCCTGTTCTCCTCACACCACAACTCGTCGTTGTTCTGTCTATAATCCTGGCCTGTCCTGCTCACTTGGCTTCATATCAGGTTCATAATTATATGATATCATTATATATATCAATTATATATATCATACGAGTAAACATTTAGGCTACAATTCCCCCAGCTTTCCGAGCTGTCATTGCGATCCATTGCTTTCCTATTGTTTACTTTGACCGCTCTCCCTTGTGTTACGTCACTTCCGGTTCGGCGGTTTTCAAATGCGGAAGTAAAATGTTATCACAAAAACGACTCCAGAAGCCTAAATAGCGTTTTATAAGTATATGTTTATATTTAAATCTAGTTCCTATGTTATTTTTCTATACACTGGAAAAAATTGTCACACTTGTGCTCCTCACGGTCAAAAATGAGCACATTTGAAATGAATGGGAGACGAATTTCCTCTAGTGGAAGCGTTTGGTACTGCAGCCAAACACAATCTGACTGAAAGCTCTTTTTTTGAGAGATATCAAGCTCAAATTTTTAACACAACTTGTTTCGATTGAAATAAATTTGAAAAAAAGTATTTTTGCACTCTTTTTCATAATAAATGTAAAATTCTGTAACTTTAAAAAAAAAAGTTAAATAAAAAAATAATAATAATCTGCCAAGTGTCGTCATTGAAAAGAGATCGAACTGAAGTCTGTGCTCTAAAGCATTCAAGATTTACCACACTTTAAGTTGGAAATTAAATTTTCAGGTCTATGCTCAAAAAGTGAATAAATGGATAATAAATACAGCATAAATATAATTTAGAAGTAAAATATAATACATTAATTTCATTTAAATTAAAAATATATATATATTTTGGTCATTTTTGACCGACACGTGAAGAGGGTTGAAACAGTAGTCCATGTGATCTGCAAGGATTGTGCGGATGGTTTTACTTATTCGAATCAGTTCTTCTATAATATTACTGTACAGAAGGGTTTTTTTCATTTTTTTTTTTTTTTTCATTTTGCTAATGTGGCTAATCGAGCATCAAAAATGAACAATATTAATTTAACTTGTTTTAAACAATATCATCATATTTTGGAAAGACAAGCAAACATCATACAAGCAAACAAGATCACAGATCATTTGCTCAGAGTATTCGTCTACACATGGCTTTTGTTTGTAATCTGTGCAGTCAATTAACTAGCATTAACAAACCATAAACACAATCAACCAGCGTGTCAGTGTCACACACACACACTCTCTTGTACATCTATCTTTATGAGGGCATTCATTGACACAATGCAATCTCTAGCCGCTTACCCTAACCATCACAACTAAGTGCCTAACCCGACCCCTGACCCTAAACCGACCCTTAACCTCATTATAACCTGATCCCTAAAACCAAGTCTTGACCCTCAAACGGGCCTTTAAAGGCTCTCAGAAAGTGAGGACCGGCCAAAATGTCCTCCTTTTACTCTCTTTGTCCTCACTCCAATGGTCTAAAACTCAAACTGGTCCTCACAAAGATAGCTGTACAAGTACACACACACACACACACACACACTTCGAGGTTTCTGCTCTTTACAGCGAGCGTCTGCAGTCACGGGGGGAAAAGCGCTTATAGAAGCTCTTATCTTAGAGAATGCATTAAGATACGAGAGCCTGATTGACAGCCTCTTCAAACACACACATAAAGCGCTTTAATGAGCATTATAGAGTACGCTCACCTCTGACTTTATCAGCGTTATAAACAATCCACTTTATATAACTGACCTTACAGGTGAGCTGTGTTCCCCCTCCATATTCATATGTGAGATTAACAGAGCATTAATATTAATGAGGGCTGATTTTCATAAGTAAATAAGCTGTGTCATCAGAAGGTGAGTACTGAGGTGTGTGTGTGTGTGTGTGTGTGTGTGTGTGTGTGTGTGTGTGTGTGCGTGTGTGCGTGCGTTTTGTGTGTGTGTGTGCGTGCGTTTTGTGTGTGTGTGTGCGTGTGTGTGTATAGAGATAGATACAGTGATGTTACAGAGCACAGAAATACACTTTACCTCACTTTAATCCTCAAACTCTTATCAGAAATATCACATTTGGACCCTTTGCTCCGGAAGAGACCGAATCTACAGCATATCACCAAATCCTCACGGAAACACCACTTTAATGGCACTTGGAGGTAAACTTCTTTTGGATACAAGACATTGGCTCTGAGCTCTTCCTGGAGATCAATATATCACTACAATTCCTTATCACGAGTGCTGTTAATGTGTTTTAACACAGCGCGCAACCAAACAAGCGGCTCTTTCTGAAACCTCAACGTGTACTATATTACCAGATTAACTTTCTGAATAAGTGTAACAGTGCAGCGTAATTGGTTCACTTTTTGTGGGTAATATTAATAACTGCATAACGTGTTACATTAGAAGAAACACCTGCACATATCACACATCTTTCATGCACATCAAACGGTCATTTATAATGCAGACCCTATTCCTGCCTGAGCTGTGGCTGTGAAGAGGACGCTATGGCCTCGTTAGTATCTGGATCATTTACATGAGGTGTAGATTAAAGACAGCATCGGCTCCGGTCGAGTCGTGGACAGGTTTACACCTGCATCACTCCACTTCTGCTGGAGACTCATATATATGGAGTTACAGTGTGAACGCAGTCTCGAGAGAGCAGCGCATACACCTCTTAGTGTGTGTATATCCCACCACTCATCTATAACACACACACACACACTCACACTGACATACTCATACACACAGACACACACACACGCACGCACAAACACACTCACATGCACGCAGACACACACACAGACATACTCATACACACAGACACACACACACACGCACGCACAAACACACTCACATGCACGCAGACACACACACAGACATACTCAGACACACAGACACACACACGCACGCACAAACACATGCACGCAGACACACACACAGACATACTCAGACACACAGACACACACACGCACAAACACACTCACATGCACGCAGACACACACACACAGACATACTCAGACACACACACGCACGCACAAACACATGCACGCAGACACACACACAGACATACTCAGACACACAGACACACACACGCACAAACACACTCACATGCACGCAGACACACACACAGACACACACACGCACGCACAAACACATGCACGCAGACACACACACAGACATACTCAGACACACAGACACACACACGCACAAACACACTCACATGCACGCAGACACACACACAGACATACTCAGACACACACACGCACGCACAAACACATGCAGGCAGACACACAGACAGACATACTCAGACACACAGACACACACACGCACGCACAAACACATGCACGCAGACACACAGACAGACATACTCAGACACACAGACACACACACGCACGCACAAACACATGCACGCAGACACACACACAGACATACTCAGACACACAGACACACACACGCACGCAGACACACACACAGACATACTCAGACACACAGACACACACACGCACGCACAAACACATGCACGCAGACACACAGACAGACATACTCATACGCACAGACACAGATACAGACACACACACACTCATACGCACAGACACACACACAGACAGACATACTCATTCACACAGACAGACAGACATACTCATACGCACAGTCACACACACACACGCACACGCACAAACACACACACACACACACACCCCCTGAGGTGATGTACCAGCACTACAGAGGAACAGTGAGCAGAGTCCAGCTGTTTATTGATCATCTGTCAGTCAAATCTGTGTGTGTAACGCATGAACATCACCACTCCTCATACTGTACATTTCACACACTTCTTCATCATAACTAACTAATATTGATTATTACATCTCAAGATTGATGTTTGAGTCTATGCTTAGCACCAATAACACTTAACAATAAACATTATTTGTAGCGTGCCCATCTTCCAATAGTCCAACACAACATCTATCAGCGATGTGGAACACAAGGAGGAATCGTGGAATCCAGTCATAAACACAGAATTTACTGAAGAATGCGGAATTTCACGGAATTTGTTCGCCTGGAAATCCAGACCTAAATCTGAAAGATTAATGAAAACTCGCTGAGCAAATTCAGCTTGTGCTCTCATGAGAACGCTGCATTTCCAGGGTAGGAATTTGTCACATATTTGATGAATAAATAAATAAAAAGCAGCTCAGCACATTTAAATCAAATCCTGATATAAAGAGTTGTTAAAGTTTCATGATTTCTGATTTTGCATAAGCTTTATGATTTCTTACTGAAACAAATATGCTTGTTTCCTGATAGTTGAGACCTTTCAATGATACATGACACAAGTATATCTGTTATGAACTGTGATTTTACATTTTCACGTAAAGCAGTTTTTATTTTTTAGACCATGTAAAAGCACTTGTAAAGTGATGGTCATATTCCCTGTATTCAGTGTAAAGTCAAGCTTCCACGCTTTAACATCAACACATATTTTGTGCAAGTGGTTGTTAAATAACGTGATAACTTACTAGCGCCTCCCGCTTCAGATTTAAGAGGTTAAGGTTAACGATTAATCAGTCGTTAATTGAAACAACAAACGATTTGGGGAATATACACTACCTTTCAAAAGTTTGGGGTCAGTAAGATTTTTAATGTTTTTAAAAGAAGTCTTTTCTGCTCACCAAGGCTGCATTTATTTGATAAAAAAAAAAAAACAGTAATATTGTGAAATATTATGACAATTTAAAATAACAATTTTCTATTTTAATATATTATAAACTGTAATATATTCCTGTGATCAAAGCTGAATTGTCAGCATCATTACTCCAGTCTTCAGCGTCACATGATCCTTCAGAAATCATTCTAATATGATGATTTGATGCTCAAGAAACATTCATTATTATTATTATCAATGTTGAAAACAGTTGTGTACAAATTTTTTTCATAATTCTTTGATGAATAGAAAGTTCAAAAGAACAGCATTTATTTAAAATAGAGTATTTTCTAACATTATAAATGTCTTTACTGTAACATTTGATCAGTTTAACTCATCCTTGATGAATACAAGTATTGATTTATTTTATTTCTTTCCCCCAAAAATAAAATTTAAATTCTTACTGACCCCAAACTTTTGAAGGGTAGTGTTTAATGTTACAAAAGCTTTAGATTTCAGATAAAGGCTGTTCTTTTGAACTTTCTATTCATCAAAGAATTTTGAAAAAAAATTGTACACAGCTGTTTTCAGCATTGATAATAATAATGAATGTTTCTTGAGCATCAAATCATCATATTAGAATGATTTCTGAATGATCATGTGACACTGAAGTAGGGTTGGGCGGTATTACGGTAATATCGGATACCGCGGGATCTTAAAATAGCACCGGTATCAGTTTCAATACCGTCATTACCGGCACTTATATAGCCTATAATATATATAATTTATTTATTGCCTAAAAAATGCTTATGTGTGGTTGCAGTTTGGCAATATTTCTGGTTCCAACCGAATATGAAGGGAGAGGCGGTAAATACTGACGAGGCAATTTGTAAATTGTGCAATAAAAAGGTGACCGGTAAACACCTCTAACGTTGCATCTCCGAAACAACCGCCCACTCACTGCTGCCAGGATACATAAAAGCATTAAGTTTCGTATTTGTTAAAATATTATAATGTTATTTTTTCCATCTTTGTTGATTATGAAAAGTGAACAGCACAAATAAGATGGGATGCATCGGGAGTCAGATGATTTGACCATTTCAATAAATTTAGTTTTGTAAAAGGCCTCTTTAAAACGAATTTCGTTTTGTATAAATTGTATCTAAATTTTTATAAAATTTTCATCATCCAATATGCCTGGATTTAATATAATCATGACATGATGGGCATGCCGCTGTCACTTGCATTGAAATCTCATAAAAAAGGCTATGCCTCACAGACATGACAAATAAATAAAGCTTGAAATTTCTTTAAACGAAAGAATTAAAAACGAAAGAAATAGGCAACTCACTGATTAGGCTAAGTAATCCATGATGTGCATTTCTCTCGTTCATACAGAGATGCGATCGTTAATTTCATTAAACGAAACAATTCAAAACGAAAAGAAATATAGTCTGATTAATCAATGGTGTGCATTTCTCTCTATAGCGTTCACTACAGAGATGGCGATCGTCAATTTCTTTAAACGAAACAATTCAAAAAGAAAGAAATTGGCTACTCACTGATTAGGCTAAGTAATCCACGATGTGCATTTCTCTCTAGGCGCGTTCATGCGGAGATGGCGATCGTCAATTTCTTTAAACGAAACAATTCAAAACGAAAGAAATAGGCAACGAACTCACTGATTAGGCTAAGTAATCCATGATGTGCATTTCTCTCGTTCATACAGAGATGCGATCGTTAATTTCATTAAACGAAACAATTCAAAACGAAAAGAAATATAGTCTGATTAATCAATGGTGTGCATTTCTCTCTAGGCGCGTTCACTACAGAGATGGCGAGCGTCAATTTCTTTAAACGAAACAATTCAAAACGAAAGAAATTGGCTACTCACTGATTACCGGTAGGCTAAGTAATCCACGATGTGCATTTCTCTCTAGGCGCGTTCATACGGAGATGCGATCGTCAATTTCAGTAAACGAAACCATTCAAAACGAAAATAAATAGACTAGCCTACTCTCTGTAATCCATGATGTGCATTTCTCTAGCGTTCACTGGGGAGATGCCGATCGTCAATTTCTTTAAACGAAACAATTCAAAACGAAAAGAAAAAGGCCACTCTCTGATTGTGTAATGATGTGCATTTCTCTCTATATGTTCGTTCACTACAGAGATGGCGATCGTCAACTTCCATCTTTGCAGAAAAGTTTTATTAATAAAAATCAATGGACACGCGTCACCGGATTGCACTTCTTGCTTGTTGCACGCACACAGATATGTTGAATAATGGTGGGCTCGGGCTCATAATAACAGTTAATGCCGTCGGCCGGACTCAGACACAACGTGCACGGGTTGGGCTTGATTTTTTTGTTGTTGTTTTTTTGCCCGATCTGGCATTCAGTTTCTGAACGGTGTAGGCACAAGCCAACAGTTTGGTGACGCCGTCTGAGTCCATTATGTCATAATTTTTAATTAGTCACGGTAATACCGTATACCCCGGTAAAATAGGGAGGCGGTTTGACGGTTTCAAAATTCGAATACCGCCCAAGCCTACACTGAAGACTGGAGTAATGATGCTGACAATTCAGCTTTGATCACAGGAATAAATTACACTTTACTGTATATTCACATAGAAAACAGCTGTTTTAAATTGGAATAATATTTCACAATATTACTGTTTTTGTTTGTATTTTCTATCAAATAAATGCAGCCTTGGTGAGCAGAAGAGACTTCTTTTAAAAACATTAAAAATCTTCCTTACCCCAAACTTTTGAACGGTAGTGTATATGTAAATTGACATCCCTAAGCACAATTTTTTTTTTTTTTCCTGGAAAAAGTCATCTTCAATGTTTCACAGTCTCATTTTCATCCAAATAAAAATGTGGGGGAAAAAAAGAAAAGAAAAAAAATCACTATGGGATTTACTGACCGATCCTTTGACGTTCAATTCAAAATGAGGCATTCTGCAGGTGCAGGAAACCTGGACTGACATCACAAGAGGACCTGCTGGCTTCTTTAAAAACATTTTCAAAGTAGTAAAGTATAGCGTGCTCCTCCACCTCCACCGATCCTCATGAATGCGTTGTGGTCTCTTCCAGTGTGTGTAAGTGCATCTTCACACACAGCATCTGGACCACACACACACACACACACACACACACTCGAGCGCGTGTGAATGTCAGATCTGCGGGGGTTTAATTGCACACCCACTCCAGCTAATACAGCAGCTTCCAAAAGTTTAGTCCTGCATCGCCTTCGGGTTTCATTTCAAAGCGCCCGCACCCGTTTGGCCCTCACAGGGACGTGTTTACCATTCTCCCAGAAATGCACAGGTGACTGACCTCAATCTCTCTCACTGTTCTCTCCTGCAGAGCCGCTGAATAACGGCTCATAAATAACAGCGGCTGAGGAGAACCGCTCTGGATCTCTTTGTCCTAAGCAGAAGTGTGACGCAGGTTCTCTATGATGGGTATAAAACACGTAGGAAAAGCGAACGCTGAAGAGATTATTCTGTTTCACCTCAGGCCTGAAGCGCAGACTGTGCAGAAACACTTCAAATAGACTCTTGCACTGAACTATAATGCTGAAGAAGGGCTTGGAAAGTGCAATGCTTTGATATGTACTGATTGTGTATGAGTTGCATGAGTTCTAACTAGGGCTGGGTATTGACACAAATTTCACAATTCGATTTGATTTCGATTCCGATTCGATATTGATTATTTTGGATATCACATACAATACATGGCAAATCTCTTCACTGATGCTGTAAACTATGGGAGTCAGTTGTAGCCTATAGGCTTCATTAGCCTACTATAATATTGAAGGTAAAAATGAACTGATTTGTATACAAACACTTAAATTGCACTTTTATTTATTTTTATAATAATAAAGTTATATGAAATATAAACATTTAAATGGTGGCTGTCATAAAAACTTGCTAGATTTATTCAAACATGCATTAAATATTGAAGAACATTAAAAATGATAATGAATATGTAATATGGTGCATATATTTAGCAAAATGCTCCTCTCTAGAGTTAATTTTTTCCAGCTAACTAACGAGTTTATGGTCACTGGATATGGTTTTTCTGAGGTAAATGTGACGTTACATGACATTGTTTACAAGCTGTTTTACTGACGTCTTTCCATGATAGAAACACTGATTGAGTGATTCCATGTGACATGATATGGATTATTGTACTCTATCTTTAACACACTTTCAGAAGCTCGTTCATGTTTATTTCGCGCTGTAACTGGTGTTATTAAGGCGGAAGAGAAGATCATGTGCTTCTCTCGAGCTGAGCCAGAGCGATCTCACACTACAGCGACGAAACGCTATTTATGTTTTTGAATTTCGTAGGAACTATACTCTCATTCCTGCGTAATAATCAAGAAACTTTGCTGCCGTACCATGAGTCAAGCAGGCGTAATGATATGACGCAGCGCCTGAAAATAGGTCTAATAGGTTAGACAAACTTAGTCCCGGTCACGTTGGAAGTTATCGAGCTGGGGACTATTTTCAGGCGCTGTGTCATATCATTACGCCTGCTGGACTCATGGTACGGCAGCAAAGTTTCTTGATTATTACGCAGGAATGAGAGTATAGTTCCTAGCCATATCAGCCTAGAAAATCGCAACTTTTCATTTTCCGTCGGTCTTAGTACACGATGTAACTACAGAAGAGTCAAGTTTTAAATAAGAAAAATATCGAAACTCTTTGGTCATTTTTTTGAGAGAGATGCTAATGGTCTTGTCCGATTCAATGATCTATGCTAAGCTATGCTAAAAGTGGTACCGGCTGAATGGATTCGAAAACGGTAAAACTCAACTGTTTAACTCTGGGGGAGGTGTAAAATGAGCATATTTCCGAAAAAAGTGGAGTATCCCTTTAAGAATCGAAATCGGTTCGTAAAAATGAGAATCGATTAAAATCAAGAAATCTATATTTTTTACCCAGCCCTAGTTCTTACTGAAACAAATATGCTTGTTTTCTGATAGTTGAGACCTTTCAATGATACATGACACAAGTATATCTGTTATGACCTATGATTTTACATTTTCATTTTTTTTTTGAAAATTAAAAGCACTTGTAAAGTGATGGTCATATTCCACATGTAAAGTCAAGCTTCCACGCTTTAACATCAACACATATTTTGTGTTGGTTAAGCAAGTGGTTGTTAAATAACATGATAACTTACTAGCACCTCCCACTTCGGATTTAAGAGGTTAAGGTTAACGATTAATCAATTAATCAATCCTTAATTTAAACAGCAATTGATTTTTGGAATATATGTAAATTGACATCTTAACCACAAAGTTTTTTTTTGTTTGTTTTTTGAAAAACTCTTCTTTAATGTTTCACAGTCTCATTTTCATCCAAATAAAAATGTGAAGTGAAATCAGCGTACCTGTTTATCACACTGGCCGTAGTCTGGGCCGTGGTCGACCTGGAAGAACGACAGCTCTCCTCGGTTCTTGGCCATCTCGATCAGACTCATGGCGGTGCGGACCGTAGAGTTACGGGCGTGCACAAACACCATCACCTAAAACACACACATCGGGTTAGGTTACGTTTGGGGTTTGGGAATCAACAGACTGAGTGAACTGAACCTCATGAAGGCCTGAACTCAAGCTCTCTGCATTAATGGCCGACCGAAACTGAGTTTTTAATGGCCAATATAAAACTGATGTTTATCAGTCCCAAACCATTTCATTTAGAGATAGTAAAAACACCTGCATAACAATTGCAGAAACGACTTATTTTACATAATTACTAAATTAGAAATCATTGAAAATTAATTTTATGGGGGAAAAAAACAACAACTTTAGATAATAACTTCTTGATTTTGTAATCACAAATATAGAAATATGTTAAATATATGAATTAAAAATTATTTTAATTTCATTTAAAGATCTAAAAAAAATATGGAAGTGAAATAATGGCAATTTTTTTTTAGACAAAAAAAATTATGCTATAAAAAATATGAATTGCATTAACCATGCATGCATTTAAATATGTTGTATTATTAGGGATTGCATTTTTATGGGCTGAAATTGAACATGATTGCATATTTAAGCTGTGAATATTTCAAATTTAAAACATTTCACACAAATTCTCATTATTAAAAATTCAATAATCCATTTTCACCTTTCAGATAAGTTAACTAAACTTAACAAGCTTTTTTTGTTTTGTTTCAAAAACATTATGTATTATTTTACTTCCATAAAAAACACCTGCATAACAATTGCAGAAACTACTTATTTGACATATTTACTAAATTAGAAATTATTTATAATTTAATTTATTGACCAATCACAACACACTGATCCAGCCGACCAATCAGAGCACAGTGTGCTTTTCAGGAGGAGGGGCTTCATAGAGACAGGAACTAAACAGAGCGTTACTGACAGACTGGGAAGAGAGGAGCCGCAACAATGGAGAATATGGGGAAAATAATGTGTTTGTTGGACATTCAAGCAGGAAAAACTGTTCTTGTAGAGCCCAAAAACAACATCAAGACTTAAAAAAAGAAGAAAAAAAAGAAAAAAGAAGTAAAATATGACCCTTTTAAGTGGATCATATTGAGAAATACAGACTATGACTATTTTAAAACGTTATCAAAATGATTCCAGTTCGCATGGTTCCACGAAAATGAATAAAAGTTCAGTATTATGCTGCCAGACAAGTAATTTGTTGAGGTCAATTTGTACAAAAAAGACTATGCGCCTGCACACATACATATTCAAACGCGCATACCTATAGACTAAACACGTAATATGCACTGTTTTCACAGATTCACGTTTCTGAAGTTTACACGGAGATGATAACGTTTTTCAAAACTTGTACCTTGAAACCTATTTCAAAGTTTGCCTTCTCGAGCCGCCAGACACTGTCGTCGTGCAAATGAGCGGCCAAGAACAAGTTTTCTGCTTTCAGTTAGAACGGTGTCGTGTTAGCGGCCCCTAAGTTAATAACTAATGATCTTTGCAACAGAAGTGAATCAATCAAAAACTAACTTTAGCTGGACACTAACTTTATTCTAGAGCTGCTGTAAAGACAAAACAATCTCTGTTACTTTAATTTCCTATTATCACTGTAAAGCTGCTTTCAAACAATCTATATTGTTAAAAGTGCTATATAAATGAAGATGACTGACTATCTTTTTACATGCATAAGTGAACAGCACATCTAGATCTGGCCTCTGGCTCAGGATTGGTCTGACAGGGCAGAAACAGCATCACATGTGCAGAAGGGCAGAGCGTCTGTGTGTGTATCAGTCAGAGGACAAAAGAGGCTTGTAATTTTCCTATTACACTCAGGCTGCCCTTGCAAAGCAGTCAATACCTCAGACAAAAACAATCAATAATAGAAATACAAGACAGTTATGAGATGGCAAATCTCTCTCTCTCTCTCTCTCTCTCACTGTTCTCACCGTCCTCTCTCTGAAAGTACCGATGGTGTGGGAGAATAAAGATAAATCTGACAAAGTGTTCTCGACTTAACACATAATATTCTATCATATTCACTCCCTACAGAGCGACACTTTCCACCACAATAATACTGTGACTAAGACAAATGCAGAACTCATTTGGAACACAATTGTGAGCCCATGAAGTTCCTGCTGAACCGTGATTTGCCACACGCTATAGTTAGTCAAAGGCGGGCGGTACTGGGGGACAGACAGTCTCATTCTAGAGATCATTTCATCAATCTTGGGTCATTTTTTTCTACCCAACTCCTGGGTTGAGCCTGTTGGGGTTATTTTTTCAGTGTTTGGGTAGTTTTTGTGTTACCCAGATCCTGGGTCAGATATAACAACCCAGGGGTTGAGTTAGTTAGGAGAGAGCAGTGAAGCTCCGTAAAACTGGTGTGTGTCTTTGGTAAAATACAGGTTTGTGTAAATTTTTTGCATCTATAAATTTGTTATTGTTCTGTATATCGTTTAATTTTATGCAAAGCAACATACAGGGGCGCGATGTGAGTCACCTAAACGAGTGTCGCGTCGACCCTTCCGCCCTTCCGCGTGATGGAAACGCCTGATGACTTGCCTAAAATTTTATGATTTTATTTTTTAAAAAGATACAGAATATAAATGCTTATAAAGTTAAAATATGTATATGCATAACTGTACACTGATTGTTTATGGACAGGTTATGGAGTCACAGCAGGGCGGCGGTCTGAAGTTATTAGTTCCCACGCTGAACACGACACAAGCCCGGCACGAGATCCAGCGCCGTCACGGTTACACTTGAACTACTTATAAAAGTTTAATTTGTACTTCTAATATTTGTAAAATTAGCTTACATGTAGTCAATATGTATTCAAAACTATATAAAATATGCTATACGATAAAATATGATTGAAAATAAAAGAATTATCATGCAAACCAGTTGTCATGGGAAGTATTTTTTTATTTATTTTTATTGAGAGGATACATAAACACTAATTATTGTATAAAAAATAAATAAATAAATAAACCCATTATGCTGGGTTAAATACACAACCCAATTTGCTGGGTAAAATTAACCCAACATGTGTTCTGTCCTATATTTACCCAGCCCTTGGGTTGAACCCAAATTGGGTTGTTTTTAACCCAGTGTTTTTTAGAGTGTTTATTGGACAAACATGCGGATATGCCCCTGAAGATGAGCCGTCAATGTATTTGGTCTGTTTTAAATGTGTCTATCTGCAGTAAATATTTAAAGCTCATGAACTAAAGCACATTCAATGCCAATTCTGATTTCACGGGCTATGGTCAAATGCAGTATAAACTGTCTGACTGTGTGCAAATGCAACCACCTTAAAGCACACAGTAGAGACCTGAAACACACCGATTGAGGAGGAGGAAATCTAATAAGAAACACCTGAATCTCTTTGGCAACCTTGCAAGCTTTGGGAAGAAAAGACTAGTTCTACTCCGAAACGTTCATGGCTTAAAAAACAAAACAAACCAACATCTCAACTCCGTGAACTGTCTAAATCAGCCGCTTCTTGCCATTTTTGAGCAGGGTGTGTGTTAGGTGGTCAGTGCACAGTCTGAATCTGGTCTTTGTCATCTCCGTGTGATTTCCCCTCTCTCTTAAGATGTTCTGTTTCTCTTCACTGTTCGTCTCTTTTAATTAACGTTTGTACATTTGTACACCCTAACAAAAAAAAAGTGTGCAAGCTTTCAGTTTGTTGCTAAATTAAGGCAAACAAAAGAGGTTGTTGCAAATGTTGGGCAAAATCAGCTCACAATCACATCAGCTGAACTTTTCACTTCAAGGCATTCATCATGTCACTCCAAACCTGTATGACTGACTTTCTTCTGTGAAACATAAAATAATATATTTAGATGTTTGTTTGGGTCCTTGTTACATATGTTACATGTACTTACCGTAGTAATAACAGTAAATTATGCATAATTACATGCAACTAACCCTCAACCAAACCCTAATCCTATAGTAAGTACATGTAGTTACATGTATTACTCAGTATTTAAATATATAACTACACTGTTACAATGACACCTTGAAATAAAGTGTAACCTTTGTTTTTTATATTCATCCAACAGAAGTCAATGGTAAACAAAAGTGTTTGGTTCCCAACTTTCTTCAAAATATCTTCTTTTGTTCAGAAGTCTGTCTTTATTACTTCACTTTATTATATTTAAAGCAACTAAATTGTTGGTGTGTTGTCTGTTCCTTTTCTTTTGCAATTCCCTTACTGTCGCAACACACACATGCAAAACATTTAGTTTAGGGCTGTAGTACTCGAGTCCGGTCTTGGACCGTTTTTCTATGGTCTCGGACTCGCCGGTATTCGGACTCGGACTTGCCTCGGTCTCGGCCACTGGTCTTGCCAAATATGGCTTTTGGTCTCGACCGAGTCCAGATGTCTTTATTATGTTCCCAGTAATCACACATACGTCGCCGCGATATTAAAACAAAATATTATTGGAGGGAAAGTGAAACACTGGCCACCTCATAACTAGCGATGGGCATTCCGGCTCTTTTGACTCACAAACGGCTCTTTAAAAAATAAATGTTTAAATAAACTCGCTGAAAGTCCACCGCTAGTGCAACGTGAATATTCACATTTTTAAATGTCCATAACAACCTGAAAACTAGCCTGCTTGCCTTGCACATCTAATTAATGGGCAAAGTTTTCCGACTTTTTTTTTTTATTATTATTTTTTTTATGTGGATGTTATTGAGCTTGTAGAAGTTTAGCTCTTGCGTTCTTCTGAACATCTCGCTGAATGACGTCTGAACATTGTCCGATGTAATTTCTGAGTCATATCACTCCATAATCTGCCTCTCTTTTAAATGCCTATTCCACGAGTGGTAGGCTCCAATGACTGGCTGTTTTAAAATATAGCTAATATCGAAACAAAATAACCCAGGCAGTGTCATCTACGAGACATTTAGGCCTCCTCCAATAGTAGCCTACTGACAGCTGGGCTCATAGCTTGCAGGTTTGCTTATTGGCAAACTTATTTAATTTGATTGGTTCAACCGCCACCCGCCCGTATTTAATTAAAATATTATTTTTCGTCACGTCATCCGCCCGATCCGGGGTTTATCCGCATCTCTAGTGTGTGTGTGTGTGTGTGTGTGTGTGTGAGAGTTGGCTCGGCCCTCCCTCATGCAGTTTAATTGGTTGACGTCGCGTGTATGATTGACAGGAACAGAATGTGAGGCTGATCAGTCGAAACGAATGTGTGTGCTCCTTTAGGCCTATATAATTATTATTTTTGTTGTTCTTTGAATTAGTCAATTATTTTAAATAAAATTAAAATCATTCATTATTCACTATTACATAATGATTTAATTTCTATAGGCTATATTTTTTAGCAGACTTTTTTTTTTCTGTCCTGGACTCGGTCTTGACTCGGACTCGAACCTCTTTGGACTCGGTCTTGACTTGGACTCGAACCTCTTTGGACTCGGTCTTGACTTGGACTCGACTAGTCCTGGTCTTAGACTTGTCTTGGACTCGACAAAGGTGGTCTTGACTACAGCCCTGATTTAGTTATGTCTAATGAAATTCCTCGACAAATAACATCTAATTAATTAAGGATGTAACAATTACACTATTTATTTCCAATTTATTTATAATACGCACTGCCGGCTGAATCTGCTCTTGGGTAAGATATTAAAGGAATAGTTTACCTAAAAATGAACAATCTGTCATGTACTCATGCTGTTCAAAACCTGTATAACTTTCTTTTTGACAATTTTATTTTTGGAAATCTTGAATATAATATATTCATATTATAAAAATAATAAAAAAACTAACTTATCAACACCTAGTAACTAGAGAAATAATAATATTCTGGATCTAATGATTTTACCTTTTTACCTATTTTCTGTTATCACACAAGTCATCTTCTAATAACTAATACTACCTCCAAGAAAACATCAAACACAATGAGAGATGAAGTTGAGATATTCAAAGTAATGTACGCATTTATCTAAAGGAACGAAGGCGACTCCAGACATGCTACGCTGCGAGTTAGAAACCACGCGATTGGCTCTGAGTCGCTGCGCTGAGCGCTGTTGTTCTGTTTGTTTTGGGCTGTATTTTGCCACGGTCAGTACCTGGAAACAGAGCCAGCACTTTGGCATTCATCACAATTGTTTGGGCTTGTGGATAATTGGTAGCTAATTAATTCATGATTGCTAATTTCAGAACAGCCTTCCAAAAAACACAAACATGTCCTTGACCACCTGCCAACATGTTTCTCACCAGCGTTCACCGCAATCTGCTCTTCAGCACAGAGAGAGAGAGAGAGAGAGAGAGAGAGAGAGAGAGGAGAGAGAGGAGGGAGAGAGAGGAGAGAGAGAGAGAGAGGAGAGAGAGAGAGAGAGAGAGAGAGAGAGACTCTTCAGAAAACAGATTTAATGAGCTGATCGCTGTGACAAGAGGAACAGTCATAAAAGAACAATAAATGACAATGAAGGACAAAGAGACCCATGAAGGATTTATATGGCATTGTCTGACTGTACTGTACCTCAATGCTCTTTTCAATAATCCCTTCAGGCCACAGTGTGTTTTATTGTTGATCCGACAGAAATACCTCTCTTACTGAAATAACTCCCATACTGGACCTTTTAAGGCCGAGTTTTAAGGAAGAAGCTGCATTTCTGGTATTTGTCAAAACCAACAGATACTGGCCTAAAGGGTTGGAAATGAATGGGGATTTGGTTCAAAAATGGCACCAAAATGAACATAAATGCCCCCAAAATTTGTGCCCCCAAAAGAGGGGCAATTGCCCACTCACTAAATTTATTTTGACAGGTATGATTAAAGCGAAGTGTGAAAATGAATGGAAAGTGTCAATTATATTTAGAAATTTTCATGTTGCATCAAAGGTTTCTTTTTATGCATATTTTTTTTTCAGCTTTTAAAGTCCCCCTGTGGTGAAAATCAAGATTTTAATGTTGTTCATATGTCTATGTGGTGTTTTTAATATGCAAAACCATGTGTAAATTCATTAGTCGACACCATTGCTGAGTATTTTCTCCTTAAAACTGCAGTGAACCAAAGACAGTCTCAAAAACACGCTTTGAAAACGCTGGTGTTTCTGACGTCACAAACTACCTTGTAACCAATCAGATCAACGTGTGATCGTCAACCAGTGGATCTCTGAGCTGAGTGAGTGAGTGGAGGCGGGGCTCATTTGCATATTCATAAAACCGCGCATACTAAATGAAGCAAGGGTGTCGAGTTACATTCAAGCCAATTTTGGTGATCAAAGATGAGTTTTAAGGGATACAATTATTGACTACAGGGGGACTTTAACAGTATAACCAATCACACTCGTTTCTGTTGAGCTCATGAATTCAATGGCCAATCTGAGAATGGCAGAGTTTTGTTTAGTGCTTCATTGATTATAATAACAGGCATTTCTGCAAGAGTGCACAACTCGCACTAGAATGAAGTCATCCCAATTGATAAATCCGAACACAGTGTTTACATGAATGCCTCGTACTGTAAAATGATGGGGTTGATGTGTGCGTTTATATGTCACAAGCTTCGAGTTAGATTTAATATTTTAATATGCATGAATACATACAGAGTTTTAGAAAGCAAACTTATTAAGCTTTCCTGCAGCTCAAACAGTAGAGCATTGGCGCTTGCAACGGTTCGATTCCCAGGGAAAGCAAGAACTGATAAGAATTGACAAGAATGTAAAAATGTGTACCTTGAAATGCAATGTAAATGTAATGCAAATGTAATATTTATCTGTTTTGGGTCCTAATTAGCAGACGACGGGCATATAAAGGTTAGTGTCACACTGCTTATTTTTAGAAAACAGTAAAAAAAAGCCTCTTCACACACGCAAAACAAGCCGTTTGTGGATAAGAAGCAAGGACTCCTGCAGCACTTCATAGACAAAGAGTGGAAGGAGACATTTAAAATGGCACGACAGTCATTTATGACACTATATTCAACAAAAACACCACATCACACATGTGCAGATCTTTCCAGTGTCAGTTTTCAATGCGATCAAGTGTTTACATGTTCTCAATCCGACATATAATTAATTCTGATTGACATGGTTACACAAGACTTTTTTTTTATTCTGACTGTGCTACTAGTCCGATTACAAAACGGATTATTAGGGTCCATGTAAACACCGCTATCGTGAAGCTGAAATCCTGATTGGTCATTGTGAAAGTGCTGACAAGATGAGCCATAACCCTTAAGAAATAACTGTTACTACAGCAAATATCACTGACTGTGTGTCTAGAGCAGTGGTTCCCAAACTTTTAACAGGCATGTACCCCCTGAGACATTATAGATCTTCCGGAGTACCCCCAACACCACCAATTGTTAACAAGAAGTTTTTTTTTATTTTTTATTAATATTTATTTTTATCAATTTTGTCGAGAATAGTGAATAGAATCATAAACATATGATACAAATCTAATCAAAAGTCAACATATGATACATAGGGCTGTGACGGTGGCAGTTTTTTACCACCGCGGTAGTAATGGACCCCAATACCGGCGGTGTTGCGGTGGTCTGGGGGTTGTTTTGAAATAAATAAAAAAACAAAAACAAAGAAACAACACACTAAAGCCTGTAAAGCATTGAAATAAATATCAGTAAATACTGGTAATTTACATAATATAATAAAGTTGAATCTATTGAAAAATAAATAAATAAATAAAAACTTTAGTTAAATTTTCCACACAAAGACGCGTGATACAGCCTACCGCTCTGCTCTTTGAGAGGGATGTGGGACACGAGCAGGAAAGAGACCATCGATCTATTTTCTGATATCTTCATGTTTTCTACTTGTAAAAGGTATGAAGAGCGAATTCTATCTTCCACAAGGGCATTTAGCCACTGATATGGCATTTTAGGCTATGTTTGCGCGCTGCCAGAGAAAGCCAAACTAAAATCACCCCCGCGTGTGAAACGCGCTTTACAAATGAACTTGACACGCCTTACCAATTATCATATGTCTAATAACAAGCACAAACTGTGTTAAAAAGAATTTGACGTACAAGTAAAAATGTAGGCTATCTGTCCTAACACAGTAAAGAATACGAAAATAATCGACCTAAAAGCGAACAAAGGAAGAAACGTTTATAATCCCCTTTGGAAATGGGTGAGACACGAGTGAAGATATGGGAAAAGAAACAAGAGATTCCATGCAGGGATGAGTCACGATTTTTGAATATTCGATTAGTTGATTTAATTATAGAATATCTAATGTTCTAATGTCTGTTGTGTGATCATTCTCTAAAATAAAATATCCATGTTCTGGTGCTGATACGGTGGTGACGAGTTCATGTAACCAGAGGGTGACGCTGCCAATAACGCACATAACAGCTGTCACAAAGAGCCGGCAAAAGTAATGAATGTGTCAAATATAGCAATGAGACATTTGAATAGTTTATTAATTAAATGTTTTTGTTTTTTTTGTGTCAGTGTTAGTTAGTTGTTGACGATGCTGACTCGTCATCTTCGCAGTGAACGCGCCTATAGAATGCACACTTCATACGGATTACATGCATATGCTAGTCGTTTTTAATTGTTTTGTTTAAAAGTAGACGGTTCAAGCTCTCTATAAGGAATAACTAATGGAATATTTTTTAATTCGCTAATAATCGGATGACCAGATTGCAAACCAGAATTCAAAGCCGAAAAAGCTTAAGGATATGGGCTCACGCACAACTCTCTCATTCGTCATGAATTCAAACTTTTCCATGGCTGCGATTTAACATTTAATTGCTAACCTATATTTTCTTTTGTAAACAAAGCTTTGTGTGTCATAATATTAATGTAAAACAGCATTAATTTTGTTTGGGCAAACCACCGCCGGTACTACTCAGCCACCGCGGTGGCGCGGTTGTCAAGATTACCGGCAATTCGCGTACCCCCTGAAATCAGTCCACGTACCCCTGGGGGTACGCGTACCCCAGTTTGACAACCGTGGGTCTAGAGAGTTTCACAAACCGGCTGCACTTGATCACATTATAAGCCAAGTGGAAATGCTAAAAATGCCAAAACACATGCTGTGACTGGATCATAACCGGATCACTGAAAACCGTTTTGGAAGTGGTCTGGGATGCGTTTTTGACCGTGTTTCGTGTTTCATTCAGAAGAGTTGATTCAAAGTGTCAACTAAAGACGACATTTACATGTAAAAGTCCACAATCTGTGTACAATATGCAGTATATATACACAATCCCCTGCCAAGTTATTGAATCAAATTCTTGTTTTTAATGGGTTAACACAAGTCGCTTGGAATTTTAATCTGAATTAATGCACCAACACGTAATACATATAAAGCTACAAATTGAATAAAGACCTGAAACATTTGTTTTCCCCCCAGCGTCACTTGTTAAGGGCACTGTATATCGACTGATACGCTTGAGAGGAGGACAGACTCAGTCAGGTCAAGAGAACACAGTAATATTGATCAATCTGAAGGGTTCACAAAATGCACGTGTCATAAAGTAAGCTTTTCTCTGAGATGCAATCACTGTCGACATATCTTTGGTTCTCCCCATCATTCTGCTGACGGAGTAAAACCACCCTGTGTTGGACACACAACAATCACAGGAATAACAATAAAAAGCACAGACAGAAAACATTAATGGAGCCCTAAAGGATCATGGTGACGGGGGAAAATGAGATGGGAGATGTAAATTCTGTTGCGTTTACTCACAAAAATCTCACAAAACTTTGGCATTCCCCTAAGAAAATATTAATTCGCTCACAAATCGTTTGCACTTCCAAAAGAAACCTAGTGTTATCTCCCAAAATGCAAACGATTTGCAAGCGAAATGAAACTTACTATGGAAATGCAAATCACAGAAATGGTGATGGAAATGGTGATGGAAAATGGTGATGGAAATGGTGATGCAACGCTTTTGAGAGTGAATGCAGAGTTTTTTTTCGGGAGAACGCAACAGTTTTATGAGCGAACGCTTGGTTTCTCGTGGGATACAGACCGTTTTGCGAGCAAACTTAAAGTTTGAGTTACACTTTATGTCGATGGTCCACTTTGGACATACCAAAGATTCTCTGGGAAATGTACACGCAAATGCACTGAAATATAATTTTTCCTCCCATCAAATATTCTTTCCATCACCACGACCCCTTAGAGACTCATCCTGAGTTAGCAGCCTTCACGTCCACCCCTGAATGCGAATAAAACGTACAACGTCCCACCAAATAATTAAGAACCTGCAATGCTCATTTAGTATTCTGAGTGCAAAAAGGTTTTCTAAAACATTGCACAACACTCTTAAAGAGCCACAATAGAGAGATAACTTCAACAATTGTGCTGCTGCAAATGGATCATTAGTTGCCAAAGATGAACTAACTGACCAACATCAATGAACTTGCAATACACAGATGACACAGAACAAGAAACTGAGATGTAAATCTGCTCTACACTCTCGGTTCATCTTTTGTCCATTTGCATGCGACTTGAGTTTGCTACAACAGCTTGAATTTGCACATACAGATGCAATCACTCAACCTATTCATCTTGTCAACGTATGCATGAAGATTGAATTCCATCTCTCACCGGCATGTCTTTATATTTCACCTCTCTCAGACACCACAGTATTCCTACAAAGATCCATAGAGACCTCTGCGGCAAATATTATTTATTAGACTTTTTTCATCATTGCAAAGCTGTGAGAAAGCCCAGTCTACAGTAACTGCTGCCTCCGTAAGCGTATTAAACTTCCATCTGCCTCGTGTCTGCCAACCGCTGGCCCGACAGGGGGGCTAAGGGGGCATTTCATAAAGAAAATTCAATCCATCATGCTCCCACATGAAATTAATATATGTCACAGCCACTTTTGACAATTTAATATCAAGCTGAGAGAGACGCTCCCCACTGTACTGCCGCTGAGAGAAAGGCCTACCATCTTTCCAGTCATTTCCAGTTTCAACTCGCCAAATCGCTTTCATTTCACTTATAAATGATTTAGCATTTAGCTCTAAATGCAATTTATTGGTGGGTCCACATTAAATCCTGAGTCTTTCAAAAGAGGGGATTTTCTCCCCAAAATGTGAGGGTAGGAACGTTAACCCGGTAACAATAGCTATTATTACATATAGCCTAGGTCCATCTATGAAATCTGACTGGATGAGACGTTTTAGAGGCTGTTGCAATATAGTTGAGACACACACACACACACACACACACACACACAAGTGACCACTCATGACGTCAATTCTGCATTAATGTGTCAAGCTGCTACAGGGCTCAATGACATGACACATTTATTTATTTTTACTGAAGAAAAATCACCATATGCACAGCCTCTCAGAATTATTACTCACACTGGCCCCACAGCATTTGAAGACTTAAGCAAGACTCGTATGAAAGTCATTGCATTAGTTAACTAAATAAAGTGTCATGTGCAAGAAAAAAAATGACACTAGAGCCTTTCTCAGAACTAACTTCACTCCTTTGAGCCATTTTCGCAATGACATTTATTAGCTAGTTTCCAAGTGATTTTCAGAGGATGCGTGTGTGACGTCAGATTCCCAAGTTCACAGTGTCCTAGCAGAGCAACCACTGGAGAGATCATCATACTTTGTTGGGGTCAGTAGGAAAATTGCTACGTCTATATCGCTTTTTACACTTTATTGTAAGATGTCCTCCTTACAGTATAAGTATGCATTTAAAGCTGCAGTACATCACTTATTATTAAAGTCCCCCTGTGGTGAAAACCAAGCTTTCAATGTTGTTTACATGTCTATGTGGTGTTTTTAATGTGCTTTAAGACAAACCATGTGTAAATTCATAAGTCGACAGCATTGCTGAGTATTTTCTCCTTAAAACTGCAGTGAACCAAAGACAGTCTCAAACACGCTTTGAAATCGCTGGTGTTTCTGACGTCACAAACTACCTTGTAACCAATCAGATCAACGTGTGATCGTCAACCAGTGGATCTCTGAGCTGAGTGAGTGAGTGGAGGCGGGGCTCATTTGCATATTCATAGAACCGCGTATACTAAATGAGGCAAGAGCCTAAATGAGGCTAAAATTCAAGCTATTTTAAAGCATGAAGATTTCTTTTTTCAAGAAAAAAAAACTTTTAAATATGTCATTTTGGTGATCAAAGATGAGTTTTAAGGGATACAATTATTGACTACCGACGCAGAGACAACGCTTTTCCTGCTGAACAGGTAAGACATGTCAGTGGCTCAATAGGTAGCTATATCATTTTAAATGTGTGATCTGACATGATTCATTTTCATGATCATAACATGATTTATTTTAAAACATTTACATTCTCATTTGGTCAGAACAACGAGACAACGATTCCCTGCCATTCACAAGTTTTTCCATCAATCCCTGTTTTATACAAAAGGCGGCACTGTTAAGCATCTTCTGGAACAGTACAGCATCTCGGGATCAAAAAACAAATGGAAGATTATCTGCGTAAACCAGAAGGATCGGATAGAAGTTGCTTACGCTAACGTGATCATCAAACATTCAACGGCAAAACTGTCTAACGTTATAAAATGTTGAACCGAAGAGGTCTAGGACTGTGAAGTTTTGGGGGTGTTGATGGACTCGATCTACTCCATGTTTTGATGATCGTTCTGAATCCCATCCAGATGAAGTCTTTGACAAAAACACGACTCCAAAGCCTCTCTAAACCCATGGACAGTGTAAGATTAGATTAGACCATATATACTGCACTTTTGTCCATGACCAGAACATGCAGTTAAATGTCTAACCTGGCCTTTAGAGCAAGAAAGAATACGGACAGCATCTAAAAACTACACAAAAAACACAAATAAATCAAGCAGAAGACGTGAGCTCGAGATGCACAGAGCATTTGCGGGGTGGGAGGTTATGCGGTGGTAAGAGTGGGGTTGTTTGGAGATTTATGAGATTTGGAAATTGAGTTCAGGACGAGGCACGGGGCACAATATACCACAGCACAGCAAAGCCTGTGACCTTCAGCGCTGGGACACAGGAATGATGATTTCCAATTAAACCGCTAAACCGTCCCAAGAAGGCCTTGCTCACAGCCTTACATTGTGTCTCTCCTTGAGTAGACACTTCCTGAACATACTCGAGAAGACAAATGATGATCAGGTGCAGAGATCAACGACAGCACGTGGACATGCGCAAATGAGGGACACGAGGCTCTCCTCTCACATCCTCCACAATGAGGTCACGACGTCCCGTACTGTTAACACTCAGTCCCCTGGACATTAACAACACCGACACATTTCTCACATACTGCTATTTTTAGTTACAGAACCAATCAACAGATTACAAGCAACAATGGCAAGGTGTGATGTGTGTTGACTTCTGTAGAATTGAGATCTGTACTGGGGGTTTGTGGTATGGACTATGAAGGGGGGGGGGGGGGGGGATTAGGATTTACAGATAGAGGTTGGGGGTTTAAGGTAAGGGCAAACACATTATATGGCATAAACTTTATGGACTATTATATTACTTTTATGTGCTTTTTGGAGCTTGTCAGTTACAGTCACCTCTCATCCCTCATCCTGCTGTTTCCCAAATGAAAACATCCTATGTGTTCAAAGTTGGTGAACTATTCCATTCATGATGCTCCTGCAAAGCAAATCTCACTAATTTATTCTCGGACACTGAGCAAGACATTTTACAAAGTTTTAGTTTTTTTCCTTTTTTTCTTGCAACAATGGAAAAATTAATGCCAACTTACTAAAAAAAGCTCATTCAGATTAAGTTAAACAAGGAAACGTTATTCCATGCTGTAAACTACGAATCAGTTTTCATGCCACTAAAAACATTTTGGAGGGAAAATACTAAATATGAATGGATTTACTATATAAATTGCTTAATATTAAAGTCTCCCTGTAGTCAATAATTGTGTCCCTTAAAACTCATCTTTGATCACCAAAATTACATATTTAAACATTTTCCTCATGCTTTAAAATAACTTGAATGTCACTCTTGCCTCATTCAGTATGCGCGGTTCTATGAATATGCAAATGAGCCCCGCCTCCACTCACTCACTCAGCTCAGAGATACACTGGTTGACGATCACACGTTGATCTGATTGGTTACAAGGTAGTTTGTGACGTCAGAAACACCAGCGATTTCAAAGCGTGTTTCTGAGACTGTCTTTGGTTCACTGCAGTTTTAAGGAGAAAATACTCAGCATGCTGTCGACTTATGAATTTACACATCGTTTGTCTTAAAGCACATTAAAAACACCACATATAAACAACATTAAACGTTCGATTTTCACCACAGGGGGACTTTAAAGATGAACAAGAAACAGTGAGTGCTCTTTGTTATCACGGCCAGTTATCTGTGGTGAAAGTGCAAGCGCCGGTTTATCTGGGTTCACGAAACCATTCAGGCTCGGAGTCGGCAGGCCGAGTGCCAGCGTACAGTATGTTCACACAGACATGTCATAAATTATAGGGAAGTTGTTGAGGATTTAGTGACAGATCACATGCGATCCACTCCTATTGGTTGTCGCTCACAGAAGCCGCGCTTCATTTGCATAAGGTTAAAAAGGTCACTGTCGCACGAGTCGCTGGAAACCACCAGCTCTCCATTGAAATGAATGGGATCATGTTGCTTTGTCGCTGGCAGTGTGAACAGGGTTTAGGGGTAGTTTTAGTCTTGTTCATTTTTAGTTCACAGAAATGTTTAGTTTGGAGGCATGTTTTAGTTTAGTTTTCTCTTTGAGGAAATTTGCCAGCAAATTAAGGAATATGTACATTAGGAGCTAGAGGTTACAAAGTTATCTCTAAATCAGGGTTACACTGGAAGTGTTGAGAGTAAGATCACAATCTAACTCTTTTGTGTCCTTAACCCCACATTTCAGTCGTAATATATATTAAACATTCTGCTCAATGACAAAAAGAAGAAGAGAAAGAACTTCAACATTACCTGGTGACCTGCTCTGATCTGCTCCAGGACTTTTTCATAACACACCTCCTCCATGTCATGCAGCTGCTGAATCTGTGACGAGAACATACCAATTAGACTGAAATATGATTCAAAATGCCATTGTATTTGGCATAGCATGAGATTTCTTGGCTGCTGGGTACCTTATTTGTAGTCTTGATGCCAACAAAGCTCTGGCCAAGTGGAACAGGACGGAAACGACTGTCAAAGTAGAACAATCCAATGAAAGGGTTCACATGCAGGAAAGACGCCACATCCAAGTAATTTGGCAGAGTTGCAGAGAGACCAAGTATGCGAATCATGCTCTGGGTCGACTCCACCTAGAGAAAGATGAATAACAAGGTTTTGAGAGCGCTCTTTAGAGGGTTTTCTTTCTGAAGGGTCTCCAAAAGTACAGTACCAAACAGCTGTGATCATACCAGATCTTTGTTTCACAAACCAGGTGTCGGCACATAAGCAGCTGGCTTCTAAAGGCGCACTCACATTCACCACTGTTGGGCGAATTTGCACTGAAAAAATCCACAAATTTCAATAGGTATGGGGTGAAAGATTTCCCAATGCAGAGTTTTTCAAGGAAATTCGCCGCAGTGACCAGCAGAAAGCTGCTTGATTAGAGAGTGACTTCTGTGTGAGCTGTGATTCACATGCTATTGACAATAGACCTTTTTGCTCACACAATTTCACACACATTTAGTTATTGTGACCACACCGTGAGGCTGTGTAAGTGAACATCAGCCAAAAGTGACATTATTCAAAACATTAAACAAGCAGCAAAAAAAGCCTTAAAGGGGTCCTTGATTATAATTTCACTTTTTAACTTTAGTTAGTGTGTAATGTTGCTGTTTGAGCATAAACAACATCTGCAAAGTTACGACGCTCAAAGTTCGGGGCAAAGGGAGATATTTTCTTTTACAGAAATCGCTTTTTAAGGACTACAACAAACGGCTGGTAAGGACTACAACGAGCTTCTTCCTGGTTGGGTGACATCACAAACCCTAAAATTTACATAAACCCCGCCCCCGGGAACACGCAACAAAGGGGGTGAGGCCATGTGTGTTAAACTGTATTAAAATGTATCAGTGTTAAAATGTAGAGATGCACCGATTGATCGGCTGGTGACCGGAATTGGCCTATTTTCACGTGATCGGCCATGACCGGCCGTTCAGTCTGATATGCCGATTTTATGCCGGTCAAATGCACTCGGGCGCCGCATGATTAACCTTTTGAGCGGTACGGTCTCATATATGGGATTTTTATTTCTGTGCCCGAGAGTACGGTGCCACATCTAGAATGTTCAGTGACGTCGCATAACTGGCAGATTCAAACTGTGCTTTCGTGCGTTGGCTGGCGCTGAGCCAGAGTCGGACGCGTTCAGCGCTGTCATATATCACAACTAAGCAGTGTTTTCAACCTCATAATGTTTATTTTAGGTTTCAGATATTTAAATACACATAAGCACGAGTAAAACAATACATTTGGAGTTTGTAAAATACACACTGATGTCTGTGGAAGCAGCAATAACAATCTATTCAAATATAATTTGCCGACATGTGTTATTCATCAGACAAACATAGTGGAAGTAACGCTAACTATAAAGTTTACTCTATTCTTCTCAGTTCACCGGCCACTTTCTTGCATTTATTTCGGGAGAAACTGATGAATTCACGTGCTGTAAATCCGACTGACAGGACAACATTGCGGCGCCCATCTCATGTTATAGATCAAGATTATTTATAAAGGTTTTTAAACGACCAAACACACTCACTTATACGTATTTGAGAATCGGAATATCAGATAGGCTAGTTGATGACATGGTAAGCAAGTTAGTGAATATTTTGAATAAAAAAGGAAAAGCGAAATAAAAGCGACACATCTGTCATGCAGTATTATTGTGGCTGCGGTGCATCGCGTGACACGTCGCCATGGAAACATTAAAGGGAACGTTCGGTTTGAAAAAACTCACTCTGGGGGCGGGGGTGTCAGTTAGAATATATTAAACTTACGCGTGAAAGGGTTAAAGAAAAGATCGAAAATAAATATTTGTGTGTGCTGTAAAGTGGTTAGAAAAATGTTTTATCGGAATCGGCTAAAATCGGTATTGGCAGGTCAAACTCAATGACAAATCGGAAATCGGAATCGGCCTAGAAAATTGTAATCGGTGCATCTGTATCAAAATGTATTTTTAACACTGTTCCTGAACATTATAACCTCAACGTTTGTCTGTGTGCTGCACATTTTACGGAGAACAGCTTCCAGAAGAAAGTACATTGCAGGCTATACACACAAAAGCTTCTCCTGAAAGACGGAGCTGTTCCCATTTTGTTGGGACAATCTGTTGTTTGTGGATCACAACTTATAAGTATGTCTTATTATTTGTAGTTGTGTTTTCTATTAACGGTTCCAATTATAAGCTTTATGTAGTTGCTATGATAGCTATGATGTAAAGCTTTGCCTCCGCTAGCCTGCTAACTAACATTACAGTATTGATGTAGTGTTTACTGTAGCTTTTGTAACCTCTCAATTTTGTACGACTGTTCACCGCCCCAAATTAAACATCATTTTGTGATCGATTACGGTTTTTATTTCCATAGTTTTCTGACAAATATGATTAAATGGTGGATAACATCATATCTATAAGAAAAAAAGGAAAATAAAAAAAAACATACCACTCTAAAACGTCCTGTGAAATCAGTGCTTGCAAAGTCTGTGCTTGAAATTCGTTCAGCACAATCCTCTTGTTCGTTAACATTGTCAGGGTCTGAATCGGGCTCGAAATGGTTTGAAATTGATGCCATCATTAATATTTACAACTGAGTAGAGCTTGCGGTTATGACGGGGCGGGACATTTCCCGAACATGTGCTTAGCGCTGCCAATCACAACACACTGGGCCAGCTAACCAATCACTGCACATTTCGTATTTTGGAAGGAGGGGCTTCATCGAAAACGACACGTTCAACCACACTGGGGAGAGAGGAGTTGTAATAATGTAAAATATGTGAAAAATAATGTGTTTTTTGAACAATCAAGCATGAAAACATATTCTTCAACCCTGCAAAAGCAAAATCAAGACTTTGTAAAAGGACATTATAGGACCACTTAAAAAAAGAAAAAAAAAAAAAGCAGAAGCTCTTCAAGGTAGTCAAAATAATTGAGTAAAAAAAATAATTTGATGTTAGAATGTTGCCAATTCAAACTATTCAAAATATAAGTAAAATCTGCAATAGTATATTAATGATGCTTAAAATAAATAAATAACACTGTAATGGCTATGACGCCAAAAATTGCTGCGGCAGCTGGTTCCAGGTTTCAGAACAAAGCTAATCTTACAGGTAAAATATGTTCTCATTTATATCCAACACTTCAATTATATAATGAAGTGCAGATGAGAGTATCTGACAGCCGTCACGGTAATACTACTTTTGACAAGTATCACCACCGTCTCACACTGCCAGATGTGCTATTGTGAAGTTTTGAAAAACAAACAGCTCAAAACTAATGACAGTCAGAGCGTCTGAGACCGAGATATCTGCGGCTGACAGGGAAGATTGGTAAGGCCTTTAATATGATGCAGTAGCTGTCTGTCCAGGTAAGCTATCGATATCACACCGCTAGCCCCCATTTGTGGCTACAAAGAATGATGAAAATCCTTCTCGGGCTCATTGAGAGCTCAGGTCACCTCCGCTAGAGCTGCTGAACTGCAGCTGATCGCTCGTGTCATACACATATTCTACTGTTATGTTAGGGATCAACTAAAGCTGAACTGAGGCGAAAGCACTGAGCACTTATTTCAAACACACAGCATTATGAAACGGCTCGCATGGAAAAACGAATACTGTCACACTCTTTTGAGTCAAGCTTTCCCTTGCAGTAAAATACTGAGATTGAACAGTGATCGTTAGACAGTGGTTTTGACACACGGCTTGGTACCGCAAGGATTTTACATGGTATTTACATGATGCTCTAAGAAAATAAAAACACAGTAATAGATCCATAAATAATACATATATTAAATATTAATATTAAATTGATCCCAAGTAACATGAACGTATCATGGTTTTCACAAAAATATTATTCAGCACAAATGTTTTCGCTTTGATCACAGGAATACATTACATTTTTAAATATATTAAAATACAAAAAATATCATTTTAAATTGAAATAATATTTCACAATATACATTTTTTTTTTCAGTATTTTTGATCAAATAAAAGCAGCCTTTGTGAGCAACCCCAAACTTTTTAATTATAGTGTATATTTGCATTACTCAGAGTAAAAATGTGATTTCTCATAATTGTTATTTCTCATAAATGTGACTTTACCAATTGTGACTTTAAATCTTGCAATCTTTATTTTTAGTAAACGTGACATTATTTGGTTACACTTTATTTTAAGGTGACATAGTTACATTGTACTTAATCAAAAAAGGAATGAGTAATATTAATTAACTAACTACATGTACTTACTATAGAGTTACTGTTTATGGTTAGTTACTTGTAATTATGCATAATTTAATGTTATTACTATAGTAAGTACATATAGTAACAGTACTTATATAGTACTTATAATGTTACTTACAGTGGGTACGGAAAGTATTCAGACCCCCTTACATTTTTCACTCTTTGTTATATTGCAGCCATTTGCTAAAATCATTTAAGTTCTTTTTTTATTGTTGACATTTTTGCACATTTATTAAAAAAGAAAAACTGAAATATCACATCTTAACCAAAAAAGGAATGAGTAATATTAATTAACTACATGCACTTACTATAGAGTAACTGTTAGGGTTTGGTTTATGGTTAGTTGTAATTGTGCATAATTTACTGTTATTACTATAGTAAGTACATATAGTAACAGTACTTATATAGTACATATAATGTTATTTATATAGTAACATGTAACCACGTCACCTTAAAATAAAGTGTTACTCTTTATTTCTCATTGCTGTGGCTTTAATTCTTGTAATTGTGACTTTATGGCTCACAATCGCAACTTTATATTCCACAGGGTGACTTAACTATTTCCGAGTTTAGACTCCATTAATATTTTTACTGGGTTTTTTACTCTGCAGCAGAGAGATACAATACAAACGACGAGGACGAGTTACGTTAAAACTCAGTGATAGTGAACTTAGTTTGTGAGTTTGTTCAAATCACTAACTATGAGCAGTGATAACACTGATGCTTGCCTTAGAAAACACAACTGAGAAGATAATGAACTCTTGCTCTTCTCTGGAGCTCAGAGACACTGAGTTACATCTACAGTTGTTGGATGTAATTTCTGGGAAGGAGCTTATAATGATGCTGGCCCGTGGCAGGCAGAAGGTCTCACCCTTGTGTGTTGGTCATCCGAGGACAACTCGATCTTGGATGGCCATCAGTTGTGCTGGTTTACTGATACCTTCTTTATAGTCTGAACACGGGTTCACTTCATAGTGTCTGGCACAAACTGGCACCTAACAGTAGACCTGCCTGCAGCTCGCCAATGGGTGTCTCTCGCGCTTCAGGTGACATTTGAGGCATTATGAAACACTGAAATCTGACTTGGCAATGGCTTTTTTTTTGTTTTTGTTTTTTGAGACCTCAGCTTTTAAGAACCTTTTGAAAAAAGAGAAAGAGCAGTTATTATTCCACCTGGACCTCGCTGGCTAAAAGAGCTTCTGTAAACGATTTGCAAGTGATTGGTGACGGGGTAAAACACACAGTGTGTCTATTGAACGTGGTTCTCCAGGGTCGTGCGCAATAATACTAGTGGCGAGATTCCAAAATACAGTCCAAAATATTATTCAAACAATATCAATAAATCAAAGTTATTTACAAATTATACACCTAGACTACCAGTCAAAGGTTTGGAAAATTAAGATAAAAAAAAGACAGACATAGATAGATAGATGGATAGATGGATAGATATACAGTATGATGGACAGATAGACAGACAGACAGACAGACAGACAGACAGACAGATAGATGATAGATAGACAGACAGACAGACAGACAGATAGATAGATAGATAGATAGATAGATAGATAGATAGATAGATAGATAGATAGATAGATAGATAGATAGATAGATAGATAGATAGATAGATAGATAGATAGATAGATAGATAGATAGATAGACAGACAGACAGACAGACAGACAGACAGACAGACAGACAGACAGACAGATAGATAGATAGATAGATAGATAGATAGATAGATAGATAGATAGATGATAGATAGACAGACAGACAGACAGACAGATAGATGATAGATAGATAGATAGACAGACAGACAGACAGACAGACAGACAGACAGACAGACAGACAGACAGACAGATAGATAGATAGATAGATAGACAGACAGACAGACAGACAGACAGATAGATAGATGATAGATAGACAGACAGACAGACAGACAGACAGACAGACAGACAGATAGACAGACAGACAGATAGATAGATAGATGATAGATAGACAGACAGACAGACAGACAGACAGACAGACAGACAGACAGACAGACAGATAGATAGATAGATAGATAGATAGATAGATAGATAGATAGATAGATAGATAGATAGATAGATAGATAGATAGATAGATAGATAGATAGATAGATAGATAGATAGACAGACAGACAGACAGACAGACAGACAGACAGACAGACAGACAGACAGACAGACAGACAGACAGATAGATAGATAGATAGATAGATAGACAGACAGACAGACAGACAGACAGATAGATAGATAGATGATAGATAGACAGACAGACAGACAGACAGATAGATGATAGATAGATAGATAGATAGATAGACAGACAGACAGACAGACAGACAGACAGACAGACAGACAGATAGATAGATAGATAGATAGATAGATAGATAGATAGATAGATAGATAGACAGACAGACAGATAGATAGATAGATAGATAGATAGATAGATGTGCAGAAAAACACACCATTTCAAGAGGTTATAAAGTATCAAGTAAAAGCTTTCAGAACTCGATCATCTCAGTGTTTGTCCTCTGAGGACGATGTGACACTTTTACAGTGGGTCCACTTTAAAAGACAGGCTCTTTCTTTAATAAACGGCATGTCAGAGAGCACTTTTATGTGTGTGAGGTAACGGTGATGATGAGCTGAGGAGATCCGTCTCGCTGCCCTCACAGAAGAAGAGCGTGATTGAGGAGAGGAGAGTAACAGCATATATAAACACTGTACAGATACGCGTGCAAGCCGAGAGCCGGAGATAGGATCATTGATTCTGAAAGGCTTCCAGCACATCCCAAATCATGATGGCTGAATTTGGGTCAAGAAGTTCCTAAATGATATTCTCTGCCACGTATTTTCTTATGCATGTATTCAGAGGTTCTCGACTGGTGGCTGTCATCCAAAAAGGTGTTGCAAGTCTTTTCTGATAGCACGTTAAAAATGAGAATGCTAAATGGACATAAAATGCTAATCATGATAAACATATAATCGTGCCGTTAATTAGGATAGCAAAAATAATTAGCTGTTATTTCCCATGTATCTTGTTAACGAGGTTAAAAGTGTGTAAATTCTACACCGCTGGTAAATGGCTCACTTAAAGGACCCTCGTAGATTAATGTTGATTACCACAGAAAATAATGTTAATTTAATATTAATTAAAGATGCTAAAATTGTTTATATCTTTAAAAAAAATAAAAATAAAAACTGGGTTACAGTGAGGAACTTACAATAGAACTGAATGGAGCCATAAACAATACATACACAGATTTTAGTGTGAAAACAATAGTTTACTTCCCTTTCCAGCATAAAGTTCTGTGTACCTTTTTTGACATGACAATGTAACAGCTAAAGCCCTAAAATGACACTTGAAATGACAAAAACTCAAATAATAGGTATTGAATTTATTATTAGATCTAGTGTAAGTGCTTTTCTGAAATAAAACTCTTCATATTTCTTCTTTTTTGGCCCAAAAATTGGCCCAATATACTTCCACTCACTGTATAGAGCCTTACGGTACTGCCTCAATGTTTGTCTCAATATATATATATATATATAAATTGTGGGCATCAGGAAGCCACTATCAATATGTGGGGTTTCGAAGTCACCTTTCAATGTGCACTTGCTTTTTACTTTCAGTTTTTATTGTTCAAAATTGTTAAATGCCTATAAAACCAATCATTGAAATGGCAGCTTAAGGCGAGACACTGCAGGCAAAAACATCGGGTTTTTTTTTTACTGGTCAGTTTTGAGATTTTTGGATATTTGTCTTCAGTAACATGTCTTCTTTCAGACTTGTGGTGAAAAAAAGTCTGAAATACACATTTAGGTCTTTATTTTATTACACTTTGTCTGTTTGCGTCTGTAGATTTCTCATGAATTCAACAAAAGTTTGCGTTCTTAATCAACATGCTGCTCCGCGATCTCTGTCTGCTTCCTGTCATCACATACACCGTTAGAAAGCTCTCTCTCTCCTGTACAATGCTGTCAGATCCAAATATGGTTATTTTCTTTTTATCAGCAACCAATCGTGAAAGTAAAAGGGCTGAATGCGCAATCTCATTGGCTGATGATAAATCTTTAAAGCCCGTTTTCTCAAAATGACTTTTCTCTCATTCTCCAAGTCCGAAATCTCCACTTCAGTAGCACCCAAACTTTCCAGACTTGTACCTAGTTATATTATGAAGACATTTACAGAGGGATTTGTAAATATATTATTCCTAGCCTGATTTATATAACATTTTATTCCAAAAAAACATGGTGAATTTTTTTTTTTAAGGCTATTGACAGTATTTTCTGATTTACAGGATAACAAAAGTAGATATCCATAAATCCCTCTGTCATTTTTTTCCCATCTAATATGTGAACACAATGAAAAAATCTTTTTTAACCTGGCTTTATCCAATACTCAGATATTGTTTTTTAAAATATATGCAAATTAGTGCATATTTGATTAGATATTGCCTGATTTGCATATTTAAACATTCAATTACAGAAAACTTGTAATACATTTTTTTCTCATCTTAATGTAGGTAATCAACTGGGAAAGTTTCATGGTGATATCTGCTAGTTAAATGTTTTACCCTATTCACCTGTAGTGTCTCGCCTTAAGCCTAACAATACACAATTTATCTTTAAACATTTCGTTGAAATTTAGATGGTTTGATGCTCTAGTCAGCCAGTTTTTTCACCAAATATAACATCACAAACATCTATAAATACACGTACTATAGTACAGTTAACATCCTAATGGCATAATGTTGATTACTAGGGATGTGCCTGAAGCCAAAATCTGAATTTGCTCGCGTTTTACTTTCACTTTCAAATTCACGATCACACGTACTCATACACATATACACACGTGTGTATATGAAGCGACAGCACTGACCAAACATATTACAAGAGAAAATATCTGTTGTGCAGCAAATCCTCCAACATCGTCCCGTCAGTCCTCTCTCCTTACGATCTTCAGCTGATCAGTGACATCTGATGTACTGTAATCTCACCGACTAGGAAGCCTAACCATGTCCCTTCAGGGGATCCGTAGAATAAGTTATCGATTTTCAGTGCCTTTCCCAATTCAGATCTAGGCTTCAAAACACATCCCTAGTAATCAACATTATGCCACAAATGCAGTTGACTGTACTGTATTATAGTATGTGTATTTAGAGATGTTTATGATGTTATATATGGTGAAAAAAAAAAAAAATGGCTGCCAAAGCATCAAACCATCTACATTTCAATGACATAAAAAAAAAAAAAAAAAAAAAAAAAGTGCATATTGTTGGGCCTAAGCTGCCATTTCAATTACTGATTTTAAGGGCTTTTTTTTTTTTTTTTTTTTTACTTTTGGACAATAAAAAATTAATAAATACTGTGTTGGGTCACCACTTGGGTCTAATAAACAAT
The DNA here is from genome assembly GCF_951802725.1 of Rutilus rutilus. Classification (NCBI taxonomy): domain Eukaryota; kingdom Metazoa; phylum Chordata; class Actinopteri; order Cypriniformes; family Leuciscidae; genus Rutilus; species Rutilus rutilus. The sequence goes on along the minus strand of NC_140230.1, from coordinate 4,450,996 downwards.
CCGGTAACATTTTACAATACGGTTCATTAGTTAACATTAGTTGATGTATTAACTAACATGAACAACATTTTTACTGTATTTGTGAATCTTTGTTAACGTTAGTTAATACAAATCCAGGTTTTCATTGTTTGTTCATGTGTTCATTTCACAGTGCATTAACTAATGTTAACAAATAACAAACCTTTGATTTTAATAATGTATTAGTAAATGTTAAAATTAACATTAAGAAAGATTAATAAATACTGTAGAACTGAAGTTCATTATTAGTTCATGTTAACTAATGAAACCTTGTTGTAAAGCATTACAAATGTAAGGCCCGCTATATTGGCCCAATTGCCGGTTCGCCAATATACGGGGAAGGAATCACGTGCTCTGTCCTCACTCATGCAAAGTATTGGTTGATTAAATTTGTAATACATTAATCATATGTATTTACTCGTTAATTCATCTGACTCCATAAATGAAAGGTTTTAATAATATCTGTGCCTCGCTAAAAGTGAGCGAATGTTTGACTATTCTTTTTAACCATTAAATGAACAATGTCATGTAACAATGTATTATGTCAGGTAAATGTATCATGCCAATTTCATAATCAATTCAAAGATAATCGATACAAAACATCAAATGCTCTGGAATAGAGAGAAGATGCAAACCCAACTTTAAGAAATACAGATTTGTATTTCTGAAGTACAGAAAAGGCCGCGAACTCTCTGCATCTCATTAAATAGTCAGACCTCTTTCACATGGAAACATGTGCTAACAAAAGAAATTTGCATGCAGTGGTCGCACCTTCATGGGGGTGGGTGACCATTTGCTTGAGAGACCACCTTCCTTTGTAAGTCAGTTATCCATAAACTCTTAAAACCTTATTACCTTTAATTTTACCTATCTGGATATGAGATATCTGTACCACTCACTTTGAGACATTTCAAATGACACCAAAAACATAACAGTCAATGATAAACATTCACATTAAACCATATTCTTGTGTGAGTTCTTAGTAGTTTGCGGAAGTGAGGTCGAATGGGGGAGGTCAAATGGTAATTAGCCCTTTGTCTCAGACCAGGGCCTCAACCAGTATTTTCAGTCTTACACAAACAATCCTGAAGCAAAACCGCCTCGCCACACAAGCTCTCTTAAATACCTTATATATTATGCTTTTTTTATGAATCTAATACAACAATCCTCATCCATAAATACAGTCAATGAAGAGAGCTAGGATAGACCCTTCACATTTAACTCAGCTCAAGTATGGCCGTACTTGCCTGTGAGGAGAGATATGAAATCATAATTTAACCATCCCATAATCAATTCTGGTTCCCAAGGGTGTGTGAGAGCGCTATCTTTAGACTGACAGCCCGGCTAAAATAAGCAACACAATCCGCTAAAAGTTTTTGATGTAGGAAAGCTTAGCATTTGACTATGTCTGAACAAAAATGGCAAAACCATGAATTACAGTACAGTTGCTAAAAGATTCAACAAGCATAATATATCAACCTTGTTTTTGTTTTTCCTCCTGACGGGAAAATAAGGCAAGAAACAGTGTTTCCCTTCTCCTCCAGCATCTTTTATTAATGATGCCCCTCATTTCGCTACTTCCACAGGCCACAGTCTTGCTTACTGTGCAGAGATCAATAATTCAAAGTCTCCTAAAGACAGGAATACCTTCAAATTGTGTTGACTTTTGGCTCAACTACTGCGCGCATACCCTAATTAAAATAAGAGACACGGGAAAACATTTCTGCTGTGTTGTGGGGAGAAATCCTTTGATTTTGTGCCATTACTACTACTTTTTTTCTGTAAACAAAAGACACTGTTGTCCACCTCAGAATTTCATATGACAAATAAAAAAGGACCATTATGTTTGCTGTATGGAAATGAACAAAACTTATAGTAGAAAAAAAAAGAAAGAAAACAAAGTCAGGCTTATTTTGGCTGTGAGAGTTTCACTTAGTCAGACAAGAAAATGATAAATGTCTAAATGTCCAAAAGGTTTTGTTCAAACAATTATTGTTCAATCTAAACTTGATATCAAAAATAATACTGAATGCAGAAGCTTTATTGCATCAAAACTAATGCCAACTATATATATATATATATATATATATATATATATATATACAGTATATATATATATATATACACACACATACATACATACATATTTTTAAATTGAATCTCCAAACTAATCTCTTTTTTAATGGCATTTTTTTTTATCTCAATAGCATCTTTATCTCAATTTCTGAGGATAAAATGAGTAATTACATCCACACAACACTACAGTATAATTGAAAGACATATTTTTTTTTTACAGTTAATAGGCATACAAATATTATAATAACTTTTAATTAAAGTTCACTTAAAATAATGTTCACATAAATCAATTATAACAAATGTCACATTTATCTGTGCTTTTAATATAGTGTTTCCTATATAGCGTATGGCCCGACAGCAGAATACAGCGTTTTTAGCGAATGGGGATCGTTTTGACAATGAAACGTTTTGGTAAATAGATTACTAGTTATTAATCTATATACATTATTAGTTTTGGTAAAAAATTACCAAACCAAACGTTTTGTCTGTACGTGGAAAACTCGAAGGGAAAAACTTCTACGTTTTAAGCATATCGTTGTTGTGTAAACGTACCATATTAATTTAACATTTTTCAAAGCGTTATTAATTGATACTAATTGCAGAAAAATAAAAATAAAAATTGACAGCCCTTTTTATTTTTTAAAGGCCACAAACACACACACACACACACACACACACACACACACACACACACTGCAACTAGGTTTAACTGTTGGAATCCATGTTTTTTCTTAAAGCTGCAGTCCTGCAGTCCAGTACAAATTTACAAAATGTATATAATAAGCGAGATGAATCCATTTTCCAAACGGTGTTTTTATCACACTACAGTACACCTATAATAAGTGTTTATATTCTGATTATTTTAGACTGGCACTGGAGTAGCCGAGTACCTGCGCGACTCGTCATCGACAGAAAGCTCCGGCTATAATGTTCTTCTGCAAGACACATGCAGTTCATTTATGTTTATCAACTGCTAGAACAGCAAAAGTTACGGACTGCAGCTTTAACTAAAATGTTGCTATAGTCGCTCAAAACTTTGCAGTTTGTAGGTGGCCAAAGAGGAGAGGGCTTAATACTGAGCCCAGGGGAACACCGCTGGAGGCTGAAAAAGGTTTATATAACATATCTTTATAAGACAAGTCAATAAGTCAATGAAAAGACTAAGTTACCATGGATATTCTCTGGACATCAGGAACAGTCATCCTTTGAACATGTTTCTCCATCACTTTGTATATAGATAATGTGGGAAGAGGCCTGAATCAGTTAGGGTCAGCCTTATCACCACCTTTATGTAAGAGATGGACGGTTGCCGTTTTCTAAGACACGGAGTGCCTGGATACTGGAAATACTGGATGATGGATGCAGTGACCTTGAATAAAATGGGCCATGACCATCAGGTTTCATGAAATCCAGACTTCAGAGCTGTTTTATGCAACAGCAAGGATGGGTGATGATTTAGGATGATGATGAGCAGCAAACAGTGTTGACAGAGGACACCATGTGTGCTAAAATGAGGGCTTGTTCATTAATTTCCTAACTGCTTTTTTTAGAGTGATCATTTTTTTCTTTCTTTACACTGGGGTGCATTAAAAAGTCGAATTCACACTGCACTGACAGACACTGAATCGCCACTTGACAGGCCGTGGAATATCTGAGAAATGGCATACTATAATCTGGTGATTATCGCTGTTGGTCGGTGCAATATGAATTAGCTTTAAGTGTCTAAACCAAGCGGCAACCTTCCAGTCTCTCTCGTGAATCCAACACGGAAATGACTTAAACTGCAATTCATCGACTGGCCACTAGAGACAGGCTCCATAAGAGAGTCAATCCCATAAACCCGCATGTTAAAGCGGGGCTCAGTAGTTTCGGGATTTCTTCGCTGTATTCTCGCTTTTTGCTCGCAGGTTTCTCTCTAGAGCTCCCCCCACAGCTTCGGAATAGATATTTGACAACACTGTTGTAAAAACTCGTTGGTGATTCTCAGACACCAGAGGCTAGTAGATCAACGACATCAAAGCAGATGGGACATTCTTTAAAACGTCTTCTTCATTCGGGTTCAAACAGCGTGAGGGAGCGCAATAATGACAGCATTTTAGCAGATTTCTTTTGGCCGTAAAGCAATTGTTTACATCGCGAGACCTGATATTACGCGAGACTTCCTGACACGGCAGCCGGCGGCCCAAAGTTGCAAGTGCGGATTTTCCGCTCACGGGCACCAGGGGGGTGCGAAACGACCACCATTCAACCCGAAATAAGTAATATAACCATTCCAATGACTCCGAAGCTGTTCAGTTAAGGTAAAAAAGTTACTTAGTTCACCTTTAAAATATGTTTACAGCCTGGTACAAAAAGTGAATTTTTTTATAACTCATCCGTTTAAATTATATTAAGCCTTAAAGTTCTGCATATTTAAGGGCGTGGCCACTTGAGTGACAGGTGGATTGCCACTGATGTCACTACTAGCCGTTTGTCTGTTAGCCTCACGTCACCTCAGCTAATCCCAGCCGCTGAACTTGCCATCTCTGCCGTGTTTGTGCTTTTGTCTGGATTATTTCATACAATTATAAAATAATATGGCTTGCTGTGCAGTTCATTGTACTAACACACCATCCAAGAAGTCTTTTCCGGTGAGTGAAATTCTAATATAATTTTATTTATTGATTTATTTAAAATAATTGTATTTAAAACTATACTACACTCCAGAATCAGCTGTAGGCTGAAACCATAGACTGTATAAAACAATCTGAAACATTGTCATATAATGTTACGCCTGCATTTCATAAATAGCGTAACATTTACTAACACAGACTATATTGGAAGTATTTGTTTTAATTGTTGACATGTCCTCAAAAATATGTGTAGGAAAATAGGCCTATAATTATCACAGACTGTTTACAGAGTATTGTTGGTGTTCCTCCACAAACAGGGCAGGGAAACACTCGCACAGTAGCTCACTCGCACACTTGCTCACTCACACACTCACTAACACACTCACACTCTCGCTCGCTCACACCCTCACACACACTCACTCACACCCTCACGCACACTCACTCACACCCTCGCACACTCACTGCACATACGCACACATGCTCTCACACACACACACACACACACACACACACACACACACACACACACACACACTCACTCACTCACTCACTCACTCACTCACTCACTCACACATACACACACTCAATCTGCTTGACAGCTTGTTGTTTTATAATGACAGTGAATCTGCTTGACAGCTTTCATGCCAGATTGATTTCTTATGCTGTAGTTGATGTAAGTCTGTCTAACTACAGCAGCAACATCTTCATTAGCTTCATGGTGACACATGATTAACAGTGTGACTGAATAGCTGACGAAACACACAGGTCATCTTCAACAGCAGGAATCAAGCTGATTTTTTTTTTCTATTGATTGTTAGGCTTTTAGACGTCACGCCCACAGAACATCTTTCCACTGACCGTCTGATGCATAAAACATTTACATTTATGCATTTGGCAGATGCTTTTATCCAAAGCGACTTACATTGCATTTCAAGGTACACATTTTACATTCTTGTCAGTTCTTGCTTTCCCTGTGAATTGAACCCATGACCTCGGTGTTGCAAGCGCCAACGCTCTACTGTTTGAGCTACAGGAAAGCTGGAAAACATGAAACACATAGAAACGGTGAGAGCTGGAGGAAATCACCAGATCCATTCAGACTGGCTTCATGCAACTTCCCGCAGTGCACAGGTTTAAAGCAGTTAAGTAGTAAGTAAGTATGCTTCCGGTTTCCATTCGCCACATTTTGTCTTCCCTTGTTTCTGGACCTGACTGAAATAATCTGAGGGTGTGTATGCCAGAAGCATGTGTTAAAAACTACATATATAGGGCCGTGACATTAACGCGTTAATTTCGATTAATTAATCTGAGACAAAATAACGTGTTAAAAAAAATAACGCAGATTAATCCATTCCGTATTGACCTTTGAACCTGGAGCCGTTCTAGCCACAATTCGACTGTAAAATGAAGGAGGGAGACGAGAACGCGCTGGCGCTGCCTGGATCATTGATTGGAACATTTACTTATAAAAAACAGCCGGCATTTCAGCGTTGATTCACCGGTGAACGTAAGGGACCAAGGTCGAATCAATGTTGGATTATGTTTCGATTGTGCAAAACGAATCAACGTTGAAATCGTGATGTTGTTTCATTGTTGATTTCGTGACGTTGTTTCACCGTCTCTTCTTTCAGTATGGGTGAATAAAGATTGTATGTCGACGTTGTTGAACCAATGATGAATTATGCTTCGGTTTTGCAAATTGAATCAACGTTGATATCGTGACGTTGTTTCACCGTATTACCTTTCATCATGGGATAATGAGTCATGACAATGCTGACTGAATTTATGATTAACTGTACACTAAAATATTGTTAACTGTCAAATTACTTGCAGCAATGGCTTAATTAAACACATTTAATAAAAATATAACACATGCTCAAGATTGTAAAACAAGTTTTATTCTGAAAAAACAAAAGTCTAAAAATACTTTCTAAAACAGATGAAAAACATCTCAAACTTTAAATTTCAGCATTTTTGAAGTAATGTTAAAAACCTGTAAAGCAAGTGTAAATAATGTTTATAATTTAATGTTTAATATCAAATGTATCATTTAATAATGTTCAATAATTTAATAATGTTCAATTGTATTGTATTGATTATTTGCTAGGCACAATTATTTCAATGCTCACCCTTTGAACATTTGAACATTATTTCAATAACATGTTCAACACAATTATTTTTAATTGATTGACAGCCCTAATTTATATGCAATTAAAATGCGATTAATTTCGATTAATTAATTACAAAGCCTCGAATTAATCCAGAGTCCCGGCCCTAATATATATATATATTTTTTTTGCCCGACCTGCTGCAGTGGAGTGATTTGGTTAGTTAGTCTGGCCAGGAATCGCCAGAAGTGTGTGTGTGTGTGTGTGTGTGTGTGTGTGTGTGTGTGTGTGTGTGTGTGTGTGTGTGTGTGTGTGTGTGTGTGTGTGTGTGTGTGTGTGTGTGTGTGTGTGTACAGTAGGGCTGCAACAACTGAAAATCTTTTTTTGAGATCCGATGTGGATTCTAATCAACGTACAAGTCAGAAATATTTATATGTGATGCAAAAGACTATGCGTGCAAACCATTACCATAGTTAACGTGGTAAATACGACCGCTTGTATAAATCAGACGGATAATATCTATCACAATCATGTATTTATTCTATCTGTCAGTACGTCTCGCCTCTTTATACCGGACTGTCTGATATCCATATTTAGCTCTGCATATGTCATCAAATAAAACAAGACAGTTTTTTTCTCCGAAAGCTAGCTTCCTCTATTTCTCTGACTGAAAATATAACTGTACTGGGAGAGAGAGAGAGTGCTAAAGCTCCTCAGGTCGTATTTTTGGTTTTGCAATTGTTAAATAATTCATAGAAATGATTGTTCTTTCTAAATGTAGTGTATACATACTGTCCTGTGACTACAAATAAACAGAAACAGACGCGCCTGAATAAGTACGAATGTCCTCTTTCTTTTGTGAAATAAAGGTAAATACCATTTTATTTCTGTGACTATAATGTGCAGTCTTGACATAAATACATTTATTATGGTCAATGTATCACTTATTAGTGTAAAACTGTGGTAAAACATCGACGCTTGGGTTTAAATCTTTAAGTAGGCCAGCCAACAAACGGCTGCTTCTATCATGTTTGTTTTGCGATCTCGCTTCTTTCGAGTGATTTCTTTCTGATTAGTTTTCTGATAAAACATTCATTTGTTGGTGAAATGATGGGTTTGTGTGACGTTGTTCAGAGAGGCGTGTTACGGGTGGGTTTTAGTGCAGAGCTTCAGGCCCGACAGAGGAAATGCAGCAATTGCTAAAATCGATAATAGTCGATAATGAGAATCTTCGACAACGATTGGTCGCGTCTGCCCACCGTACATGGAGAACTTCCGCCAGTAGCGTCAAATTACAGCACTGAATAACACATTTCTATGGACAAAATGTATCTAAAAGTGTAGAGAAAACAGAGTGAGCTGCTGCTGGAAAGGTGTGTGTGATCCAAGCTGCCCTATAATATGCCTATATTATAAGCTTCAAGCTAATGCATGAGTGTAATGTTTAACATGGCTTGCCCTGACAGGCGCTTTGACAGATGCGTGTTCAGTTTAACGTGTGATATGTTTCTTCAGCGCAAAACTTATTGTAAGTGTTCTCTAAGTGTTCACACGAGTATTTCCATTTTGCATGAAGGCTCGTCCTGACAGGCTGCGTTAAACCTCAGACTGAATGAGCGCTGACCAGTGTTGCCAACTACAGTGAGAAAAATAAGTATTTGAACACCCTGCTATTTTGCAAGTTCTCCCACTTGGAAATCATGGAGGGGTCTGAAATTGTCATCGTAGGTGCATGTCCACTGTGAGAGACATAATCTAAAAAAAAAAATCCAGAAATCACAATGTATGATTTTTTAACAATTTATTTGTATGATACTGCTGCAAATAAGTATTTGAACACCTGTCTATCAGCTAGAATTCTGACCCTCAAAGACCTGTTAGTCTGCCTTTAAAATGTCCACCTCCACTCCATTTATTATCCTAAATTAGATGCACCTGTTTGAGGTCGTTAGCTGCATAAAGACACCTGTCCACCCCATACAATCAGTAAGAATCCAACTACTAACATGACCAAGACCAAAGAGCTGTCCAAAGACACTAGAGACAAAATTGTACACCTCCACAAGGCTGGAAAGGGCTACGGGGAAATTGCCAAGCAGCTTGGTGAAAAAAGGTCCACTGTTGGAGCAATCATTAGCAAATGGAAGAAGCTAAACATGACTGTCAATCTCCCTCGGACTGGGGCTCCATGCAAGATCTCACCTCGTGGGGTCTCAATGATCCTAAGAAAGGTGAGAAATCAGCCCAGAACTACACGGGAGGAGCTGGTCAATGACCTGAAAAGAGCTGGGACCACCGTTTCCAAGGTTACTGTTGGTAATACACTAAGACGTCATGGTTTGAAATCATGCATGGCACGGAAGGTTCCCCTGCTTAAACCAGCACATGTCAAGGCCCGTCTTAAGTTTGCCAATGACCATTTGGATGATCCAGAGGAGTCATGGGAGAAAGTCATGTGGTCAGATGAGACCAAAATAGAACTTTTTGGTCATAATTCCACTAAACGTGTTTGGAGGAAGAAGAATGATGAGTACCATCCCAAGAACACCATCCCTACTGTGAAGCATGGGGGTGGTAGCATCATGCTTTGGGGGTGTTTTTCTGCACATGGGACAGGGCGACTGCACTGTATTAAGGAGAGGATGACCGGGGCCATGTATTGCGAGATTTTGGGGAACAACCTCCTTCCCTCAGTTAGAGCATTGAAGATGGGTCGAGGCTGGGTCTTCCAACATGACAATGACCCGAAGCACACAGCCAGGATAACCAAGGAGTGGCTCTGTAAGAAGCATATCAAGGTTCTGGCGTGGCCTAGCCAGTCTCCAGACCTAAACCCAATAGAGAATCTTTGGAGGGAGCTCAAACTCCGTGTTTCTCAGCGACAGCCCAGAAACCTGACTGATCTAGAGAAGATCTGTGTGGAGGAGTGGGCCAAAATCCCTCCTGCAGTGTGTGCAAACCTGGTGAAAAACTACAGGAAACGTTTGACCTCTGTAATTGCAAACAAAGGCTACTGTACCAAATATTAACATTGATTTTCTCAGGTGTTCAAATACTTATTTGCAGCTGTATCATACAAATAAATAGTTAAAAAATCATACATTGTGATTTCTGGATTTTTTTTTTTAGATTGTCTCTCACAGTGGACATGCACCTACGATGACAATTTCAGACCCCTCCATGATTTCCAAGTGGGAGAACTTGCAAAATAGCAGGGTGTTCAAATACTTATTTTCCTCACTGTATTTTCAAAGCAAAGTAGCTAACGCCTTCCCTAAAAGTCGCTAAATGTCGCTAGATGACGTCATACGTCACTTAGCATATTCATGACGTCGAGTCGTACTTGCGTTCTGCTTGCGTAATGTGTTTTCTCTCTTAATTAATGCTCACATACTGTGTATTTAATATAATATAATATAGCTGAATGTCAAATAAAGCTGTTCTCATTTCCTATATATATTTTTTGTCAGACAATAGAACGAGTAGCTATGATATAGTGAATGACTACATTTTGCATAGGCCTATGTGGAAAATGATCTGAATTGAGAGAGTTCGGGAACCGGATGAACTAAAGCTCTGTGATAGTGAGTATTACAAGTCATAAGCACAAGAAAAGAAAGAGCATTAAAATGGTCAAACTAAATTCTTTAAATATAAAACAAAAGAGACGCAGATAAGTGATGAGTCTGTGGAAACACACTGCTCACGCACGTCTGTCAGCAGCTTGCGCGTCACACATTAGTGAGGGAGACAACTAAGATTCACTGCAAAAATGTGAGATATCTGTTGTTGGATGTTGGATTTAGGTTTAAAAGTCAACATGTAAGTCAAGTATTTTATGAGAGAGGTAACTAAAGGGATAAACAGCGTGTAATTGAATATAAAGTAAGACGTTTCTTACATTTACAGGATAAATAAATGACAGTAACAGGAGAGTGAATGTGTGTGTTCCTGCAGAGCATTCCTCTTATCTGTTAACACTGAGTTTGTGTTTTTCTTTATTATTATTATCTTCTTTTTAATGCAGGGATTTAAATGGTCTTTTTGCTTTTTGCATATAGCACAGATATAGATATATTCACTTTATATGTTTTCATAGCATTCAATTTGTTTGAAGGACAGCATTGGGAAGGATATGAGATAGTGTTTTGTCAATAAAAAAATAAAAAAATAATAATTATAAAAAAAAAAGATTGGGCTTTTTATCAGATTAATCGAAGAAATAATCTGCCAACTAATAGATTTTCTAAATATTCGTTAGTGGCATCTCTAGTTGACAATCTTACCCCTTTTCAGATGTGTGTGTATTAACAAACACTTCCAAATTAGGGGTAGTAAGTGACAGCTACTTTGTGAGCAAGAAACTAAAAAGTTACTTCATTTGTACAGAAACACCTGAAAGTAGAAAATCTTTAACGCAGCAAAACCGTGGGCACCAAAAGAACTGAATATGCTAATCTCTACCGCTAACTGTACTTGATGTGTCAGTGTGACATTCGGCAAAGTAATAGCTTGTTATCTTTTAGCTTTTAAAATTGAAATTAAGTGCAAAGATTGCATTCCGCATAGCCAAAGAAACTAAATCTGACATTGAAAATCCAGCGGAGGGTGTGATCTCGAAGGATAATAAGCTCAGTTTGGCTTTGAGAAGAGCACACACAGCCTCGCTGAACTGGTATCAGTTAGCACTTCAAACGACTCGAGCGCGGACACAGTAAACAGCAGTCTCATTTGATGTCATTTTCTTTCACTTACTCGCCACTCAGTGCTCCTGAAAGCTTCTCAGAGCTCCTGGCCTCAAAGAAAAACTCGGCTAACGAAGAAATGTGTGTTGTAAAAGAAAAGGCTTGCTTTTTCTGACACTTTGCCCCGTGAAAGTGTCTTGAAGGGCAATATTACCGTGGTAGTTTAGCGGTGTAGTTTGTCACCGGGTAGACGTGAGCTTTTGCTTGAGCTTATTTCTGTAAATTCCTGCGTGTGATTGACACCTGACTGCGACTCGTCAGAACGAACATGGATACGGGACGCCACGTAAAGTGGGCTGTCGTCTCCCCGGCTGTCAGGATTTGCATAATCACACTAATATCCCAAATGGCCAGAGTGATTCTAGTAAGAGCGGCTGTCAATCATCATCAGAGGGGTCCTATCAATCACACACACAGACACACACACACACTCACGCATCCACTGGAGGAGGAAATTACATAGGAATGGGTGAACCAACAAACTACTGGGATATTATTTGATATTATATCAGGTAATTAATTCTAAACCACTAGTGGAAAAGACAATGCTACTATTCTCTTACTGTAAGAAAAGAAAAAAAAAACTTTTCAAGTGGCTTTTTGCCTGCATGAGCTTCTAATGTAGGGGTGTCAAACTTGACTGGACATAACGTGACCTTATGCAAACCACATTTTTTGACTTGCTCCTTGTGCACGCATAACACACACACACTTCAGGAGCTATTAAAGTCCAAACTCAACTTCATGCTGCTATAATAACCAATGTTGAGGACGTGGAACTTTCCCATTTCATTCCCATTAGACCTTTACATTTAACTTGCATACACACTATTTAGGGAATATCAATTAACAGTACAATATTGACAATAAACAAAGAGCAACACTGACTGCTCTTGGCTTACTATAATAAGCCACCTAAAATGGAATATTAATACAAAGATAAGAATCTGTGCAATTGTGTTTATTTGCAGGCCTGGCTCTCAGTCAAACTCCAGCAGCACTGAATCAGGATTCATTTTTCACTTATATGGAAATTATGGTTCAAATATTCTTCATGTGAGTGTGCATGTGTCATTATCTTGAGTGACTTGCACAACCTTTAAAGTGGGAAAATGAAATGGATTGCCCTTGGACAGTTACAAGTCGAGTTAATTTTTCCTAGCTATTCTTTTTTTTAGCTATTATGAATATACACAACCATTCAGAAGTCTGGGATCAGTAAAAGTTTTTAAACGATTTTGAAAGAAGTCTCTCCTGCTCACCAAGGCTGCATTTATTTGATCGAAATACAGTCAAATCTGTAGTATTGTTAAATATTTGTATAATTTTATATATATTAAGTATCTAAAAGAAGCTTTTAAGGTTCTATACAGAACCTTTTCTTCTAAGAATGTAGTGTATCATATCAACAAAATGAAAAGATGCAAATATTTAAATAATTTACTCGTAATTGTTTTTTCCTCAAATCACTCAACGTGGAGTGCTATATATATATATATATGTAAATGTGTGTTACCTGCCGCAGTGTGCGGGCCACCAGGCTCTCCAGAACGGGCCCTCTGTCCTCGTGAAGAAGATGAACTTCATCCAGGATGAGCAGTCGGACGATCTGAGACAGAGCCACGTCTCCCACACTCTTCCTGGTCACCACATCCCACTTCTCCGGAGTCGTCACCAACATCTAACACACAATACACTCATTAGCAGGGCTCGACGCTTGGCTTTTTCCAAGTCAAGTCAAGTCACCTTCATATACAGTATATAGTGCTTTTTACAATACAGAGTGTTTCAAAGCAGCTTTACCGAGATAACAAGAAAATAATGCAACCAAGTTTGTTTCCAGAAGAAAATAGCGTCACAGTCCAGCTTAAGTAAGTTCAGTGATGTTTCATTTTTGTTGTAAAAATGTTATTCATTTAGTCATTATATTGATTCAATTCGATTTTCTATGAAGCAAAAACCAGTTAAAACTCTTTGTAAATGTTTCAATGTCTTTATGTAGATCATTAATCCCCTAGTGTGAAATACAAATGTAATATTCAACAATATTATTGATCTGCCTGCACTGACTTATCAAAAACTATAGAATTTTGCTTTCTTTTACTAGTCTTTGTCAGGAAGTCATGATCACATGACTTCTATAATATTGAATGATTAATTTTATGGATGGCTAGTCGACTATTAAAAGTCCTGCAAGCCCTATAGCACACACTCCAGTAAATGAGATGGCCACTGGCACATGGATAATTGTGTGAGAAAGTTATGAGATTTCGACCATTTTCAAACATTTTCCTGTGACTAACATTCATCTAATGATAATATATGTGTGTTTTTACACTAGTATCTGTTTCTCCTCTCTCTTGGAGGACTTTCTGTTTTGCATTAACTATACCTTTACAAATGACTGGTGGAAACTGGGTCTGTGAGCAGCTAACTCTTAAGAAAAATGTCCTTTATATCTCTCGAGAGAATTACGAGTGGTTTGTTTTTAAAAAAAGTAAATAAGAGGCCAAGGTTTAGAAATATCTCTGCATCAGTACTTCCACCAGCATTAGACAAATGAACAGAAAAGGCTATCATTCTCACAACAGGCCATTTCTAAAGGTGACTGATTGTACACTGCACATCTCATCAATGTGAAGAAGTGAATGGATACTTGCTGAATTATTTCGTTCAACTTATGTTTCAGACAAAACCGCCTCTAGGATTATTGCCACTTGAAGTTACATCTACTTTTTTGTGGTTCCCTGCTTTTGTAATTTCACAGACTATGTGCATTTTGTTGTTAGTCATAAGGCCAAGAAAGCAAAGGCTAACAAGAACAATGTAAATGGAATAACAAAACCGTAAATAAGGTTAACACCAAATCCGCACAAATAAACATTTTATTCAAACAATCTACAGGTCTCAAACTGCCCTACACAATCAAACTGGTAATAACCAGGCATGAAAACTGGTCAGGGGTAAAAAAGGTGAGAAGGAAACGGCAGCAAAAAATCCAATCCAATCAACTTTATATATATATATATATATCACATTTTAAAAAACAAGGTTACCAAAGTGCTGCACAAAGAATAAATAGGACATATAATAACACATAAAACATATAAAATATGGGGGTCATTTTAATGTGTGGAGGCAAGTATTTACACAAAACACACAGCATGATATTATTTTTTCTTTTTCGCCTGAACCAGAATCTCAAGGGCCAGTTTTCTCTGTTTAGCAGCATGTCTCAGCCTTGCCCTCTTCTCCTCTTCAGCCGCCTGTTTTTTTGAGATCCTGAGCACTACTGGATCCTTTGCAGTGCATCACTCTCTCCTGTCTCTCCGTGCGAAATACGGGGGGGTTGAGCAACCCATGAGACCCCCTGAAAGCCTCAAAAGCAAAATTTGAAGGGGGTCTCAAATTTTGTCCAAAAAACTTAAAATCTTTTATTGTCACCAGTGTTAATTTCGTTAACGAAAAAATGTACGTTGATGACCTTTTTTCCCCTGACCAAGACAAGGCGATGAGAGACGACACCCACGTCATTAAACGATAACTGTGACTATATCAACTCGTTGACAAAAAAAGACAAGACTGAAATGTGTTTAAAAAAAAAAAAAAAACTTTACCAAAACCACTTATTTTCGTCGAATAAAGGAGAAGACAACATATTACTGACTGCTTTTACAAGCGTTCATGCTTACGGTTGCCAGATTTCAATAACTGAAACCCCAGTCAGAGCTTTTCTGTTAAAAGAGCACGTTTTCTACCCGGTCTTTTCAATAGTATCTGGCAACCATACTTCTGAAGAAGCGCGGATGATCTGAAAACACAGACAAGTAAGCTGGAGGTCCGCGATCTTCATTTGAGATTTTCACTGAAAAGATTTTCTCACGACCCCCCACTCCCCACCCCCAAATATTTTCTCATCGGATCTGCACAAATCATGTAGGTGACCCATTTTGGTTTTAAAACCAAAAGGTGAGGAGTTTTCATGCCTGAATAACAAAAGCTCTGGTAATAATTACTTTACCCCACCTCTCCATGATAAACTAATCCGTCTGAATAGGGCTAAAGCCTACATTCACATAGTCAGACTTTGAAATCGCTTCCAAGAAATCAATTTAACCTACAACCTCTGATTCTGCCTGTTAAACACTGTAGAGTTTACAGCTTTCCTTGTGGGAGTCATGAGATGTGATAATTGCTCCACACGGCCATATTACGATCATAGAATATAGTGCCATTTCGGGAATATAATGCAATTTTGCAGGAAAAGATGCAATCCCATGCTACTATTAGTGCTCCTCTCTGATATACCCATGTTCCTTTATAATAATGCCCAATTCATACAACTCACCAAATTCATGAGTGGTTTTATCAACAAATCAAACACAGCATTAAACGCTGCTATGAACACAATCTGCACGCCACAATCTTGTGGGTTAATAAGTGAAAAGTTCGGACATGCTTTACAAGGGCATCACTCCATCCCATGCATCTGAATCAGCCCTTTAAAATGCAGAAAGTGCACTCAACTAGAAAGTTTTTTTTTTTTTTTGTAAGTATGCATATACGCACACACAGTCGGCAAAATAAACAAGAACATCTAATAGAATACTGACAACAAAAACTTAAAGGGGTGGTATAATGCCCTTTTCACAAGATGTAAAATAAGTCTCTGATGTGTGTATGTAAAGTTTTAGCTCAAAATACCCCACAGATATTTTTATATAGCATGTTAAAGTTGTCCCTTTTTGAGGGTGAGCAAAAACGCACTGTTTTGTGTCTGTTCCTTTAAATGGAAATGAGCTGCTGCTCCCGGCACAGGGGGCGGAGCTTCAAGAGCACTCACACAGACATGCACTGAAAATGTAAAAAGCTTTCAGCTTTTTATGTTCAAACCGGAGTCAAAGATGGAGAGACTCAAGAAGAAGTGAAAATATGTTCAATTTTATGTAAAAGTGTTTATGTAGCTTATGTGTAGTTATCTTCTAGTCATTGATTAGCATATTCTGTGCAGGAAGTGATAATCTATAAATCGTGTTCCCGGGGGTGGGGTTTATGTAAATTCTAGGGTTGGTGATGTCACTAACCCGGGAGGAACGTTGTGTAG
This sequence comes from Rutilus rutilus, assembly GCF_951802725.1. NCBI lineage: Eukaryota > Metazoa > Chordata > Actinopteri > Cypriniformes > Leuciscidae > Rutilus > Rutilus rutilus. The sequence goes on along the minus strand of NC_140230.1, from coordinate 4,434,333 downwards.
TCTCTACCAGCCGTTTGTTGTAGTCCTTAAAAAGCGATTTCTGTAAGAAAAAAGATCTCCCTTTGCTTTGAACGTTGAGCGTCGTAACTTTGCAGATGTTGTTTATGCTCAAACAGCAACATTACACACCAGTGAAATGGATACAAGTTTGAAAGTTGTGCATCATTTAGCTACGTTCACAAAGTCAGCTTTTGGGATGGGCAACCGCATTGGCATGACTTTCAAATTGCAAACTACATACAGCAGGACACAAGGAGAATCCAATAATGACTGTATAAATGAGTAAGGTCGCTACAATCAATGTACAGTCAATCAACCATTAAGTAACAAATTACTAAACAACAAGAGAAAGGAAAAAGAGAGATGAAAGACAAAAGAAATAGCCAATTATCAACCAGGAGTGGAAATGCTTTTCAGAGTTTAGATGCCATTACATCTTCAAACCATAGAGTGTAGTCCGACAGAAATCAAATAGAAAGGATCTGGAATGAGAAATGTGGAACGAACAGGAATGTACAGATGCATTAGGTCAAATTTACAAAAAGATGCAATTCTGCATCTTTTGAACAAAACAATGTCTTGAGCTTTGGGGCAGAGATGTCTGATGAGGTAGAGATGCACCAGAAATAAGGGGTTGTTTTGCTCTGATGTGGGCTTGAAATACAATAAAAAAAAAGAGAAACAAGTCAAATCTGATGCTCAGATTCTTGATGGTTTTGCAGGGTTAGGGAAGAATTCTGTTGATATCAAAGCAAATGTCTCTAAGTGCAAAAATCGTGATCTCTGTTTTATCAGCATTGCTACAATTACAGAAGATTACAGCTGATTATAGCTGAATATTTTAAATGGTGCAAACAAGATGTGAGTGAACAGAATTGAAGGATTTCAGTGTCTCTAAGTAGTTGTTAGGGGTGGGGTGGGGGGGATCAATTCACATATGAATCGCAATTCTATATTCCGCTGATTCGAATTGATTCACAAATTTCAAAAATCGATTTTCTAAATGTTTAATAATAAATGCTAAATGCTAAAGAAGCAGCAGACAACAGACAGTTTAGGAAGCTTTATGAAGGAAGCTTATACTTGACATCAGCAGTTCCTATCAATGTCTTAACAAATAGAAAATAGCCTTAAATAATGTTTAGTTTAGTTAGTCGACCACACGTCAAGCTTTTCTTACGATCTTTCCGTGTACAGGTAGGCTACTTCAGGTACATACAAGAAGCCGTGCAAGCGGTTTTCTGTGGTAACGGACAAATACCCGCCTATAAAAGAGAATGAACATGTCCTGTATCTGAGGCTAAAGTAATAAATATTGAGAATGCAATGGCACGTATTATATATCTCTAACTCCAAACGATCAGCCACTGCATCAGGGCTGCGTTTCCCCAAAGCATCGTAAGCTTAAATTGATCGTAGAAAGATTACCACCAATGGTCTCTACGATCAACTTAGGCTTACGATGCTTTGGGGAAACGCAGCCCAGATCCAGATGATAGTCACTTCCCTTCATAGATATCTGTCCACTTGATGCTCACTCATTTTAATGATGTAAAAGACGCGCGTGAGATGAGAGGCGGATGTAAACGTCGAGCGGCAGCGGGCTAGATTAAATTAACGCAGTTATGAGGTGAAATTTTAACTAAATAACTCCCGCTCCATTGGGTCTAACAGTAGATGCTGTTCATTTCTCTGCTTTTCGATTCTTGATTTCGAATAAAATTTCTATTCGATATATGCAAAGATTTGATTTTAGATTTGATCATAGATTTTACATCTATGCATATATCGAATTGAAATGTTAATTCAAAATGGAGAATCGATTTAAATCGAATCCTGAGATTCCAAAAATATTCCCACCTCTAGTAGTTGTAGTTGACAACTAATAATACGAAAAAGTGTATGAAGAGGAGAGGACTTAGAACCGAACCCTGGGGGACACCTTGAATTAGGGCAGGCAGGAAAGTATTTGTACTTCTTGACAGAAATAAAGTATTGTATATTAGAGTAGTGGAAAGAAAACCAAGTTTCTCGTGTGTACTGACATAGCAATTGTACAATTTCAAGTGGTTGTATTGCATCTTTAAGCATTTAGGAGAAACTCCTTTTATTTTTACTCCATTTGGTCCAAAACACTTGCTCAGCTTTTGACTGACAGACAGATGCTATTTAGTATAACAGCACTGAACCATTTCCGTTTATATCATCCACTCGTCTGTGTTCACAGCATTCCAGACAGGCTGTCAGTCTATGTGCAAACACAATGGTTGATCCTGCTTTGGCTTCTTATTGCTGAGAGAAGAAAGACAAAATAACTGGACATACAGTGTCTAAAATATGTCTAAAAAGTTCAATATGAAAGTCTTGTTTCTATAACTGTCCTATAAAAGCAATATCACAATTAGGGCTGTTGCAATAAACACAATATTGCAATATAAATGCAATATTGTAATACTGAAAAGCCAACCACAGATTGCAAGCAAGTATAGCAACCACTTTTTTTCTTCTTCTTGTTTTCATAAGGCTATGCCCTTCTTGTTTTACACTTCATGCATGTGTATTGAATGTTAAATTAGTTAATAATTATAACAAGAGTAAAGAATGTATTTTTTTTTCTACCAACTGGCTGTTTTTTTACTTGAGACTCTGTGTACCATTGTGTTTTCTACTAAGGCTCTGTAGACTTGCACTAAACAAGCCTGAACAGACACAGCAAGTGAGAGAGAAAGATCCACTGAGCCCATGCGATTGCCCTTCATTACATTTTTCTTTTTAAATTTAGTTGTTTAATATGTATTTGTCTATACAAACAAGTATCCATTACTTCAATGAGCTCATTGTTTCTGCCTTCAATTAGTACATTGTTTAAATGCATTTTTGGAACAAATTATTGAATTAATAATTTTTTAGCTAACTGTGATTTTGTATATGTACATTTCTGAAATACATAACTTAGTCACCTCTGATAACAGATCACTCTAAATTGTAATGTGGACTCTTTCTGTAAAGCTGCTTTGAAATGATGTGTATTGTGAAAAGCGCTATACATATAAATGTGAATTGAACCTAATTGGAGTACCTAATTTTGTTGTATATGTCCTAATTGGGATACTTGATGTGTACATTTTAGAGACCAGAGAAGACTGAAAGACTTTCTTGGCTCTTGCCATTGCTTATAGAGAATCAATTTCAGATTGTATTGCGATGAAACGCCCGATTTATCTGAACTAAAGATTTACAAATTGTACAAACTCTCTACTAAATTGTACAAACAGTTTGCAAAATAATATTTCACATGTATAAAGGTTGTCACAGTGTTGTCAACTGCATAGTTGTTGACTGCATCTGGTTGATATACAGTATGTTGTATGAATAGAGCACTCTTAAAATTTAGTCGTGAAGATATCAGGTGGTTACTGATTTGATTCAGTTAGCTTCACTGTGTATGAAAATCTGCATTTAATACTCCAGCAATGATAAATATTCTGCTGTGTGAGGGTATACTTGGAGTTTTTCCCAGTGTTGTGATGGAGTGGGATGTTAGGACAAGTAGAGGCATTCCTACAACAATAGTGAAGGAGATGCTGGTGTCACTGTCTGGTCGTGTATGTAATCTGAGGGTTGGGAAACCATTCATTACTGAAAAAAATGAGCATGTAGACTATTCATCTAGCTCTCGTGCTTATGAGACTTTAAATTAATCAGCCAAAAACACACAAAAAAAAATGACTACCCATACATGTGCCGCCCACATGATGAGCCAGTTATGTTTTCGTGACAACTAAATTACACAAATCTAAAAGAAGATTTCCCACCGATGTCAGCCATCTTCAAAAGCGCAATCATTCAAGACACAAAATATGATTATTTTGACACCATTAACCAACATTTTAGAGAAGAAATACACAACAATGCATAATTAATGGTCTGAGAGCTGTTTGCCAACCTGTCTGCGAGTGTTGAAATTCCTATTAAACACTTTCAGTAAAAGCAGTTCATTAAATCCTCTCTCGTTTGCATTTAAATCAATCTGCCCAGCCATTAGAGACTGGCTTTGGAAGGGAAAATGCACGTCTGCCGTTAATTAGACCGCCGCTAATCTAAATGGAAGCGCTGGCAAACAGGTAGCAGAGCTAAAGTGCTCATTTTAATTACAATACAAAGCCAGGAGGGTTAAGAAAAAAAAAAAAAAAACTACTTCTTTTACTTCATAGACGCCGACTTTGTTTTCTTCAGCACACCAAACCCCCTAGTGTATGATAATGTCAATCTCCTATGATGGTATCTTTCTAATGTCAACCTTTCCGGCATGGAGATTAAACGAACGCGTATGGTAACAAAGCAGTCTTTTATTGTACACTAAAACTGAAATGACTGGTACTGTACTGGATTAAAATCATATCCTTCAACTGAAAACCAATCAGTTCGAAATAAACTAAAGACTAAAATGAAACCAAACTATAAACAGTGCTTGGAAAAACTAAACTAAAATTATAAGCAACAAAAATAACAGTTTTTGTAATCAACAGTCTGACTTGAGAAGACTGGTTGCCGATACTGATTTGATCACTCATCTAGCAGGTTTGTCCCATCTTTAAACATCTTTACACTGCCAAGACTAAAATGAAACCAAACTATAAACAGTGCTTGAAAAACTAAACTAAAATTATAAGCAACAAAAATAACAGTTTTTGTAATCAACAGTCTGACTTGAGAAGACTGGTTGCCGATACTGATTTGATCACTCATCTAGCAGGTTTGTCCCATCTTTAAACATCTTTACACTGCCAACTTAAGGAGTCGTATTCAAGATGCAATGCCACATTTAAAAGCTTTCCTAAAAATATGCCGTATCACCCTCTAGTTTCGGATGGTTTGGGTTTTGTCAGCTTGCATTGAGGTCAATTTATTTTATCTTTACTCTGTAAATGATTCAAATGCAGTGTAAATTTACATACAAACGTTTTTTTTCTTAATATAGATGTAAATATTATTGTCAATGTTATGTTGACTCCTTAGCTGTTTCTTTGTCAGTTTCATTATAATTACTACAAGCAAAAAAAAAAGACATTAGGAGTAAAATATGTGATTTATGAAAATAATAATGTGTCTATGAAATTTAACCAAACTAACTAAACCAAAGAAAATTAGTAAAGAATAAAAAAGCAAAGCTATAATAACCTTGGAATAAACTAGTGTGGTTTCGATGTGCTGGCCTGATATCTCTGAACCAGAGGGTGAATGGTTTTATTGGGGATTGTGGGAAGAATGTTTCCGGTGAATGTGTGCGGGCGGGGGCGGGGGGTGGGGGGTGGGGGGGGGTGGGGGGCAGACAGCTCCTCGTTACAGGTCTATCCTCGTGTCTTAATTACCACACCGCCTGTGAAATGCCTCTGTCGCTCTGGCGTTATGCTAAGCAGCAAATATTCACCTGCTTCAGACCTGTGCACAAACACACACACACACACACAAACACACCATTTCTGCCGCTGCTAAAGCATTTGCCCTCCTCCCACAGTTCCCATGGCAACTGTCATCACTGGAGTGGGTGGCAGAGAGGAGCTGAGGGTTGTTTGCTGGTTGTGATGCTTCTAGTGCAATAACAACATGTGACTTAGTCATGGCAGACGGTGTGCATCAACTTTACTAGTACGAGAGACTCATCTGTTCCACTATTGTTCTTCCAATCGTTGGGTCTGTTCGATTTAGTCTTTTAGTCAGTTGAGAATTATTATTTGCTGATTAATGTTTGTATGAATTATTGATGAAAAAAGGTTATAAATTATATTATATACAGTCGAACCGAAAATTATTCAGACACCTTCAACATTTCTCACATTATCACTGTTTATTCGCTATAGTTTAGAAAATGGTGATAAAACATGACAAGAACTCAGAGTTATCAGATCATTTGATATTTCACTGGTTTTGTCCGTCCTTCTGTTAGTCTGTCTCACACATGAATTATGTTGAATGTTAGCTGTTAAATTTAACTAATCAATTAGATAATACCAGTTAACTCAACTAATTACCAAGCAATGCTTCATTGTGTTCAGTCTGTGGTGTAAAAAGGTCGCATTAGCAATTAAAGAAAAAACACTTCAGCAAAACATGATCAGCTCAAAGTGTCTGAATCATTTTTGGTCCCAAATTTGTATAAATGTTACTGGTAGTCACTGTATGAAGACTTTTGGGGTATAATATGTCACATTTTTCTTTATTTTGCAATCCTCACTTCCATAAATGAACTATAGTGTCCTGCAACCACTAGTAAAGAAATATCACAAATTATATCTGGTGTCTGAATCATTTTTGGTTTGACTGTATATAATAAAGAAAACAAACAGGGTGCACTTTCTGCCGTCTCAGTCTCCGTGAACTTCTTTCTGAAATGAAAATGAACCGAAAACCCAACTTAAGACTAATCCCCAATGTTTTAACTGGCAAAACATTTTTTTAGGACTGTTTGGATGCAAGAGCAGTGGCTGGAACAAAGGGAGACCACAATGATCCATCCAATCCATCCATAACTATGTTTGGAAACCATAAAGCTGATGTAAGCTACACACATCCATTTCATACTTATTCAGAAAAATATCTTTCAGCTATTTGTAGTGCAACATCTTACACAAATTCAGCTGTAGATGTACAAATCAATGCATGAATGACAGTTCAATCTTTTCCCATATTGTTTGGACTCTGTTTGTTTAGAACGTTTTCAAAGGTATTCTGATGTTTTTTTTATTTGTTTTTTGTGTTGTTTTTTTCAGTGCAAAAGAAAAAACAAACACCTTGGAAATGCCAGGATTCACTTATTTCTTCAGTTGAACAGCAAGTGTTTCAGGAATGGCACAAAGGTGTGTGACTGTTCAAGTCTCTGTGTTTAGATTAGTGCGATCAATAATGTGCCTTTGACCTTCATTATATATTTTGATTATGTTGAGCTGTAAATAAAATACAAACAATCCAAAAAAGACCTTCTTGTAATCTCCTCACCGTCTCGTTCACCTTGACAGGCCCCATTCGGAGAGGGTTTTCATACGTGTGAAACACATCAGTATTCATGGCCATTGTCACTCCCTCGTATACGGCCTTTCTGACACAAACAGTGACTTATTTCAGTGACTTGTTTTCACTAGCCATGCAAAAACATAAATCCTCAAAAATACAAACTTGTACATACATGCTGCTCACATGATTGTCACGATTGTACATTAACTGCAGGTAATCGTGACACCTGGCCAGTGTTTCCACAGCATCAGCTACTCAAGCAACGTCAAAGTGAGTATCATGAAGAAAAACATACATTCAAAAGTATTAAAACTGAACAGCTGAAAATAACAAAAAATAAATAAAAAATGTACAAATTGATAATCAATCTTCCTTTTCTAAGGAACTTCATGTCCTGAATAAGTGTCAACAACAACAACAACAAAAATGTCAATACGTAACTGTTCTACTTTTGCATCATGGGAGAAACAACACTAACTCCCCCATGGAAATGTGACACCCCATAATACTTAAATAAATACAACGATATAAGATAGCAATGTGACTAAAGAAAAATTCTATTTATTTCTGCAGCAAAATCTGAGCCCACGTTTAACTGCAATGATTGTGTGCATGTGTTTCTACAAAGTTATTCCTATGTGCATTTGAGTGGCATGAGTGTGCCGCAAATGCTCGTCTAATAATGTCTGGACAGACTGCTTGTCAACCTTTCAGTGTGAAGTTCTTTGGGTGCTAAAGTAAATAGCTTATCCCAAACGAGATGTGTGCCTTGTCAAAACGAGATCTCTCCAATTTGTAGAACAGGAACCTGCGCTCCCATCATAATCACTGGAGCGGTTTACTCGGCCGTCGCACTGGAGATATATCTGCAGAGTCGCTCTGAGGAAACTGCTGGTTGTGTGTGCCTTTTTTTGAAGTGTTTTGATGCAGTTAAAGCGTATTAATGCTCCAGGCAGGGCACAGGTGTTATTGGAGCATCACACAAGACTCAAAGCTCAAGAGACATCCTGAAACTGGCTGGGTAAATCAGTGCCACTCAAGAGTTGTCACCAAATGTGGTGTTTAAGTCTTGGTTTTCCACTTTCCCCTACTTCCCCTTCCCCTATCATTATGTACAAGATACAAGACATATTTATTATCATATGCACAGTAAAACACCACGGTTTTGACCGTTTGTCTCCCTTAGACAAAATTTTGCGTATTTATTGGATTTTCCTAAATCCAATAATTCTTACAAACAGTAGAATAAAGCTAAAGCCAATTGTGTAGTATAGTGTTGAGTACTATACTTGACTTTTTCTAATTTCACTTACTATTACTGAATGTAAATTGTAAATTAATGGGGTCATCTCTTGATATTTTGACATTGTACTATAATATAACTTCCTTGTTGCTTTTACTGAAACCAAGCTCAGAAAACGACTCGCTTTGGATTTTGTCACATTATTACATCATAGTGCGAGGAAAGACACCCTCTGCAGAAGATCAACGCCTACTTCTACATCATCGTCTCTTTAGCCCCGCCCACCGCTTCATGCAGAATAGGCATATACAGTCAAACCAAAAATTATTCAGACACCAGATATAATTTGTGATATTTCTTTACTAGTGGGTGCAGGACACTATAGTTCATTTATGTAAGTGAGGATAACAAAATAAAGTAAACTGTAACATATTATACCCAAAAAAGCCTTCATACAGTGACTACCAGTAACATTTATACAAATTTAGGACCAAAAGTTATTCAGACACTTTGAGCTGACCATGTTTTGCTGAAGTGTTTTTTCTTTAATTGCTAATGTGACCTATTTACACCACAGCAGGGCTCGCAAAATCGCTAGCCCGACGTCCCGGGGCTACTGTGTTTTCCAGTCGGGCTACCAAAATGCATAACCGGCCTGCCCGACGGGCTAACTGAAACAGTGTTCGCTTCAGTCTTGTTATAATCAGATTCAGCGCGTTCTTCATCTTCAATCCGCAGCGGCGCCGAGCAGAGCGCACGTCAGAAACAGAGGACAGTGTGTGTGTGTGTGTGTGTGTTCATCTGAGCCTCATTGGTCTGTCACTGCTCGTCAATGTCAGAATATTTGAGATGACCAATCAAATCAAAGTAGGCGGGATTTATGTTCATAGAAGCTGCTGAGCGCGAATTTGAGCAGAGCGACTCGCTTCAGTTTACGGTCAAGTGCGAGATAAGATGTAAGTAGCTAAACTAAACATTTCATATTTGACAGTTTTTTTAGGTCATAAATGTGAAACGAATGACAAAAATAATCAGGCAAACGAATAATACTTTTGTCCAATTTCACCATTTTGAACTGAAAATAGGCCTATGTACCGTGACTCGTGTAATGTAATAATCAGTTTACTGTACAGAAACATTAACAAAGACGTTTTCATCATGTTAGGCACAAGATTAATAATGAATGTGTACATGTTGAGAATTAGTATAATACAATTTGTAGCCTTCAGTAAATTAAAAAAGTTCAGCTTTAGGAGGGGAAGAGACAGGGCAAGATGAGGAGACTGAGAGAAACAGAAAGAGTGATGGATAAGAGGAGAGAGCATGTAATCTACTGCCTGCTGACATGGTTTTAAAGCTATTTCTTATCCTTTTTTTTGGCCTTCAAACGTCTTGAAATGGACATATCAGAGAAATAAAAAATTTGAACCCCCCTAACAACCTTAAATGTAGGACCTCTTTGATTATAAAGCACTGTCTACGGCCCTGTATTAGGAATAAGATCAATAATGAATGTGTACATATTGTGAATGAATTTAATAAACTTAGTTAGGCTACCTAGCTTTCCTAGTAGCTCTCAGTAAATGAACGCGTCTGAGAAAATGATTCATAAATCAACCTATCAGTTGACCCTATGTTTACTTTCTTCACTGACAGACAAAAATAAAAAAACCTATATCAGTCAAAGCTCAGCTTTAGGAGGGGAAGAGACAGAGCAAGAGAAAAACAAAGAGATTAGGAGTGTGATGCTGATGAGGAGAGAAAAATAATCAGCTGCGTGACATGGTTTTAAAGCTATTGTTATCCAATTTTTTGGGCCTTCAAAACATCTTAAAATGCACATATGTAGCCCCCGAACCCCCCTAACTAGCCTACCTCACATTCGGGACCTCAGTGATGATAAAACCCTGCCATCTGCATGTTAATGACACTAGTTAATAGTGAGCCACAGACTGATTCATGTTCCACACTGGTCACACAAATTTCAGTTCAGTAAGAACCAGATGCATATTTGTATTGATGATTCTAATGTGATTATTTTATGCCCAATTGTTGATATTTGTGTTTTGAAAAAGTTTCTGATTCATGTTTTGACTCCTAACCAATATTCTACATTAAAAATGGTCTTTTTATTTGGGCTAGTAAAATCAATTTCGGGCTACCAAAATCTGAAGAGTGCCTATCCGAAGGGCTACCAGCAATTTTGCGAGCCCTGCACAGTCTGAACAAAATGAAGCATTGCTTGGTGATTGGTTGAGCTAAACTGGTATTATCTAATTGTGTAGTTAAATTTAACAGCTGACAGATATTCAACATAATTCATTTGTGAGACTGTCTAACAGAAGGATGGACAAAACCAGTGAAATATCAACTGATTTGATAACTCTGAGTTCTTGTCATATTTTATTTCCATTTCCAAAACTATAGCGAATAAACTGATATTGTGAGAAATGTTGAAGGTGTCTGAATAGTTTTGGTTTGACTGTAGCTGCATATTCAAGGGAAAAAAAACAAGTCCAATGATCCAATGGCCCCTCGTACCCATGAATAAGTCACTGCATGAACTCACTGAGGTGCTAATTAAAGTGTACAAACACAGAAGAACCTCAATAGGAAGAGAGTACTGCGCTTTCTAAATTTGCAAAACATTATTTTAAACTGAAGTGTGTAATTCTTTTTGAGGTTAAAATCCTTTTTTCAACCCAAGCTTAAAATGAAAAGACAATTAACAATTTCTGACAAGAGCCATTTGTGGTCCTGAAAAGTGTAAACACTGTGCCACTATCAAAACATTAGTGTGTTAATGCGAGCATCTCGGTCAGAGGTTACACTACAAATCATAATTACCTGTCACTTCAACAGGCTGGATTGTAAATAATCGGATGTGCTCTGTTTTATCTGTCAGTGAAATATTCGGTCAGTAATGCTCGCTGTATTTTACACTCACTGATAAGACAAGAACTGCTGTGGCAAGACCTTTTTTTCAGCCTGCACTCTCGTGATCTTGTCACCCAATTTAAACAATATCCCATAAAATACTCTAGACTTCACTTGGAATCTCAATTCTCTGCTCAAATACTCACGTCTTTCCCCAGGACTCCCATGGGACGCACTGAAAAACGTTATATGGTAATCACCAATTTGGTCAAAATGTATGTGTCCTATTTGTTGGTTTTTAACAGAATTTCCATAAAGCAAGTTAAGTTTCTCATTCCCATTTCTGCTGAGGATCTACTCGCATCTCCGGGGCTTAGAAGAATCAATAGAATAAATATCATTCACCTCCCTAATTAGCTTAAATTAGCATATTACATTACTCCCACAACCATCTGGGTGGGATTAGACTTGAATCCTCTGAAATGCAAGTACTCTGGCCGATTATTTTGTAAATAATAAAAATCGATAAAAAAAAAAAATCTATCATTTTAGTTACCATTACAGCATCCCTTTCTAAATGATTCACTATACTTATGATCAAAGTTATTTTGATTGCTATATAATTTAATTACCAGGGCCAGCATCTATCTTTTCCATCGTATAACCTACAGTCCTTTATTTAAATGTCAGCATCGCTTCTGACAGCACAGATTTAGTCTTCAATAAGGTTATTTGAACAGCTGTGTGTTCTCTGTATTAGGCATTTTACTGTACAGTGGTTACTATAGCAACAAGAAAATAAGAAGACAAAGTGCTATGATCCAAGCAGCAGAAAATGACAAGCTCTCTAAAAGAAGCACTGGGAGGGGGTGATGTTGGGGTAGGTGTGTGTGTGTGTGTGTGTGTGTGTGTGTGTGTGTGTGTGTGTGTGTGTGTATACTGAAGTGATCTCATTGGATGCATATGTGTATTGGCAGATGATAGGGTTGGTATATGTATATTGGGGTAGAGGTAGCCTTGCATATATTGGGTGATGTTAGGCTACATATAGATCTTAGGGTAGTTTGTATCTGAATGGATGAGAGAGAAAGGAGAAAGGGAAAAAGATTAAAAGGGTCATATAATGGAACATGCACTTTTGCAAGTTGATGTACTGAAATGTGTGTTGGCAGTGCCTGTACACAACCATCATATAATGATACAAATCCATCCGGTGTTTTTATTTTATTTTTTTATCTCCTTATATGTTTTCCCCCGTCTCAAATCAAGCCGTTCGATCTTGTGACGTCACAAAATCGACGCCCCTCCCACGATTGTTGATTGATAGCAGCGTTTCAACACAGACCCGCCCTCGCTCGTGAGCGAGCTGTCATCATAGTCCGCATTGTTGATACGCTGGAGCAGAATGGCGTCTAAGTGATTGTGGTGTTCTGTTCTTGGGTGTAATAAGGAGCACAGCATCATTTTGATGTTCCTAAATCTGAACCGCTGAAGACGCAGTGGCTGAGTTTTGTTTTCGAAGGGAATATATCCCCACAATCAACGTCAATGCTTTCATGTTTGCGTAAATCATTTCACACACCAGACTGCTTTACAAACGAGGTCAGTAACGTTATAAAGCTGGTTTTGCTAAGAAGCTGCTCCTGAAAAAAGGATCGGTACCAACTATTCGTGTTCCTGCTGCACCTCCAGAAGAAGTGAGTGTAACGTTTTATTAACCTTTATATTAATCTTTATATTAATCTTTGCAAATCGCTTGCTGCACGCTTCACGATGAATGCGGCTAAGGTTTACACTCAGGGTACATTACGGCATGTTTTCTATGTACGACATTCTCAATATAATTCATAATCCCACGTTTATAATGAACAACGCGTTATGGTTATTGTGTTATTATTACAAACGGTGTACGCACAGAACAGAGGGGCGGGGTGAGCAAAGCTCATTATCATTTAAAGACACATGCACTTAAACGGCGTGCTGAAAACAGAGCTGTTTTTGACCAGGTAAAATGAGTGTTTTCTTACAATACTAATGAGAATTTTTAATTAAAGTATATTACAAACTTTTAATTTAGACCCTAAAGAATCATATTAGCTTGTACAAAAATGGCATTATATGGCCCCTTTAAGAGAAAAAGTAAAGAAAACAGACATTCACCATGATTAAAGGAAAGGCACACTAAATAATAAAATGGTTAGGTTGTAACCTGCTGTTAACTGTGAGCAGTGCTGGAAGAAAAAGCTCTGATGTTAACCACCAATCAATATCTAATGACCACCTCGAGAGCCTTGATAAGACACAACACACCACCTTATGTTTCCCATGTCCTTTTGTGCAATTAACTAAAATAACGGTTAAAACACAGCGTGCATAGACAAAAAGTAGGCACGCACTATGACACCGTGTCTCCACGAGCCAAACTGTGAGGTCTGCCAGTAATGACCACTTGTTTTTCCTGTCTCAGCGTCTACCAGACACCTCAGAGACATCTCCAACGCTGCAAAAATAGGCAAGATACTTGATATTCTCCCAGCTAACCACTGCGGAGATGGTCATTTTTTAAAGAACTGTTGTGCAAGCCTGCCACTGTCTAAAAGACACAGGGCTGAGGGGGCAGTAAAGCACTGCTTTCAGCCAGAGAGAGGGTGTGATGATGCCTTATTATTCTACAACACGTCTCCTCGCTTCATATCTCTCCATTTTTGCTTTGTTTGCTCTGCTGTTTGGGAAGTACAGCGAGGGCGCTCAATTGATATGGTCAGAAGAAGGCGAACTTCCTTTGGGAAAAAAAACAAGGATCATTTCCCTTTATACAGGCATTGATATTACACTCCTCACACCACTTGACCCATGACTTCTTCCTGTTCTCTACAATCCTCTAAATCTATTCTTCATCTCCTCACTCTTGTTTTAACAATTAAGTGCTCTTAGAAGTCTCCGTCTATCCATTAATGCATGAATCTACAGGGAAAGTAATGTGAGAGAAAAAGAGAGTCGAATTTGCAAAAAAAAACATGGTTATGGAAGGAAGCCACAACTAATTTGAAGTTTTTTTTAAGCGTGTACAAATGTTCAAAATGTCTGTGAAGGTTTTCATTCAGCCAGCAGAAGTCAAAAGGACTTAATTTTCACAACTCTCCCTGGCTTGTTTAATATGAGGTACATGCTCTATTTATGCAATTCACACCCTTAAAATCCCCCTGGACGTTTCCTTCCTGGAAGAGTGAATTTGGGCAGAGAGAAAATGTGATGATGGCACAAAACGTGCAACTGAACTTATAGCAAAAAAAAATCTGAAAATGCGTGCTTTAACACCATCATAGGAACATCCACAATTCCCCCATTGTAGCCACCTAACACATTAAAGAGAATCTATTATGCCCCTTTTTACAAGATGTAATATAAGTCTAAGGTGTCCCCAGAGTGTGTCTGTGAAGTTTCTTCAGTTATTCATCATCATGAAAGTTTATCATCTGCATGCATTTTAAAGCCATGTCAGTCTAAACTTCTGATATGTGGCGTTCAGAGCGCACACAGCCGAGGCACGCGCACAGAGAGCTGTCTGGCGGCCAGTCCCGTGAGGATTAAATTAATTGCGCTTAAACTGTCAAAAACACACAGTTCACATAAACAGTCGGTTATGTCTGTGAACATAAACAGCAAGTAAAGAAATCGCAAAAGTATTAAAGTGAAAGCAGCGTAATATACAGTACCCACCGCTATATTGCTGTTAATATGAATCAAACAACAAAAGAAAAACAGAAAATCACTCACTGCTCTTGGCTAAATAACTTAGGGCGGAGCCTAAGCTTTTGTGACGTCACATTGCATAGAAACTGAAAACGGCTTGTTCTGAGACACTGCTAATGATTTAGGGGGATTACAACACGAGGATTTGGTGGGTTATTACCGCTATAGGGCGGTTGTGTACGCACACTGCCAACACACATTTATGTTCAAACATCATAATAACATCATAATAGGTACCTTTAAGGGACTATCTGCAAAAGTTACACCTAAAACCAGGATATAAGTCAGCATTTTTGAACTTCCAATTCCCTCACCCCAAAGTAAATGGGTTTTGGTTATATGCCTGAAATAAAGTCTGTTGTTAATACAAGATCAGGACATTTTCATGTTTTATTCAATTTCTAAATTCATGTGTCACAAACTGTGGCTGTATTGGGCACACAAAGCAGGCAAGTATAACAAAAACATATCTTTTGAACTTAGCTTTTAGTTAAGGGTATTGTACATAGTAGTAATAACTTATTTTTATTTAGTTTTCTTTCTCTCTACACTGATCTCACTATACAGTTGTGTGAGGGGTATGTCTAAGAGTGCGTAGTCATGCCTTCATTTGCTATGCTCGGTAAATGTTTTATACATGTATGTTTTATTGTTTTTAGTTGTAGCTGTGAAGCACTTTGGGCAACAACATTGCTATTAAATGTGCTATATGAATAAATAAAAGTTGAAGTTGAAGAGAAAAACAGAAATCCACTAGAAACACAACCACGTTACACAGACGAAACGGATCCATGAACAGACAGAACTAAGGGTTTGAATACACAGGGTGACATAATGATTGACAGGTGAACATAATCAGTAATCAAGGGAACAGACTAGGGACTAATAAGGTGGAGCCCGATGGAGCTGAAGGGGTGGAGGGTCAAGGAGCAGCTGGAGACCTTGAGGTCCGAGGCGTAGACAGAGCAACGTCTGACCAAGGTGGAACCAGAGGGATGAGGGAGCCCAGAGGAGCCGTAAGGGAGATGGTCCCAGGTGGAGCTGAGGGAGGGAGGAGCCAAAGTGGAACAGACTGGTTTCTGAGACGAGGTAGAGTGATGGGCTTTGAGGCTGGAGGCGGAGCCAGAGTCTGGAATGACTGAGGCGGATCCAGGGAGCAGAGTGGAGTCAAAGGAGGAACCAAGGGACTAAATGGAAACAGCAGAGGCGGGACAGAGGAACTGCCTGTTATTGGAAGAGGAGGTGGGAAAGGGAGGCTTAGAAACACCGGAGACTTTGAGCTGGGCGGGACCAGTTGAGACACAGGAGACTTGGAGCTGCGACGGGAGACTCAAAGAAATATCCTCTTCCATTTCCTCATTATGATTCCCAGGACGGGGCTCTATTCCATGTCCTCCTACTCCACGAGCACGCCCACTGGGACGGTGTTGCCGGCTGACGCACCTGGTCACTCTCTGTGGGGATCGGGCTCTGGGTCGACGGTTGGCTTCAGTCCTCTTATCTGGCTCATATATCGCAGCTGGCCGCGGTGGGCTCTGGCTTTAGCTCTGTGCAGTGTGTGGGTGGGCTCTGGGCCCGGAGTGGGGCTGGTGGGGCTGTCATCCTCAGCAGGGCAGATGGTGAATGCCGTTCCGTTATTCACCAGCATCCACTCCACATTTGCGGCGAGATCTCCCAGAGGACCGTTCACCGGGAGGTGTGCCATGGCAGGCAAAGCAGGCAGTCCGGATAGTTTGTTAGGTGCGGCAGAAGTTGGACGGCTGGCAGGTCCATTGGCGAGGGGGGAGAAAAAAGAAAAAAAAAACGCCCCAAATAAAGCCAAATCTAAGTGTCTTGTTCTGTCACAAACTGTGGCTGTATTGAGCGCGCGGCGCAGGAAAGTATAACAAAAACATATTTAATTATTAGTCTTCCAAGGAACATGCAGGAGAAAAACAGAAATCCAGTTGAAACACAACCGTTACAAAGAGACAACACAAAACCCTGAACAGACAAAACTAAGGGTTTAAATACACAGAGAGACTTAATGATTGGCAGGTGAACGTAATCAGTCACCAAGGGAACAAACTAGAGATTAATCAGGACTAAACTGAACCACAAGAAACAAGCATAAGGCCGTGTGTCCACCAAAGCGTTTTTAGCCAGCTGAAAACGCTAGGCGCTCTCCTGGTTGGTCGGTGTGGTATTAGTCCCGCCCCTCCTCCACTGTGATTGGACGGTTGGGTAAAAAGTGACAGTGATGAGCACTGCGTTTTACCCAAAGTTGAACATTCTTCAACTCTCGGCGACCTGTAAAAAACGCTGAGCGCTCAGCGCTTCAGCGTGAAAAAAAAACGCTCAGCGCCTCGTTACACTCATAGCGTTTTTAAAACGCGGCGCTCCAATTGAAAACAATTGAAAAAATACGCCAGCCACGTGAAAAAACAGCAGTAACAGCCCACTTGAGATTTTAAGCTGTTAAGTGTCTTGAAAAGGGCTGTTTCTAACAAATTGTGTGTTTATATATCAACATGGCTATGAAATAATAATAATAATTATTATTATATAATTATTATTATTTTTATTACTAAATAAAAAAATATAATAAGTACTAAAAAAATGAAATAAGAAATATTACTATTGTTATTACTATTAAAATATTACTATTACTACAATATTACTATTGTAACATTAGGCCTAACTTTTATTTAAATGTTACTATTGTAATATTTCTTTGTAAAATAAAACTGAGAATTTAAGAATTTGAGAATTTAATTGACTTTAAAATATACCGGTAATATAAAATTACAATTCTACTATTTATGGCTGCCTTAATGTCTTCATTTTCAACTGGTAAAATCACCAAACTTTTATTTTGACAGAAAAACAGCAACAAAAAAGGAAAACATATTTAATTAAATTGCATGCAATTTGATAATCACACTAATCCATAGGACCAGTGTTTAAAAGCAAAGTATCACGTCACATGATAAATTTAGAGCATCAGTTTGACGTCCTTAGGAGCTTGTATAAGGGTAAAGACCAGCGTATTACTGCTTATATTCTGTGCTCTTCACTGCTTGTCACGAATACACACTTCCGTCCTGAAACTGCTGGCCCGGAACTGTGTGTGCGCTGCAGCATTACAAATGTGTCTCAGTTGTACAATAATATTGATCAGTGAGACATAAGTGCTTTATAGGAGCATGGCCTCATGGAGTCCATCAAGCAGGATTGGCTATACACCTATTTTCAGAGCAATTTGTAATTTGTTTTAGGACAATAATATGGAGGTTTAGAGATGGAGATGATTATGAATTTGGATTATGGAGAGACAAGCAGTTATTGTGAGAAGTCATTTAATATGTGCAATAAAATTGCACAGGGGTTCGCAGATTTACAACTGTGTTAGAATCTTTATTTAACATACAGCTGAAGTCTAAACCATTTAAGTGACCATTTAAGGCATATTACAGGCTCATTCCATCTGGAGTATCTTGATCATGGTCCAGGATCAACCCTTGCAGGATTTAAAGGGGACCTACTATGCTCTTTTTCAAAGTCTTGATTTTGTTTTTGGGATGTTCTAGAACAGGTTTTCATGCTTGAATGTTAAACACATTATTTTCCCCATATTCTCCATTGTTGCAGCTCCTCTCTTCCCAATCTGTCAGTAACGCTCTGTTTAGTTCCTGTCTCTATGAAGCCCCTCCTTCTGAAAAGCACACTGTGCTCTGATTGGTCGGCTGGATCAGTGTGTTGTGATTGGTCAACCGCTTCAAGCTTGTTTGGGAAATGTCCCGCCCCTTTCCATAACCGCCAGTTTCAACACACTACTAACTACCTCAACCAGGCCCCGCCCCTTCATTCTGCATTGCCTTGGGCACTAATTACTGAAATGTTGGAATATTGTGACGTGTTTGTTCCCTGAAGAAAACAGTGCTTACTAATATAGAGACTAGCTCCCTTTGGAGTGACTCTGTGCTATGTAACTTTGCAGACCTTTTCATGCTCAAAGAGCAACACTACACCCTGAAGAAAAAGCATAATAGCACCCGTTTAACCCTACCCACATTTCTGCTACCACTTGAGACCTTTAACACCTACATTACACCATCCTCCCCAATCTTTACACCAGGCTTTTCTCAGGAAATCGAGTCTCATGGCATCATGATGTATGACCATCCCCGAGCATCAGACAACAGATGAAGCCACTGATGAGTTGGGGTTGGGATTAGCCAAGTACAAGTCTAGTGAAGCGAACAAAGTCTAGCTGCCACAAGACAACGTCCAATTTTATTATAGCCATAGGTGCATCCGTTAGCATTTGTTACCTGAGTGCGGAGGATTTCTCCTTTGGTCAGCTGCATGTCTCCCGTCAGCTCCTTGACAGCGATTCCCAGAGGCTCCAATCGCTTACTGAAGTAATTAGTCATCTCAGCAGCCAGGGCCTTCATAGGAGCAACGTATACAATCTATAGAGGCAAGAAAGAGAGACGGAGAGAGACGAGACAAGCTCATGATAAATGAGAAAACACCAGAGTACCATTTGTTCCCTGGCAACCAGTACAAATAACAATTTACAAAGAAATATGAAGCTGGCTGCTTAAAGTAAGAGTTTAATGGTGATGTATGAAGACTGTCTATCATCGTTGAAGCTGACATGCACGCATGTGAAAATGCGCTTCACGAGACAATGCATCCGTTTACATCTCCAAACTGTGGTAAAACTTCTTGACACATATTTAATGCTCAAGTCTATCCTTGCTTGACATAAACTAAACAAACGCACCCAATCAGGTTGTGCAGTACGTGACGCTGGTGCGGAAATGAGTTATTGGCTGCCAGAAAGCCAATAGCTCACTCAACAATATTGTCTCTGTGAGTGTGTGTTTACCTTAAACTGGTCCTTGCGTATGACTCCCCCGGGCTGCAGGTGCTGGCGGATCTCGTGCAGGACGGTGAGCATGGCAATGTTGGTTTTGCCGGCACCGGTGGGCGCGCAGATGAGCAGGTTTTCGTTGGTGTTGTAAGCTGTCTCGAACACTATAGACTGGATTCTGTTCAACTTCTTCATGCCCTTGAACACCAACTGGCCAATCTGCAAACACACAAGAAAAACGTCAATGGTCCGTATGGGTGTAACAATACCCTCAAGTCACGATTCGATACATATCACGATCTGGAGTTAACGATACGATATTATTGCGATACTCCAAGATATATTATAAAAGGTTAACAAACAAAAATGCACTGTTGATTAAAATGCTAAATTTGGTGTTACATTGTGGGTGTCCACTCTGGAAACCCAAAGCACAGGACAATAGAGACACCAGAATAACAATATTCATGATTCTGAAGCTGAAAATACAGAATTATTGTAGACTAATATGCTTGATCTCTCTCACTGACTAGATGTATTTAAAATAATGTAGGCCACTTTTTACTGGTAACATCAGACATTTGGCATTATCAGGACCCACAAATATCCCCCCATTGCATTATTATACATTATATTCAACATTATACATAATAGTTTAATGTACTACTGACACTAAAACTCTGAAAATAGTAATTCTATTTTAGTAAAGTAATTTTATTTTGGGTGAACTATCCACGATACTCATTGTTGCATTTCGTATTGCGATATATTGTGGTCCGTTGACAACAAGATCTTGGTCTTGAGAGCTCAAAACACCAAGTACCTGTTTAATGTAGCGTGCAAGAGGTTGAAGACAGTGAGTGTATGTGTAGCAGATGTGGTGTGATGGAGACACATATGGTCAGAGAGACAGGGCACCAGGAGACACAACTTAATGAAGCCACTTTAATGCACAGCTAATGAGCAACTCCGGTCTCCTACAAGGCAATCTTCAGTGACTTTACCTAAACTAATCAATCACCGAAAAGCCAGAGTCAAAAAATACTGAACCTAAAGCAGTGCTGACAGAAAATGAGATACTCTACTGATGCAGTCAGATCAAGTGCTTCTCCATGAGTGACTGTTGGGACTTTATGCATGGATGAGCGTGTACGGAGAGCTCAAACATTAAAACCTTGCAAAAGGCCACCAGGACTATAGAGGGGGAAATCTCAGAGCAGTGTCAGGAGCTGTCAATCAATACGCCCACTCCGTCCAGCTCGGCAGAGGCATCACACTGGGTTTGACAGCTATCGATCTCTACAGAATTATGATAAGAGATGAAAAACCAGCGAGTACTTTAGCACTACTGCTGAGTACGGCTATTTTCACTACCACCATCATTAAAGGTGCATTGTGTAATATTTTGGAGGATAACTATGTTTTCAGTGGTGTATAAAGACCTTACATAATGAACTGTTATGTTTGTATTACCAGAATGAGCAATTCTATCTGCATACACCGCGGTACATGTTTCTACAGTGGCCCTAAAAGGACAAATGCGTTTCGTCACTATGTTGTTCTTCGTGCAAAGAAGCTAGCTAAAGTCAGCGAATAAAACACTGACACAATGAAGAACAAGTCACAATAGTATTTGCAATAACATATCGTTTTACTGAATAATCAAGTAAGCCTAATTTCTTAATTTATCTTTGTAAAGAAACCTCATTGCTTAACTGGCTACTCTCTGCTGTCTCAGACGACGACATCACTTCCTGTCGGCCACCGTAACTTCTGTTGGTTGCGATTCGCAACCTCACCACTAGACGCCGCTAAAAATTACAGCAGAAAGTTATGACTTTATTCAATCAAAAAGGGGACGGGAAATTACAAAAATCTAATCAAAGCACATCGAGTAAAACAAATCTAGACACGTCTCAGCATCCCTCATTCATGCATCTGTGTCTTGGATCAGGGGATCAGGATTCATTAACAATGCTATCGGTCTCTCTTTTACCGTTCTGCTCTGGCACGCTTTAAATTAAAAGAAAAACAATTAGGCTGAGAGAGTTATTATAGGCCTCTGATCTGATTTAAAATCAGGACTGAAAAGCCAAATGGAAGGGATTATTAATAGCCGAAAGACGCTTAAAGCACAGCAGTGAAGATGTGACTGCATTAGGATCGTTTGATAGGTGGACAGAAAAGCAGTGGGATGTTCTGCAGTGGTAAATTTCATTGCAACAGTTAAGAGTTGTCTTGTGGACTTCCTATGCCTGCATCTATAAGGAATAAAAGGTGTCATGCATGTCATTTTAAAATGAGAAGTCACCTCTTCTATGAAAATGTATCTATCTATTTTGTAAATGCATTACAGATCTTATTGTGAACAATTCATCCATGCCTACATTTCATTTTTGTTTGTTGGTTTGTTTGTTTGTTGGTTTGTTGATTGATTGTGCAATGTTTAATCAAAATGTGATAAATGGATTTTCCGGTTAAAACCAGACTTCTCTCTGGTAACTTATGCCAAACTTCTCCAATCATTAGTGCACTTAAACCTCGTCACTGCAAGCTCACGTTCATCCACCTCCACTTTAGAGTGCAACACCCACATCTCAACATATCAACACAACAACCATTGCATAGAAGAACCAATCCCTCGCTCCACATTTCTACTTTTCAGACAATCCGTTACGCTCGGATGTTCTGTACGTCACAATAGGGAAGAAAAGATTTGTGGCTATTTCTGTTTCATCTTGACGTTAAGGTTGAAGAGCACCCCCTATGTGACCTTAAATTCACAGCGGCCAAGTACCCATCAGTCTAAAGCAAGCAAATGGAAATTTTGTGGAGGAGATGAACAAGAAGATATTTAAAAAGAGCAAGTCTTTGCCTTCTCAATACCCTGATTCTTGATTTGAACAATTTAGCAACATATTTAGAGTCAGCACAGCATTTATAAACCATGCTACATTTAAATGAGCCAGACATATTTCCAGGTAAAACAGGATTTCCAACAAGAAATGTAGGGCTAGAGTTGATTGTATCCATTGAGAATTGACTGAATCATGAAAAGTGGCCATGCCATACTTCCAATCTTGATGTATTCCAATTGCAATCCAGTTCTTTTTCAAATCTATCTATACTTTCTATTAGCTAACATTACCTTAAAAATGACTGTGTTAGATATTGGCAAGATTTTGGCTAATGAAGGCAGCATTACTTACAGTAGCCTAAACAGTGTGTAAATAGTGCCAAAAAAAGGGAAAAGGGATTTCAGAGGTGGGAAAACAACTACACCAATTGGGATATAGAGTACTACAATCAAGACCTCAGCTAAAAAATATATAAAATAGAATATGAATAGAATACACAAATCAGCCAATTACAAGGTTCCATTTTAGTTCCTGCCTTAAAAGGGAAAAAGACGGGCAAGGCAGCTCGCACTATAGGTTTTGAAACGGAGATCAACTTCATCGGCTTTAATGGCCCAATTGAAGCCAATTACAAAAAAAGCTTCCAGAAAGCTGTTAGCGCTTCATTGGAGGTTGGTGTTTCCACATAACATCACCTTCAGCTGAGTGCCACGTGTTCTCGGAAAAACGGGAGAAGGCGCATCAGCCTCAGCTGGTCCGACCCATTATATTCCCAGGGTTGGTCTTCAGAGGACTAACTTATAAATATTCATAGGTAATTAAGAGCTCTCCTCCTATCCGACTGAGCGGTTGTATCACCGCGGTAACCAAACCGCTGCACTTGTTTTAAGAGCCTCCTTCATTTTGATTTATCAGCTTTGTCTGTAAAGGACTGCCAGTGTCCCCGCACACCTTAAACATGCAAATGAATGCAAATGTATGCGTGCCCCAACATTCACCTCGAAGTAACGCGAACATGTAGCAAATATGGAGTTGTCATTACTTCATGATCTCGGAAAATGTCTCGCATTTGGCTATTTTCCTTTGAAGCGCACTCAGCGTTGTGATGAATGCTCGTCAAACTACATGAAATTGTGATTTGGGTCAGGGTGGTCCCCCATGTGCTATTGTTCACACTCCGCAGGGTAATGTAGCCCTGAGGTAATCCATCAGCCAACTTATACAGTGTACAACACCTTTTAAAACAAGCCTGGCAAACTCGCAGTCGGCTGTACGTCAAAAGGGGGTTTTTAATCTCTCTTTACTGGCTGTAGAAATAGCGGCAGTAAACGGGACTTTTCATCACAGTGTGTGAGTGGAGTGATTGCCACAGTGGCGGCCCATTCCAGCTCGTTGAGTTTCAGGCTCGGGGGTAAATCTAACACCATCAGACCAGGCTCCCATTCAAAACTTCAAGTGGCTGAAATCATTTGCGCCTGAAAGCACAATCTCAGCTTTATTCCACTCTGTCTAAGACTTAAAAAGCCCATATTTTTTCTTCCAAACATTTATCTTTTTTCATATGGTGCACGGATGAATCAAACTCAAAAACACTAATGCCGGGGACACACTTAACCACTAGCTAACACATTCTAAGGCTGAACCGACCACACTTACAGACGGTTTCCATCGACTGCAGCTGATTTTAAACACTGACTGTGAACACCAAATGAACGCGGCGCGGCGAGATTGGGCATGATCAAAGCATAGGCATGATGAGATCGGGTAAATATCAAATCACATTCATAATCGGCCTTAAAGTCGTTAAGTGTGTCCCCGGCTTAAGAAGTCGTATTAAGCCAGTCAAAAGGGTTCATTTTGAATTAATGTTGTCTGTTAAGTCAACCCCAAAAAAGCGAATTGATTTGCGTACTTGTGTCCCATATCCAGCTCTGGCTTATTCGCCAAGGTGTCATTCAGGCAAAGGTCGCATGAACCCAAGCGTGCCGCACAAGTCCTGAAAAGTGAAGCTAAAGTGTCTCGATCACCCCCAGGTGGTTGGTCCCAGTATAGGTCATAACCCCCGCCCTCTCCATGTAGTCTAATGGGACGTGAGGCAAACTAATTCAATTTTTCAAACGTGTCATTTTATGTAGTTTTTATCATGATGATGTAAGTTTAAGTGTTCGTTTTTGGAAATAAGTTTGGTTGTAGTTCGTTATTTGATGCTATTAAAACAGTAGTGTGACATCATGATTGACAGCTGTGATTGACACTGAGGCACCAACGACCTTTTTCGGGATTTTCCGGAGGAGATTGGAGCTTCAACTTTAATTTCTACATTTCCAGAAGTGTTTATTTCACAGCGACATAATGAGTTGTTCTGCGGTAAACTGTACTAACTGTTCCTGCGGGATTGAGTGTGGGACCTTAATATCGCGGCTCCACTTCACGCTCACTACTGCGCAGACTCTGTCCCAAATCGGCGGAAGACGTCAGCGCCATAATGGGACATTGGCGGCTTCACTTTTCTACAATGGACGAGAGTGAAGGTGCGTCGTCCATCTTTTTTTTTACAGTCTATGTGTGCACCACTTGGGACAGGACAATTCTTGTTACCACAAAAAAATATGTATGTCTACAATTTCCAGCAGGTCTTTTCCAAAACTTGCGTCACAGAGATGATAATCCCAAAATCCATCAAGAGCTCAGTGAAAACATTATTCCAAGATAGAGGAGTAGAGTATTGCATATAAAATACATTCATTTAATAGTTAAAATTAACAATAGTGCAACCTAAATAAAACTGACTGTTGTACTTATGCATTTTTCCACTGTGTATCGTGTTATCATAGGCCCTGTTGACATCTGGAATTAGTATGTTTTCATTGAGCTGAACTCAAATGGATGAATAAACATAGGTGTAATGGATCGCTTTCGTAATGTAGATGATCATGTTGTCAAATGTGTTCGTAGAGCCACATTAGACTGCTTTCTGTCCACCTACTGACCTAATACATAATAATTGATGCACCATTTGAATGCTAGGTTCAGTCAATGTTATCCAAGCGGTGCATTCAGAGGAAAGTAAGAAGGACATCTAAACAGACGTGGTCGATGCATTTGAAACGCATTTTATTAGTAGCATGCTAACATCAAACTCCACCGAAATCAATTGTGAGTCGATTCTCCCATGCACTTTTTATGAGGAGTGTGATTTTGTGAATGTGTAGCCAATGTAGATCTTTCCAAATTAGTCATGTATGAAGTTCGGTGTGAACTTTTTCACCTTCTCAGGCTGTTTTTCAATAATTTGTTTCCAAAGGTGGGATTCTTCAGACGGATGCGCAGATGGTACGCACAGCTAGGGACGGCATAAGGTTTAACAGACTTTACTCTTGTTAGTTGTTCTAGCATTTGGGAATAACAGTATCTATCCTACTTCCTCATTACCTGCAAGCCAAATATCCACACCAAATAGTCAACACAAATTGAAATGTTGGTGATCCCTAACTTCTTGGTATCAGAATCCATTTCTGGCCTTCCAGTTTCAATAAATGCTCTTGTTCAATAGTTGAGGAAGTTTTCATTTCTAATAGTTGCTCTATAAATGCTTTTCATGACCCCTTTAGAAACAAATGATATATGCTCTGCTTCCAGTACACTTTATTTTTGTACTCTCCCCTTCAAAATGTACCAATCACACATATGTGGCAATGGCAAGGTTTCCAGGCCAGCGATTCGCTCTACTCCTACACGATCTAGTGCTTCAAGATGCTCGCAGTCTGTGCCCAGAGCACCCTTAACACTTTCAGTCTGACGGTTTCGCAGCGTTTCTTCACACTGTCGGGCGAGCGAAACCATTATCAGCAGGGAGCCGGCATTCACTTGACCACGTTTTACTTCTCTCAAATGCAGAGAACAAAAGCACATTTCTTTAGGCGTGCTAAATATATCTGCTGATTTTATGATGATATAATCAAGTGAGAGAAAAAGTTGTCTTTGCAGGACATATGGCGAGCGCATGATGGTAAATAACAGCTCTAAAAACTGTGGGCAGCCGGAGATCTGAACACCTGTACGTGAGTCCGGTGGATCCTGACAGTCTAATTAACTCAGTGGATGAAGGGCCCTCGGCCATATGTGCTGACTGGGTGAGCTGGGAACACAGCAGAAACTCACCCGTGACTTTAAACACACTAATTGGACCAACATAGCCCCCAGCAATCATTTCACAGCAACATCTAAATACCTGCACAGCCTCGCATGGATTTCTTGACTGTCCTGGTTTTAAAAATCTACGAGCCAAAAGAATAAATAAATAAATATGCACACAGCTCTGTAGAAAGGCTCGCTTAGCCTATCCTAAAGTCTGTGTTTACGCGTGCACATTTTTTGTCGAAGCTTCTGCAATAATTAAATTCACAGCGCTTGGTAATAGAAAGCTAAAAGATATAATTGTCATTTGCACGGTATCCTTTTAATTACTTTTTGGTTCCATTTCATTCCATTTGAACTGACAGCATGATCAAGCTTTAATTGTTAGTTTTAGCAAACAGCTTATCTGCCCGCCTCGAGCCCACACGGCACTAAATTACCCGCTCCAGAGATACACACACACACACACACACACATTAAACTCCAGCACGTTTATTCAAAGAACAACTCACACACCTACGAGCAAAAGTATCTGATAAGTGACAGGTGCAGCACTGACAAACAGGAGGGCCATTTATTTCTCTTGCTGGAAGAGTTAAAGGGAAATAAAGATTGAGTGATAAGAGAAAAGGATGAAAAATAGAGAGGTCTATTGACCAAAAAGTCCGCAAACGCAAATGCAAACTTTTCAAGCAGAGCTGTCAATCACACTGAAAGCGATGCCCTTGTATTTATACATTATTTGCATTCGACTCACTGTCCTGAAGCTCCGCCCATTAAAAAGTAATCTGTAATGCCAGGAATCATGGGGGATTAATCAGGGATGTTTCTCTGTTTCAGTGTGTATATAAACAGACTGCAAACTCCTGAGCAGAGGTGTTTACTATTCCACACGGCTAATGAAGAGAACGCTTATAATTTGATTCACGCTAGTAACCTGACTCACATCGCTGAAGATATCTGTAATGCATTGCAAAACACAATAATTGCGGCCCAAGCACAAATATCTCATGTAGATGAGTAAGAGATACAATTTCCATATATTTTTCCCAAAATTATGTGCTGTTACTGCAAAGTCAACAATCTTGTATCTCTGCTGGTATTGTAAATGATGATTTGATAAAGCTTACAAAAAAAAAAAAAAAAAAAACATGCTGGTTTCCAAAAGAGATAACTGACTTCAACAAGGAGGGAAGTATTTAACCATTCGCACTGATGTAAAATGACTGGATTTAAAACTGTTTCCTAGTGGACAACGTCAGAATTACAGCCTTCATCTGCCAATCACAGTTAAAATGAACAAATAATCAAGAATTTCCAAGTGTACCAAGTTTTGTAAAGTTTGAATGAATATACAGATCAATTTGCAAGGTTATTATCGTTAACTAAAACAAAAAAAATACAATAAAAATATGTTAATTAAAATGAAGCTGAAATAAAAATAAATAAATTATAACATGTATTAAAAAAATATATATATAAAATGACAAAACCACACAAAAATTGTCTAAACATTAAATTAAAATGAACATAAAAAGTAAAAATACAAAAATAAAAGCTAATTCAAAATATTAATAAAACTAAAATAACACTGCCAATTAGTCATTATGGGCCACACCCAAATTTATCGGCCTATACGCCCACAATTATTAAATTTGTAAAAATATACTTTGTCAGGAGTATCTTGATACACCCAATGATGAGCTCAAAGAAGCAGATCTTCAACAACGAAAGACTTGATCAAACTGTTTTAGAGATTTGAAAGTATCTCCATATTTTAGTTGTAACACCTCATAACTTTGACAAATCTTAATTATTTTTGATAACCTTTTGTCAAAGGAGTATTGAGATTAAGTGTGCCAAATTTAGTGTGAATCAGAGAAACATGTAATTGGCTATTTTTAATAATGCTTCAATCAGAAAAATGGTAATACGTCAAGACATCTGCTCTCTTCACCACTTCACAAAGACTTGTAAAATCATTAACTTATTTTTCACAGTAAGGTTATTAATATGATTGATTGATGATATGATATGATATGATATGATATGATATGATATGATATGATATGATATGATATGATATGATATGATATATGATATGATATGATGATATATGATATGATATGATATATGATATGATATGATATATGATATGATATGATATATGATATGATATATGATATGATATATGATATGATATGATATATGATATGATATGATATATGATATATGATATATGATATATGATATATGATATATGATATATGATATGAGATATGATATATGACATAAAAGCCTGGACTATCACCAACACTTACCACCTAATATATCACCTTATTATTCTTTGCTTTGCTGCTATATCCTTCAGGAAATGCAAATGTAGTTATTATTTTCAGTTTCAAGCCTTTGACACTGGATACTCATTACAAATGCATCATTCGTTAGTACTCTCATCTGAGTGCAGACGTATGAAAATTATGAAATAAACGACAGCACAGCTGCACAAATTTAAGATGTTTTTTTTTTTTTTTTTTCATATTCAAAAAGAGCATCTGTGTTCATTTTGGGTTTTACAGCATTACTGGGAAGAACAAGCCGGAGATAAAACATGCAATTTGCAAGCAATGTCACTCGAAAGTCACCTATCATAAAAAACGTACTGCAGTCAAATGAAAAAAAAGAGAAAAAAAAAAAATCATTACACACTCAAGGTTAGAATCGCAATGCTTTATGTATCACAAGATATAAGAAGGATTGCAGTATTTGCCAAATATGATCTATGCTTTGTGACAATACCGCATCTCTATCACAGTGACCTATTGCACTGAAAATATATAGTATTTAATGTAGAATATAGAATACAGACTACAGAATACTGTAATAATAATGTCTAAATACAAATAAAATGAACATTTGCACACATTGCAACTTGACTTATTAAGACCACCTAGATATACATTTGTTGAGCAATCTAAAGGTGAATCAAACAGCGCATCTATGACGACTGCTTTGGATCGTTTTCACCAATAAAAGCATCGCCGTTCACTTGATGTTCACATGACTGAGCTGATGTACAGAAGCGTGTATGTTGTTTTGTTTTCAGTCATTGCGGAGGCAGTTTATTTCTTCACAGAAATTAGAAAGGTTTTAACCGTGCGAGTGCAGCGCTTGAGATTCATTAGTTAAAAGGCTTCCTAATAAATTCCCCACTTTTAATGTTTCACACAGCTATTAAAGCCACGTTGAGCGGCCGTGTCCCTGTTGCCCATTACGGCTTTCAATAAATGACAATCGTGCAGCACTTAAAAAAAAAGAAAAAAAACAGACAGGCTTCCAGGCCCGCCGCTCAAAGGACCCTAATAGCACATAAAGATGTATTAGCCGTTTCGCACCGGTGTTTTATAAAAGGGAAGCACTTTGTTTCTGAGTTGCGGAGGCTTTAGTTAATGAATAGAGGCACTTCTCCTCTCCTACTAATTCACACCGCTTATATCAATCTCTGTCGCTCGCTCCAGACGGGGGAAGAGTGATCCGTTCCAGCGCCACAAAAACAAACCCGGAAAAAAAAAAACCAGGCGATTATGATGAAACTCGTGTGAAATCAGACTTGTTCTGTGCCTGATGTTTGCTTTACCTGTGATGTATAGTTCTGTGGTCTTTTAAAGGGAAAATAAAAATACCGTCCACAAAGCCAAATTTAGGACGAAAGGCGCATCATTGATTACGCCGTGACGCTCGGTGCTTTAATTAATGGTTTCCTGAAAGGGAGGAAAACACACGGCTGGAAATGAGCCCCACGAGGGCCAGAAAATAAATCTGTGCTGTCCGTTCTTATATTCACCCTCTTACTGAGGAGAGACTGATATTCTGCTGGCTTTACTTTAACCAAAACACACAAACACAATCCCTCTGAGACTCCAGATCACGTCCTCTGCGTTAAGAGACACATGAAATGAGCGATGATCTGAGATCTAGAGCCGCGATAACAACGGAGACGGGACGTTTCTCAACCGACGCTTGGGTTTTCTCAAGCGGGCGACAGCAGGGCAAGTCAAGCGTATTTTTGTCTCCATTAGGGCAGTAGTTTGACCCCTCCTGCTTTTAAAGAGCAGTTATTATGTTTGACACCAGTGGCAGCCACTAAAAGCAGCAGCTCCAAGCCACGTCGTTCAGACACACACACACACACACACACCTGCAGGCCATTTAGTGGATTTGGAAACCAGTAGGAGGACAAACGTTAATGCCTGTATGCGGAAAAGACGCATCTGTCTGTGATGATTACAACCACTGAGAACTTAAATGGATTCCAGCTGATCTACAGTATATTCCAAACAATGTGTTTGGAAGAGAAAAGGAGGCTTGTCATTTTATTTTACTTAAAAAATCATCTACAAATATTGTGTCCTTATGATAACGGATGCTTTAGCTGTTTTTCCTAGCATATTTGTAACAAAACAGACAAGGTCATAGAGTGACTCCCAGATGAGTGCGGGAAACTGCACCCGTCACAAAAGCGCATTTTTGTTTTGGCGAATTAATTGGGAGTCCGAGGACAAACTAAAAAGAATGTGGATCATTTACGGACATTCATGTCGTGCCAAACGTACTTTCTGCTGCAGAACATGAAGGAAAATATTGTGATAAAATGCACTAACAACATTGACTTTCATTGTATGGACACAATGTATTTTACAAGATATCTTATTTAGTGTGTCACAGAATAAAGTCAGTCATGCAGGTTTGGATCAACATGCGAGAGAGTAAATGATGACAGAATTTACATTTCGACTGGGTAACTTTTTCTACCCAAACATGGGGTTGAGCCGCTCGAGGTTACGCCTGTGACATCACCGTCGGCACTGAACGGCAGCGTCTGTTTTCAGCGTAAATGCCACGAAGAAAAACACACAAAACACATCTAAACCGGGAAAGAGCTTTCCGATTGACTGAACAAATAGATGTGACTATATTTTTACAGACGGCTGAAAGTTACAGAACAGAGACGCAAATGAATGGACACAAACAACTGGATTCAGGCAGAGAAACGAGGATCTGCAGTCTTCATTTTGAGTCAATACGTGGAATTTAGGGGTAAAATCATACCCTATATATTGTACTGTTATATATTGTATCGACAACTCATCATTGAGATATTTACCATCGTATATTCTGCATAATTGGATGTTTTTAAATAAACTCTGACAAAAAACTATACAAGTTCTAAGGCTGGACGACATGACGATATATATATATATATAACACTGATTACCCGGATTTAGACCTACGAATGTTGTATTTATATAAAGCAATCAGAGGCAACTTTGCTTTATGTTTTTCCCCGGCATTGAAATCAGACACATATAAATGTCAGAAAACAGGATTCCTGCTTCATGTCAATATCAGTGGATCACTGGATCTTTGGTAAGTTGTAAGGAACACTATATCGAGTCCAACCTTTAAAGGGGTCATATAATGGTACATGCACTTTTACAAGTTGATTATACTGAAATGTGTGTTGGCAGTGCCTGTACACAACCATCATATAATGATAAAAATCCATCCAGTGTTTTTTTTTTTAATCTTCTTATATGTTTTCCCCCGTCTCAAATCAAGCCGTTCGATTTTGTGACGTCACACGCTGACGCCCCTCCCACGATTGTTGATTGACAGCAGCGTTTCAACACAGACCCGCCCTCGCTGGTGAGCGAGCTGTCAATCATAGCCGTGCGGAGCCGCGGACCGGCGCGGTCATTGTTGATACGCTGGAGCACTGTCTATGAGCAGAATGGCATCTAAGCGATTGTGGTGTTCTGTTCTCGGGTGTAATAAGGAACACAGCAGTCATGTTGATGTTCCTAAATCCGAACCGCTGAAGACGCAGTGGCTGAGTTTAGTTTTCGAAGGGAATATTCCCCACGATCAACGTCAATGCTTTCATGTTTGCGCGAATCATTTCACCAGACTGCTTTATAAAGGAGAACATTGAAAAAGGTATTAGCTTCTGTCTGAGTATGTGTTGTTTATGTGCCTAATGACTGTCATAGTCTCACAGACTGCTTATTTTTTAAACAGATCAGTAAAATGTGAGTGCTTCAGCCCTGACAGTGGTACCTAACACTGCATAGATAACGTTACGCATCACGGACAAGCCTACATTTACCGAAAAAAAGTGTTTCATGACCATTAGCTGTAACATCAATCTGTCATTGAACTAACGTATACATCAGTAAACACATAGCATTCGTATCTCACTACTCTACCCTGCCAGTACATACAAAGATAGATCAAAGTGACATTACGTTAACCAACCATTCAGAAACATCCTGTTTTCCAACTCCGGTTCAAATTGATACGTTTGCACAGTGTCCTCAGAGGCTCCCGCTGCCATTCTTCAAAATATAACGTTACCCTCAACTGTTGTCAAGGCAACACTCCACATGTGTTGTTGTGGCAAAACGCCCACAGAACAGAGGGGCGGGGTCAGCAGAGCTCATTATCATTTAAAGACACATGCACTTAAACGGCGTGCTGAAAACAGAGCTGTTTTTGACCAGGTAAAATTAGTGTTTTCTTACAATACTAATGAGAATTTTTAATTAAAGTATATTACAAACTTTTAATTTAGACCCTAAAGAATCATATTAGCTTGTACAAAAATGGCATTATATGACCCCTTTAAATTAAACTGATAATTGTTTGTTTTACCCGTGTTTTCGCAGTTTCTCATATTAAATCCAGTCACGCAGCAGCTCTTCTGCCACTCAGTCCGGCTGAGGGAGTGTGTTCCCGCGGGAAAGTGATGTCAGTGCATAGCCTCTATTTGGTCTTGTTTGGGGTTATGTTTTTCAGAGTCTCACTACAGTTAAAACTATCCACCCCTTCCCTTGCATTCTGACGTAACAACCTGGTGTGCCATTACAGAGCGCAGGCTTTTAGCATCCTCTTCAGAAGTGATTTTATTCATAAAGATACTGAATCTTATTACTATTGATGTTGAAATGAGTTTCTTTCAGCTATCAGTGGAAACGTGGGATGACGGTCTGAGTTTCGCAGTTCCCACTCCTAAATGCATGCATATACTGGCAATATTGTATGTACATGTATAAAAACGGTTTTCCACCTAAATGCTGAGTTGAGCCTGTTGGGTCATTTTTTTGGGGGTTGTCTTTTAAAAATGTTGGGTAGTTTTTGTTTCCCAGCCATTGGGTCTCAGCTGGGTCAATCTCATTCACAGTTAAAGTCACCATGCGGTGACAATCAAGCTTTTAAATGTTGTTTACATGTCTATATGCTGTTTTTAATATGCTTTAAGACAAATCATGTGTAAATTCATAAGTCGACAGCATTGCTGAGTATTTTCTCCTTAAACCTGCAGTGAACCAAAGCCAGTCTCAAAAACACGCTTTGAAATCGCTGGTGTTTCTGACGTCACAAACTACCTTGTAACCAATCAGATCAACGTGTGATCGTCAACCAGTGGATCTCTGAGTGAGTGGAGGCGGGGCTCATTTGCATAGAACTGCGTATACTAAATGAGGCAAGGGTATAGAGTTACATTCTAGCTATTAAAAAAAAATTCAAGGAAAAAAAATAACCCATTTAAATATGTCATTTTGGAGATCAAAGGTGAGTTTTTAAGGGATAAAATGATTGACTACAGGGGGACTTTTAAACAAAACACCCCTCCACATCACAACAACCCAGTGGAGGCGTTACCGTAACCCAGCTGTTGAGTTACACAGAGCGCAGGATTTTTGCAACCTCTTCAGGAGAGCATCAACAAATGAATGCATTTCTTCAGTGAAATAAAGGTTTGTACATATTTTATTTTTAGATATAATCTTTAATGTATAGTAAATTCATTTATTTTACACAACACAAAATACAGGGATGAGATGTCAGTCAGCTAAATGCTCCAGTCAGCATTTCTGCTTGATGGAAATGCTGCTTGCCTTTGCATAAAATAAACTGATTTTATTTGTTATAATACTAAATCTAATTACTTTGGATGTCAGTTGTGTTTTCTGTGGTCTGAGGTTTGCAATTTCCCCGGCCAAACATCAGCCCAGAACCAGCTCAGATTTCAGAAACAGACCAGCACAAGAACCAGTGCCGTTTTGGTGGAAAATGGATAACAGTGAATGGCTGATGACACAGTGGTTGGGCCCAGGTGCAGGACAAAACAAGATAACGATGTATGAAAAGAAAAAATAATGTCTGCACATTGAAGTTACAGCTCCATACAATACATATATTTATGAACAGCACAACGTTTTGACCAATGAGGTCTTCATCAGGCACAATTTGCAAAGTGGGATGCAACTCTTTAAGAACACAGGTGATAGCATTAATGATATAATATAATATAATATAATATAATATAATATAATATAATAGGGCAAGACTTTGAGCTGTTCATGAAGAAATTACATTATTTTCCTTTTTTTTTTTTTTTTATTAAAAGAACAACCCAACGTGCTAGGTAGGAATAACCCACGGTTGGGTTTGTCCATGTTTGACCCAGCAGTTAAGTTGCAAAACCACCCAAATTTAACCCAATTTCTCCCAACGTATCTTAAGGCCGGGACACACCAAGCCCGTGCACGAGAATAAAAGCGAAAGTGATGAATGCGAGCAAAGAAGTCAAGATGGTACAGACAGAAGCCTGTTATAATTTTACATCATCTTACCTGAGCATTCGAATGCATGAATATTTTCATAATAACATGAGCCGAATGGAATGAAGAAAGTGATAAGCTTGACTGATATTCGAATGGTAAGAAAGTGCCTAGTTCAGTTTCCCCTTTTGAATGACGAAAACAGACTATTGATCCCTGTTGATATAGACAGGTATTTACTTCCACACAGAACGTACGGGCTTTAGTGTGTACTCATTGAAAATAAAGGAGGTATCACTTAAACAGTGGTTGTGTGGTGTGTGTTCTAAACTGTTCGAGAATTTAAGTTAATCTGAAGATATTAACCTATATATGATGTACAAAATAAGATAGCAATCTTGAAACTAAAACTAGTACAATAAGGGATAAATGAACAACCTAATTTGGTGTCTTCTGTCCTATATTTAAACAGTGGCAGGGCTAAATCAACCCAAATTGGCTTGTTTTTAACCCAGTATTTTTTTAGATTGTGGATGAAATATCCCTTTAATGTTAAACCGTATAACATATTACCCACAACCACCTTCACAAACCAGCAGCTTGATGAACAACAGTGGCTGAGTCTGAAAGCGCACACACAAATGAACCTCCTGAAATTGATTTGGGACAGGCTTTGAGGCAGCAGAACAGTCTAATGATCCACAAGAGAGAATATTTAAAGTGAATATGTATTTACTACAATACCAATTTCTCTCTAAAAATGATATAAAAAGTTGAAGGTGTTGAAAAACACACATTTAAACAAACTGACCACCAACCTCAACTTTACATGGCAATTTATTTGATTCAAGAAATCAAACGCACAGGATGCGACACAATCATTGGATTGGGACGTTTCTAACTTCTTATGTTGCCTCAATTTTTTTACTTTTGAATGGAGCCAGTGTTAACTACCTCATTATGTGTGTGTTAGCCAATTATAAAAGAGGCTTTACATATAAACAGTGTTGGGGAAAGTTACTTTGAAAAGTAATGCATTACAATACTGTGTTACTCCCTTAAAAAGTAACTAATTGCGTTACTTAGTTACTTTTTTTTTGAAAAGTAATACGTTACATTACTTTTGCATTACTTTTTTTCCCACCTGGGCTGGGCTTGTTTTTTTTATAACAAAAAAGTTATATTTTTGGCCAAATGTAAAGACCCTTTCACACCCAAAGTGAAATAATAAGCCTCAGGCTGAAGGAAGTGCAGATTCACTCCTGTACAGTAGAGGGCGCCGCTCAAACAAACCTTTCAGCTGCTGCTGTTCTGGATAACGGAAGAAAAGGACGCAGGAGAAAAAAAGTTTAACACTTACTTTACCTATAAAAACAAAAAAAATCTATAGTCATATTTGCTAATGGTTTAACTGAATCATCAAACGTCAGAAGCAAGTACATTGGTCAATAAAGTGAGATTAAATGCATACAAATGTATGTTTTATTTAACATATTTAGTTATTGGAGGTTTGCATAGTAATCTGATTCTGCATTTCACTGATTTTATTCATTTTGAAGAATATTGAATCTTTTTTGGTGCAAGTGAAATGCACACATTTGGTCTAGAACTACAATAACCCTCATGTTCACACACAACGCCTCTGCACTTCGATGTCTCTCAACATGGGGACAGGAGAGCTGTCCGTCAATAAATGGGAAAACAAAGTAACTTATTTGAAAAAGTAACTCAAGATATTTTGTTGTAAATTTTAAAAGTAATGCGTTACTTTACTAGTTACTTGAAAAAGTAATCTGATTACGTAACCAAAGTTACTTGTATTGAGTTACACACAACACTGCATATAAACATCTATTAGGTTCAATAAACATTGACTCACATTATAAGAGGAAAAACTGTGTATTAAAGACTGACTGATTAATTAAAACCCATTAACAGCTGAGCCTCACATAACAATAAAGAAGACACAAAACAACTCAGCAGGCATGACTAATCAATCTATTTAAACTCAAGACTTGGCCAATCAACGAGTCACCCTTGCCGATCTCGTGAATCTGAACACACCTCGTAGCTCAAGCATGACCACACGGCTGTCATTATGATTGACACACTGATGACTGTAATTAAAGGAGACCCTCAGTAAAGTCTAAGCCACGGCCAGCATGTCCTCTAGTCCGGCGAGGAGGC
Organism: Rutilus rutilus; assembly: GCF_951802725.1. NCBI lineage: Eukaryota > Metazoa > Chordata > Actinopteri > Cypriniformes > Leuciscidae > Rutilus > Rutilus rutilus. The sequence goes on along the minus strand of NC_140230.1, from coordinate 4,396,782 downwards.
TGTTGTGCACTTTCCTGTCAAAATCAAGCCCACACTATTTGCTAAAGTGAGTGTTTGTGAGCCTCTTTGCTTTGGACTCCAGTTGGTGAAGAGGTTTTCACAAGCCTATCAGGTTTGGGTGGACATTATGTCTTCAGTAGAGATGTCAAAAGCTCTGGTACTTTGGTGTCAAGTCAATGAAACAAGCATGGTTGAGTCACACTTGGTTTTGAATATGGACGTCAAGACATGCATGACATAAATGTCTGTTTGGATATGAATTCAAAATGTAACTTTAGTTAATTGGTGTTAAATTGTATATGTTTCTTTATTCAAATTAATTAGACATGCTTTTTGATGACTAAAATTGTATCATTGCAATGGGAGAAAAGAAATATGGAATCCAGAATAATTAAAACAGAAAAAACTGCATTTAAGAAAAAATGAGAAAAGACCCTTTTTGTACTGGTTCATCATTTTAACTGCAGGGTTCCTACACGTTTCAATTTCAAAATCCAAAATTCCAGACTCAAATTTCCAGACCTCATTAAACCATATTAAACATAAATGGTCTCTGTAAAATCATCTGTAAATATTTTTATTTTCTCTGTTTTTCATTGGTTTGTGATAGGATGCGTTTGCATGATGAGAAGAAACCTAAAAAGCTTTATAACCTGCATATATTCACATCTGAAACGACTACTGTAAATGTGCTTTGATGATGCATGATCACACAACAAAGGTTTGTTTATTCATCAGCTGAAAACAGCATACACTGAAATATTGATTCTTGGGATTTAAGAATTGATATTGGTTCATTAACATTAGAATAGATTAAAACCGAGACAATTAAATTTTTAACCCAGCCTGTGTGATACATTTATTTTTTAGAAATTCTTAATTTTATATTTAAAATAATATATTATACTCTATATTTTATATAAAATTTTATATTATACTCTGATTTCTTTTTCCATACAATTCCAGACCTGGAAATTACTCGAATCAAATTCCATACTCTTCCACACTTTTCCAAACATCATAGGAACCCTGTAACTGGTATATTGTCCACCAGTGCAAGGTGTTTTGCGTTGGTATCCAGCTGGCGTAATGCCAATATTTTTGTCTGATACGATCGTCTTATGCAATTTTTACTTCTAAATTCTTGTCGTGTCGTGGACAAGAAACATGTCAGACTACACGTTGCTTCATGACCAATCATCGCTTGCCATCTTTAACGACATGCGTGATGTCATCGAGAAGGCGGAACTAGTGACTGACTTCTGGAAACAAGAGCGTAAACAAACGGCTAGTGAAGGAGCGTGTTAGCCTACTGTTAATTCCAGTACTCACTGGTTTGCTGAAACACCTGCGCTATTGTTCGCCAGCCCAGCATTTATCTTTTTCCACTCTGTTGTGGAAGTCCCTCAAGGAAACATCATTAAGACTGGAGTATTGTTGCCATATCTCCACAAAGCTTTCCTACATTGCATAATTCCACCTGGCAGCACCAATACCCTTGTCTCTCTTTCGTTATGCCATGTTTGAAAGCTGTGTACGTAAGAGCTTATGTGCTCCTACTGGTCAATGTCACAGATCTGACAGAACACGTCGTGGAAGAGAAAAAAATTAAACATGCTGGTCTTTCTGTCGTGACATCATTGGTTGTCGTCCACTGTGACACACAATACACAGAATCGATTATTGCGTCCTCAACATAAACAGTATAAAACAATGGACATAGTGTGCATGACGTCAGCCGTATGTTTCTGAAGAGCATTTTTGAAGCCCAAAGTGGGCGGAGCCGGCCGTCGCCATCTTGGTCGCGCGTCACTCCCGGATAACCGTAAATGTGCAGTGAGGCGGATTAGCTGAGGTGACGTGACGCTAACAGACAGCAGACAAACGGCTAGTAGTGACATCAGCGGCAATCCACCTGTCACTCAAGTGGCCACGCCCATAATTATGCAGAACTTTAAGGCTTAATATAATTTAAACGGATGAGTTATAAAACAATTCACCCCCCTCTCAGTCGTCATGAAGGGCAAAATTAGCAATATAGACCTAAACCACTTTTTGTACCAGGCTGTAAACATATTTTTTTCTGCTGTAAAGTTGGGCATTTTAACATGCGGGTTTACAGGCTCTTTTGCAGCCTGTCTCTAGTGGCCAGTCGATGAATCGCAGTTTAAGTCACTTCCGTGTCGGATTCAAGAGAGAGACCGGAAGACCGTAAACAAAATACAAACACAACACATCACATTGCTGCATCTGACACCATTTGGAGGAGATTTTAGGCATAAAGTCATCAGTCAATATGAAGAGGAGACATGATTAGTTGTGAAGAGCTCATGGAGTGAGAACACAAGCACTGATAAATGTCAACAGCTGTAAATAAACCACCACTGACCTCGTCCAGCTCCGAGATGAACACGGGCTTCTCCTCAAAGCCGATGGGCATGGGGTCGTTGGGGGGGATCTGAACCTCCTCATACATCTTATTATTCTCTCTTCTGATGCCTTCGGGCAGCAGCATCTGCCGGCACAGCAGAGAGGACATGATTACACAAAAACACACACAATTAAACCTTCATCATGCATTAGCTCACGGCAACAGTCACAGACTAAACGTTGAGGGCTGTGGCCACCAGTGTGCTTTATTACCGCTGAAATTAACTGAACACGCAGTGCTTCACTGATACGAAATAACCATCATAACTCAAGCAGCACTTCTTTGTACATTTGAATGCAGTGGGTTGAGCTAGGCTTGCTATATTCTCTTATGGAAATCATTATAGAATTAGGAGAATAAATATCTAATTTTAGCACGCTGCATTTCCTCCAGCTCCTATAATTACAACTCATTTTCACCAAACTGAGAGCATATGCCGAACTAATGAATGTGTCATAATCAGCTGTTGATCACAGCAGACAGCATCATGCGTCATCATATCTGGCAATGCTACACATTTAGTCACATATTGTTGTTCTAAACACATCGCCAGAGCCAAAATCATGGTGAAAATCATTGTTTTGTCATTGTAAGTATTCAAATAGTGCTCATTATTATTATTATTAGAAAGCAGACGGCACAGTAAGTTTAATGTAGATACAATCCTACGATCCTTGCGGGGATTTTTAGACTAAGCTTAAGACCTCCAATACACACTCCGTTGACATCAAGGTGGGTTTACATTCAAATTCTTTCAGGTATTGAGTTTTACAACCTTTAAAGTCGCTGTACACACACTTTTCCACACAGTAGAGCAGCACGATTCTGGATAAATGTGAGAATCACGATTTTTTGGTTTCAAACCGAGATCCGGATTCTCCCACGATTCTGGACAGACAACTAAACAAAATGGCGTGTCATTTACTAGAGATTCTGACAAACTGATAATTGCGGCAGACTATTAAAAATGTTTAATGAATCTGAATGAATTTTTTAAAAAAGAAATGGGTTTGAATGAATGATTCAATGACTCACTCATAAATGCTTCATTGTTTCATTATCTCCTGGATGAATCAGCGTTGTTAAACTAATCTCTTGAATGAATGATTCAATGTCAAGTCACGTGTCGCCAACTGGTGGCGTAACAATGCAATCGATACGATCGTTATTTGAAGCGTTGTGGTACTTTCAATAAGTGATTTGCTCTATTTTGATCGCTACCGTAGACTATAAACTATAATCTTTTATCCCAGTTCTTCTGTCATAATATGAATATTTTTAACACAGAAATAATGATACTGTGTGGTTGAAAAGATTGTGAAGCCGTTTCATACCGCTCTCTCTGGATCAGCAGCAGCGCCAACTCAGATCTGAATAATGATTTTAAACAGATTTAATTAATAGACATAGCCGAATCATTGTCATTTAGGAATGAGATCTCGTGGAAGTTTTGAATCGAGATGGCAATCTTTTAGCGATTAATCGTGCAGCTCTACCACACAGTGAGCAACACCACATGTGCACTAGAAAGCACTGGCCCTAAACCACCTGTTCCCCCACCCCCACCCGCAGGAAAAACACGAGGCCCACATGAATTCATTTCAATCGCTGGAAGAAGGCCTGCAGCAGGAATTTTAATTAAGACATCATAAAAACTGGATTAAAAACAAAGGCTGTGGGTAATCTAGTGTGTGATAATATGATATAATTGAACAGATTGGCATGATGCAGAGTAAACAAAGCACTGGGGAGAGATTTGGTATTTAAGAGTGGAGATTTATTTCTCCTCTGTGTCCTTACACAAGAGTCAGATTAGCGGTGTGCTTTTTACCTTGGATCCTCCGACGAATGCAGAGGTCTTGATGGCTTCAGTGTAAGAATCATAAACGTGAGGGTAGCGGATGCGCTCGTAGTCTCGGTGCCGTCCTAACACCGGGGAACGGCGTGCCGTCAGCAAGGCCTGCTCCCTACACACAAATACAGAGATGCACATCAACAGACAATCGAGACTCATCAAACGCAGAGCAGCATTTAGTCTCACCCAAACACAGGGAAATATGAGAGCAGATGTTTTTGATAATATAACTAATAGCAAGTTCTGAGCCATTTAAAATTGTCATCTATCATTGAAATATCTGCAATAAATCATATTAAACCATTTTAAAAAGACTTTTATAGACATGTTAAACATTTACATAAAGCTAAGATGGCATGCTTACGGCTCATGGGACACTTTGTACATGCTGGAGGCAAAATGGAGAAAGCTTTCTCAAAATCGCAAGCTCCAATGTGATTGGTTGACTTTAGGGAGTCAGGGTGCACTTGGGATTATAATAATATTGTATAATATATATATATAAGTAAAACAGTAATTTGGAGTAAATAAATAAATTTACTGAGTTACTTTATTTCATGCTTATTTATGCATTTATTTCTAGATACTAATAACTCAGTTACTAATAACTAAAATAAATATTTAGACATGTTGGTAACAGAGCAGACCTGATATAAAATAGTTTTTCTTTTTTTTATAATGCAGCTCAAACAATATTTTGTTTGACCTCCAAACAGTTTCGACCTTTCGACCAACATTTGTTTAATGTTAAGCACCTCCTTTCACTGACACTTTGCAACAACAAAAAAGGGAGTTTCAAGCTGTATTTTACACCCTCGTTTGGGCCAATGATTCTCATCAGCATAGTACAACTCTGTTCGCGCAAGTTACACATGCGCGTTGACTTTTTTGTTTGCATTAACTAGTTGTTCCATAAGGTGGCAACACTGGTCCAGGCCTTTGTTTCATGGTTACATAGTACAAATTCATAAGGTCTGGAGAGAAATAGTGATAAATGAAGAGAAATAAACTTTGGGTTTAAGGACAAATGTCCCAACAGAACCTGATCTGTGTATTCAGCTCTGCTATCAGATTCACACAAGCGTTCAGGTCATGAAGCGCGTCACAGATTGGACGTTCACAGACACCCAGAAGCTTTTCTTGAGCTCTCAGGATTATATTTCAGAGTTTAAAATGACACAACCGACATTGCCTGGCTCAAGTGCTCTGCTGTAAGACAATCGTTAAGACCATCGTTAGTGTCCTTACACTGTTTGAGAGAGACACCTTTATCTCCTAATACACGAAAGACAATCCCTTCAGCATACACACTGATACGACTCGACTGAAGCCTCATTCAAGCTCTTTGTACTAATTTATATACAATAATGATTAAAAAAAATTAAAGTGCCCCTGTAGTCAATCATTTTATCCCTTAAATTACAAAATTACATATGTAAACGTATTTTCCTTGAAAAAAATTATTCATGCCTTAATTAAAATAGCTTGAATGTAACTCTACACCCTTGCCTCATTTAGTATACGCAGTTCTATGCAAATGAGCCCCGCCTCTACTCACTCACTCAGCTCAGAGATCCACTCGTTGACGATCACTCGTTGACCTGATTGGTTACAAGGTAGTTTGTGACGTCAGAAACACCAGCGATTTCAACACCGTGTTTTTGAGACTGTCTTTTGTTCACTGCAGTGTAACGACTGAGACAAGTCAGACACAAGTATTTGTTATAGTTTAACAAATGATATTTAGAACTCACTCTGGGATCTGTGGCCCATCCTCCCAAACAGGGCAAGAAGGTCTTAGTTACCATGACCACGATGACATAAGCTGGTTTTATGACTCTTAGCCATGTGAACGGGGCCTCTGCCACAAGACCTACAGATATTAGAACAGACTCTCCTGCATTCATTTATCGATGAACCGATTAACATGAAATTAACATGCATCCCAGAACTTTTTGTGAATGATTTACTGTCTTGAGTTGTGTCTTTTAATACTATTATCTTCTGATACTATTATCTCTTTGATACTATGTATTTTATTATAGAACCAACGGTCAATGTAACCTCACCTATACCATGTTTGGTCTCTATAAATTGGTACTTTGAAGATTGAAATGATTGTGTATATGATATGCCGATAGCTGCGCAACATATTAGTATTACAAGAAACTTTCTCAGTTTCGTCATCAGAAACCAATCCAGCTGCCATTGCAAATGAGCACGCTTAGAACAAAGACTCATAAATCAACCACAGAGGAATCTTCCCGCTTGGAAATTCCACCCTTCTCATTGGTCAAGCAAACCCGGAGAGGTGGGGCCTTTCTCAGGCTTTATTAGAGACAAATCCACAGTGACCCTCTCTCTTCTTTTCTGGTCTCAACTGCTGCTTCTTCAGGTTGATCCTGTGGGGACTCCCCCCATGGGAGCAGCAGGCCATGACCACCACCTGCTATCTTGACTGTCTTTTCTTCAATCCAGCCAAGAAGAAAACTGTAACCTTACCATCACTCTTGCAACGATCAACTCTTGGCTTCTCGGTACGTTCAGGATGCCGTGCTGTCCAGCGTGGCCTCAGCAGGCCCCCGGGCTGCAGGCTTCGACTCACAACAGCCATGTGCTCACTCAGGAGAGAGAGGACTCTCTCACCCACAACAGCATCAAGGACAACCTCAGGAGTTCAATGTCTTCATTCAATGCGGACGAAGTCCATCGCAACTCCCACCACTTGCTCTGCATGTGTAGGCCACAATCTGCACTCCAGCCATGAGAACAGCGTCGAAATAACCATGCAAGTTCATCATATCTTCTCCATCCAGCAGAGAAGAAAACGATTGCACCTTGTACAGTGACATTTGACACACACGGACCCATCAACAAACTCAATTTTCAACCACTTCAAGAACTGTGTCCACTGCACAGACCATGCAAGTATCAATTTAATGAGGTACTCTGAAAATGATAAGCTGATGGTTCTTTTCATAGTTAAATAGATCTTTTCCATAGTTCCATTTCCTGTTTCCGGTTCCATATCACTCACCATTTTACCTATGCATACATGTATGTATGTTTGTTTAGTTTAGTTATGTTTGTGATTTAGTTAATAAAACTTGTGCACAATATGTATTTGGTTCTGATTCTCTGCTTGCAACAAAGTCCATTTTACGATCTTGATCTTGTTACATGCTCTAAGCGCTAAGCACATGCTAAGAAATAATAATTTTTCGGTGGCCATGAAAGATACGCTTTACGAAAGATACGATAACTTGTTACAGCAGTTTTAAGGAGAAAATACTCAGCAATGATGTCGACTTAAGAATTTACACATGGTTTGTCTTAAAGCATATTAAAAACACCACATAGACATATAAACAACACTAAAAGCTTGATTTCAACCACAGGGGGACTTTAAGCATATTAGATGCTTCACAACAATATTTGGTTTCATGCAAATATGTTTAATATCTTTTGCTTTAGTCTGTCAAAAAGAAATGTCAATTTCAAGTTTCCAAGCATTCCCTTTGTAAACATTTTAATAATCCAGTGAGATTTTTGCATTAACAAGAGAATCCTTCAACAGAAAGTATGACAGATCTTATCCCACCATCAGCGAGAGGAGGCATGAAGAGACGGAGGCAACAGGGATAAATCAACATAAAAAAATCCATAGAAAAACTGCACTTGACTCCTCCAAAATGCTTGAAATGAACCTTGATAAATAAAACCTATCAGAGGGTTTATACCTACTCAGGGACGCTTGCAGTTTTCGTCTTTTTTAGGACTCGCAGAGACTTTTAACCGCACACATACAGACAAGGCTAGATTATTGTAATGCTATTATGTAGGGATGCAACAATACAGTTAGCCCACGGTTCAATACATACCTCGGTTTTCGGTTCGGTTTGGTTCTGATGGCTTGACACATAAGAGTGTTTTTTTTTTTGTTATTCTATGTTTAGGCAATAGGAACAGTAAGAGGTTAAGGAGAAAAAAATAAAAAACGATTTATTGCAATACTCCTTTATTTTACTTAAAAGCTAAGAAAAGTCCACTAGTTCCTAGTGTATTGTATAATATAAAATTAACACTGACATCTCACAGCTGCTGGTAGCCCATGTACATTATGTGTGCTTTAGCCAATTCGTACACAATACCGTTGCATGTCTTTTCATAGAGGTCGGGAATTATCTCGGTGCTGATTAAAAGTGTGAGCCGGTAGTCTGTAACGCAGATCGAGTGCTTTTATAAGATGACAAAAGCCCGCATCTCCAATCACCGAAACCGGCTGCAAATCTTTGGCAATGAACTGCCTTTGTTATGTTTATGTGTCTCTCGGAACCAGTTGGGTATGTGTGCTGGAAGGATTCAGGGACTGTTGTTTTTTGGAGGACTTTATTACCTGCTCTGCTTATCCTGCCTTCAGACAGTGATATTGTTGGGTGATGGCGCCGCAGATGTGCAGTCATGTTGGAAGTGTTTCCGTTTGAGTAGGCTACACGTGTAAAACAATGCTTGCACACAGTCATTTTTTTGTTTACCGTTTTTTCTTCCTCGGCATTATACTCAACGGCAAAACCGAAATGTCCCCACACCACGGATTTGAAAGACGCCGGCGCTTCCTCGTACTGTAGCCTCGCTTCACCGCCGCTCGCCATGTTAAAGTGTGGAATGATGGTTAAGCGCCCCCTAACTTTAGAGCATAGTGATTGAATATTTACTCGCAGGGAGGAGTTTCCTCATCTCAGCTCGTAGACTTACAGGCACACACAAACAGTCAATTCGGAGAGAAATAAAACGCACATCAATTATTAAATTATTTTAACGTAAAACCGAAAAAAAAAAACGCAATTCACAAGCACGTATTGATCCGTGGATGTCGTACCGAACGGTTCAATATTATATTGAGAATTGTGGCATGCCTACTATTATGGGTGGTTGCCCTGCACGCTTAATAAACAAACTACAGCTGGTCCAAAACGCAGCAGCTCGAGTTCTTACCAGAACCAGGAAGTATGACCATATTAGCCCTGTTCTGTCAACACTGCATTGGCTCCCTATTAAACATCGTATACATTTTAAAATATTGCTGATTACTTACAAAGCACTAAATGGTTTAGCTCCGCAGTACTTGAGCGAGCTCTTAACGCATTATAGTCCTTCACGTCTATTGCGATCTCAAAATTCCGGCCAGTTAATAATACCTAGAATATCAAAATCGACTGCTGGCGGTAGATCCTTCTCCTATTTAGCACCAAAACTTTGGAACAGTCTTCCTAACATTGTCCGGGAAGCAGACAAACTCTGTCAGCTCAAATCTAGACTAAAAACACATCTCTTTTACCTAGCATTCATATAGAACATTATATATTTCTATTATTCAAATCAGTTAAATGATTATTAGGCTGCATAGATTAGGTCAGCCGGAACCGGGAACACTTCCCATAACACCCGATGTACTCGTTACCGAGGTTTACTGAAGTCAGCCGGATCCGGTCCGTATCCAGATCAGATGGTGGACCTGCGCCTGGACACGTCCACAACGCATCACTGAAGTGCCAGCCTCATCGACACGACAGCCATCGGCACTGATCCTCAACAAACTCGTCTCCATACCAGTGTGATGACTCTGACTTCCAACCAGATGGAATTGGATAAATATTCAGAATGTTCTGATCCAATCTGACGTCTGACCTGTAATGCTGCCTGGATCATAATCATACACTGTTCGCTCGTTGGCCAGAGGAGAACTGAGCGACTGAGCCTGGGTTCTCACAAGGTTTTTTCTCCATTCTGTCACTGATGGAGTTTTGGTTCCTTGCCACTGTCGCCTTGGCTTTTGGCTTGCTTAGTTGGGGACATTTAATATTCAACAATATTATTGATCTGCCTTACTTAAGGTGGAAGATGATGCAATTTTCTTCTAGAAACAAACTTTGTTGTATTATTTTCATGGTATCACTGTGAAGCTGCTTTGATACAATCTGTATTGTAAAAAGTGCTATATAAATAAAGGTGACTTACTCCTAAATACATTTTTCAGGTGTATTTTTAATGAGTGAATGTGATGTGAAGTGTCGAGTTCTGATATTAAATTTTTAGTAAATTTTTATTCACCCTTTAAAAGATTTGAAGTCGTATCCTCAGCTTATGTCAACTTCGCTACAGTCATAACTATAAATCACTAAAGTAAAATACCATTCCATTACAAAGAGGAACATAATTAGCATTATTATAATGAAACCATCATCCTTTCAGGTATTCGGGTAAAGTAAAAGCCTCCTGTATGTGTGTGTGGGTGTGGGTGTGTGTGTGTGTGTAATCATGTATGTGTTTTTGTTATGTTTTCAGTAGAAAACTATTTTAAAATGTCAAACCTGTTAACATGATTATGTTTCCAAATAAAATGATAATTATCGAGTGGATATTTGTGGGAATATCAGCATTAAATTGTAATATCAAAAGATTTGAGCATGCAGAACTGTTACCTTTCTGAGGGCATAATTATAACCACATATACTAATAATTATAAAATATAGATTGACACTCAAAGCTCTTCTTAGTCCAATAAAATGCTTAAAATGCTACAAAAGAGACATCTGTGTGGTGCGCTTAGCAGTCTCGCTATGACACATGAGCGTTTCTCATCAATCCCATTGAAAGAGAGTTATTTTTGTTTGGTTGTTGTCTTGCAGTGGGATGATTGAAAGGCTGAGGAGACGTGTGAGGTATTAACACCTCATCTCTAATCTCTCTCCTCATGCTCTGCCTCATTTGGACGGCAGCATTTTTAATTAAACAGATCATTGCTCTTTTCCATCCTGTGAAATTAAACATTAAGAGAAAATCCCTTCTGCAAAAGCTCCAGATAGCAGTTTTATCAAGCTCTCTCGCTCTCTCTCTCTGCTTTTCAATAGGACACACTCTGATATGTAAAGAGGTGCTTGTTCCCATAATGAAAGAGAGAGAGAGAGAGATAGAGGGAGAGAGAGAGAGATAGAGAGAGAGAGGGAGGGAGAGAGAGATAGATAGAGAGAGAGAGGGAGGGAGAGAGAGAGAGAGGGAGGGAGGGAGAGAGAGATAGATAGAGAGAGAGGGAGAGAGAGAGAGAGAGTGAGAGAGAGGCGTGTGTTTCCCTACTGTCCAAAATGTGACCCTCAGTAATGTGTGTGTGTGTGTGTGTGTGTGTGTGTGTGTGTGTGTGTGTGTGTGTGTTTTAAAACACTGGTTTCCAATGTTCACACATGTTCTAATTTGTTACACTGTTTATTTAAATTTAAGTTGCATTATTTTCTTCTATTATTTAGATTTTTTATTACTTTTTGTTATTATTTTTCTATCTTCTATTATTTAGATTTTTAGATTTTTTATTACTTTTTATTATTATTTTTCTATGTATTCCAAGCTTTGGCAATATTGCATTATTTACAATCATGCCAATAAAGCCATTTTGAATTTGAATTTGAGTTAGAGAGGCGCTCACCTCTGCAATCTCAGCTCCACGGGGTCAAAATGGAAAGCGCTTTCACAGGATTCCCCTTCATCCCCTCGTTTCTCTCGTTTCCTCTCCTTCTTCTCCTCTTTCCTGTAAATCTTCATCATCTGCTTCTCCTGCTCGGACTGGATGGTCACCTGGCAGCCGTATGTGGGCTTGCTGGATTCATCTCTCGCCACTTTATGCTTTCCTAAACAATTACAGGACAAAAAAAAAAAACGTATAATAATAATATATATAGAATAAAATATGCAGTGATACAGTATAAAAAATAAATATACAGACTATTGCATCACTGCTGTCTTGATATTTGAAGGCTTATTACATATTCAGGTTTTATACACAACATTTATAAAGGTAATTGTCACTATAGTAATAGCAACTTTATTTATATAGCACAGTTAACACAACACAAGTTGACCGATGTGCTTTACAACGTCACACAATAAAACACTAATTTCAGAACTAACACTCCCACTAATTAAAAGAGTAAATTAGCACTGTTGCAGCAATAGCTTATGATCTACTGTTGATGAATTATGACAATGTGTACTTTATGGTGTTAATATTGTAATATGTTTCAGATGGTCATGAGCATATTTGATCTCCCTCATCTGTATGAATGAGCAGCTGGAAGTAAAGACATTTCAAAATAAGAGTCCCCCGTGTACTTGCTGAGAATTAAAGGTCCCGCATTTTGCAGAAAATATTTTCTTTTTCTGGATGTTATTGGTATTTAATTCATTTTTATAAAATATAAAACATTTCATAATATTAAATACATACATTTTTAATCAGAAATATTTAAAAACCTAGTGTACTTATTTGTATTCGAACAAATAAAAGTTTGCTTGTAAATGTCTCCTCATATCCCTTTAGACAATACCAGCTTTATGTTCATATTTGCTAAACCAACAACAAGAAGTTAGAGAAATAGAGCTGGCGACAGGCCAAAAAAAATCACTATTAATTAATTTACCTAATGATTATTGGTGGATTTTCACTGGAAAAACAATAATAAAAACAAAATTAGGAAATTTTTGAGTATGAACAAATGACTTGCGTTGGAAAGACACAGACTTTAGTGGCATATTGCTGAATTTTTTTAATTCTCCTTTAAATGTGGCTTGTCAAATCAGAAAGTAGAGCCAGAACAATTTATTTTATCAAGTAAAATAAAAAAAAAAAAAAAAAAAATAGGTTAATTCTGCTCAAGAGAGATTCAAAATGATGAAATTAAATCACAATTATTTTATTCTATTGACAGCCATAGGTTTATGTTTCTCTTCAGGTATATTTATCTAAAAGTATTATCTAATAGTTGGCAGAAAACCATATAGTGTGAACTTAATATAAAGTAAATATTTTCCGATACTATTTTTTGCCGTATAAATGGCACTTATACTGTATATATATATCTATATACACACACACACACGACGACTTTTTGGCATCAAAAAGTTTGAAATGCTTAATTAAAAGTGAAAGATGTGTGATAAAAGCGTGTCTCAGCCAGCCGTGACTGCACAAATAATTAAGTCATCCAGTCTGACAGAAAATGACTAGACAAAATGAAACTAAAAGTCGACTCTTAAATCATTAACTTGCAGTGGTATTTGGAAGTTGGTCTCTAGTTGCTGATGAGAGCAGCTCAGCATCTAAAGGTGTTTCGGCCCATTCATCTATACAAAACTATTTGAGCTCGTGTCTTGTAGGACTAAGTGCCGCCAGCGTAGTAAAGGCTAGGGTTTAATATTAACCCTATCAGAGGGTTATAGTGCTATCAGACTGCCTCTGTCTGCAGGACAACAGCTCAATAAAAAGCCCGATAGCTCTTGAAAGCAGATGAGATGGGATGATTGCATCGGGGCACGGGCTGATTGTCTGAATGATCTCTTCTTTATCTCTTCTAAAGGCTCGCCCACAGCAAACCCTTCTGCTCCCCCTATTCATCTGTCTTTCTCCACACGTCCTTCAGTCCAACCTGAACACTACACTAAACCATCGCTCAAAGATGGACGCTTCACCCAAAAAATGAAACATTCCACCACCACTTACACAGCTTTTCAGTGGAGGTGTTCGGGAGAATGTATGAGCTGTAGAAATAAAAGCAGAGAGTTTGACTGGGAGGAGCAATTATGCTTTTTTAAATTATGCTTTCTTTATTGTCTAATGAATTCTCTATATCAGTGTCAGTGTTTCTGAACTCCCTGAAACGCCTCCATTGAAGTCTCGAGTTTCTTCCGGGAACGAACACGTCACAATATTCCTCATTTAAATAATTCATACGCAGAATAAAGGGGCGGGGCCTGGTTGAGTTAGTTAGTAGTGTGTTAAACTGGCGGTTATGGAAAGGGGCGGGACATTTCCCAAACACACTCGAAGCGCTCGACCAATCACAACACACTGATCCAGCCGACCAATCAGAGCACAGTGTGCTTTTCAGAAGGAGGGGCTTCATAGAGACAGGAACTAAACAGAGCGTTTCTGACAGACTGGGAAGAGAGGAGATTAAACAATGGAGAATATGGGGAAAATAACGTGTTTTGAACATTGTTCTTCATGTTTCTGTAGTAGACCCTAAAAACATAATCAGGACTTTGTAAAAGGGTACAATATCACAAGCAGACAACTCTATATTATACTATACTGCGCAAGACAGCTTTGTTGATTGATATGTATTTATTTATTTTTGAGTCATGATGTGGAACATCTGGTGAAGCAGATGTCTTTGCACTGATGCCAGACTTATTTACTTCTTATGAATAATCTTAAAAAAAGAATCAAAATTTGACGAAATACCTTTGTTTGAAACGAGTTCACTGCATTAAACAACAAAAAAGGCATTACTACCTAGGTTAATGTGATATATTAAACATTTTTACATCAAATAAACATGATTTAAAGCAGCACTCAGTAGTTTCGGGATTTCTTCGCTGTATTCTCGCTTTTTGCTCGCAGGTTTCTCTCTAGAGCTCCCCCCACAGCTTCGGAATAGATATTTGACAACACTGTTGTCAAAACTCGTTGGCGATTCTCAGACACCAGAGGCTAGTAGATCAACGACATCAAAGCAGATGGGATATTCTTTAAAACGTCTTCTTCATTCGGGTTCGAACAGCGTGAGGGAGCGCAATAATGACGGCATTTTAGCAGATTTCTTTTGGCCGTAAAGCAATTGTTTACATCGCGAGACCTGATATCACGCGAGACTTCCTGACACGGCGGCCGGCGGCTCAAACTTGCAAGTGCGGATTTTCCGCTCACGGGCACCAGGGGGGTGCGAAACGACCACCATTCAACCCGAAATAAGTAATATAACCATTCCAATGACTCCGAAGCTGTTCAGTTAAGGTAAAAAAGTTACTTAGTTCACCTTTAAAGGGGTCATGAAACATGACAAGTCATTTTATACTTTCTCGAGGTTAGTTTATAAAGTTTTTTGGGGGGGGTTTTGCACCAAAAACGGTCCAATATTTGTAAAAATATATATATATATAAAAAAAATCACTTTCCATCCTCCTTTTCTGCGGAAAACACACAATTTGAGGGGCTTTAAAAAACAGGGCATTTGAGAAGGGTAATGGATTGAATTATTAGGGAAATTAATTATGAATATTTTAAACTAGGGCTGGAACGACACAGTCTGCGTTTCCATAAATTAGTCGATTTGAGTGGAATGCCTCGATTGGTCGCACTGTTTATGGTCATCATCCCCAACGATGGCGGCTCGACTCTGGGCATGCCGAAAACCAGACGTTATTGAGCCTGATATAATAAGTGTAGGAATTTGTTTAAACATAGACCACATAAAAGGGTGCCCTGAACACAGAAGCAGCAGCACAGCTTCTATGAAGGAGCATCTGAAAAGCATCTCAGGGCTCTCTCAAAACTACGACACGGCAGCGCCAGTATTTGGACTATTATGCTGATCTTTTACACAGTCCCATAATGCGCTTGTCAGGCTCAAATGTGATTTCTGCAACCAGTTACAAAGCATTTAACGCTGTTGTTGGTTATTTAAAATATCTAATGGATGAACTAAGCCCATCGAAACACTCATTTATTTATGTATGCGCTGTCAATCGTTGTAAAACTTCACCGTTTTATGGACACCGCCATGTTTGATACTGATTTAGTTAGTTAGTTAGCTACTTTAATCTCCTGAATGAACAAAACATCTTAGGATTCACACTTGTAAGCAACTGCTGTTGAAAATCCCAAAAAGTGACCTGTGAACGCAGCCTTATTACACAC
The DNA here is from genome assembly GCF_951802725.1 of Rutilus rutilus. Taxonomy (NCBI): domain Eukaryota; kingdom Metazoa; phylum Chordata; class Actinopteri; order Cypriniformes; family Leuciscidae; genus Rutilus; species Rutilus rutilus. Next base: position 4,380,750 of record NC_140230.1, on the reverse strand, counting down.
ATTTCCTAATTAGGCCTAGACTGCATAAACCTTATCTTTTGTGATAAACAATATCATTAGTTCACAAGTTCATAGTTGGTTAATTTACCAAGAAATAATAACTAATGTAACTAATCTATGGATTAATTGACTGTTTAGAAAATAAACAATCGATTAACCGGGAAAAAAAAGAACCATTTGATTAATCGAAACAATAATCGATTGAAAAAATAATCACTAGCCCTATTTTAAACAGGAGAGTTAGTTTTGAGCTCTGACACTTGCCGTATGTTTTTATTGTAGAGTAACATCTTAAATGTGTAAATATATCAAGAACATTTTGATTCTCCATGCATAGATACACCCATGTTCGTCAAGGTTTCTTGCACCAAAAACCATATAACCAATATAACCAGTTAGTTTCTAAGCATTTTCCTGATCTTTAAACAGGACAGCTTTGTATATTGTGACAGATTCATAAAGCAATACAACCTGAAATTGTCAACACTCAAGTCACTAAGATAAGACTGAAAATGATCAGGGATTTTCCCATACTCGTTTAATTAGAATTCATTATGATACTCAGAGCAGATCAGGATATTATGTATGCAGTCGAGATCTTAATAGCATCTATCCTACTTTCTCGCCGTGACTGGAAAGTTTCTAAACACCTAATAGGTGTTACTAACGTGTTCATATGTTTAAATGCATTCATCTCTCTGATGTCATTAAAGGGATATTTCACCACTGGAAAGATGAATGTGTATTTAAATCGGGTCATTTATGTAGTAGAAATGTGAAGTTATTTTAGAGGTTGGTGCCTTCTAGACTGAGAAAAGCCAGAAAATGTATTTTTGGCTCATGTGGATGAAAGACAACAACTCCCAGAATGCACTTGCTTCGCTGCCCTACGAGGCCCAAGCCACGCCTACCGGTTACAGAGGGCAGTATCGGAAGAAATGATACAGCTAGGCTACTAGTCGACTCGAAACTGAAAAGACGCTGTTTTATCGTGAGTCTCTGTGACGAGATAGTTGATAACTTAATTTAAACACTAGCCTTTTTTCCATCGAAATGGTGCTAAACTGCTTTGTACCGGGATGTACAGCCAAAACCAGGAGTGAGTTTCCATAATTTGCCGGTTAAACATTTGGAGCGGTGCAAACAGAGGCCATATCATCTTCAAAGCTACCTTACGCCATCGTGGTTACTCAGCTTTCTCCACAGAGCAAGTTAGCTTAGCTTAGCTTAAAAAAAAAAAAAAAAGATGGCTGACACTATTTGTACATTCTGTGAGTGAGATCCCCCTATGGGCGGGTTGAAGACATGCGGGACGAGCTCCTCCTACTGGCTGTAGTCTCTCGCCTCTGGACAAACAAGCCTCTGATGAGCTAAATGACGACTTTTGCGTCATCTGAGGTTTTTTTCCAGACACACAATACAGAAATCTCTGGTCTCAGGGGGACATGCGGGAGGGAAGCACGGTCATTAGAAAATACTACCGGGTTTCTACTGATACACAGCTTAATGCTAATCGGTGAAGTATCCCCTTTAAGCTGAAAAGGTTCAAAACTGTTTTTTCGGTTTAGTCGTTTTGGACTGGGAAGGAAGTTTTGAGTTCTGAAAGCTACAGTCTGAGCTCTTCTTCCAAAAGTCTGTTCAAAAGATCTCTTTAAGCAATCGCCGACGCACTTTTCGATATGCTCCAATATATTACATTTGTTTTTAACAAAAGATTGACCAGCAAAGCAGTCTGAGAGGAGCGATACATGAAAAGACACAGACATGGTGCAAAGATTCAATCTCCTTGCCTCTTGAACTTGATGCCAAGATAGACTGTGAAAGGCAAGACTTGCCAACATGACACCTTTGTGAGCAAAAGAGCCGGAGACGGAGCCGTCTGAATCCAAGTGAAAGCTCAGTTTTCAGACAGGTCATTACAACCAGCCTGATCTAATCACACATAAGTCCCCTTAATGACAATGTTAATTATGCAACGCGTCTGTTTTAATTGCCATCTAAAGCTCACTGCTGGATAGTCTAGTGTCTCTATCCTGTGGCCTTCACACTGGTCTACAAAACTGACCAGTCGAATACATGCTAAGTTTATTACTTTCTGCAAACTTTTTCAGGGGTTTCAGGAGAGAATTAATCTCCAAACATCAGAATATAACAGGATTAGTTTGGGTGTGAAATTATCCAGGCTTGCAGGTGCTAAGCACACTTAGTTTCCACTTAACTGGAAAAAAAATAGCATGGGCATCAGCTGTACGATATAAGGGTACAGCCTGAAATGAAAAATTAATTAATTAATAAAATATTTTCAAAAGGCTGCATTAATTTACACAATGTTAGTACTGCTACAACTACTGTACAAATACATATCTATGGTTAGCTAACTGTCTGTAAAGTAATAGTCAAAACTGTTTAAAGTCCCCTTGTAGTTAATTTTATCCCTTAAAACTCATCTCTGATCACCAAAATTACATACTAAAATGTTTTTTCCTTGAAAAAAATTCTCCATGCCTTAAAATATCTTGAATGTAACTCGACACCCTTGCCTCATTAAATATTCACAGTTCTATGAATATGCAAATGAGCCCCGCCTCCACCCACTCACTCACTCAGCTCAGAGATCCACTGGTTGACGATCACACGTTGATCTGATTGGTTACAAGGTAGTTTGTGACGTCAGAAACACCAGCGATTTCAATCCGTGTTTTTGAGACTGTCTTTGGTTCACTGCAGTTTTAAGGAGAAAATACTCAGCAATGCTGTCGACTTATGAACTTACACATGCTTTGTCTTAAAGCACATTAAAAATCACACATAAAAAAAAATAGAAAAGTATAAACATAAAATAAGGAAATAAAAGGAAATATCTGGTATAAGTAAAAAATATCCCAAAGTGGGGTAAGTAAATATTTATTTTCAATGCATTGTAGCAAAAATGTATCCGTTAACTGACGGCACATTGTGATCTTCGCTGATCGAATAACAGCACTCTTGACCTTACTGGTTAAAATGATAGCAACATAGCAATGATGCTGAAATAAGAGATATTTTAAGTTGTGAACTGTTTGAACTGTCCGTTTCAATGAATAAAAGGGCCTGGTCACTTCATGCGTTTTCTCTGATCGGACAGCTATCCGGACAAAAAAGCAGGTGTAAATGCCCTCCAAGAAACAGCACCACTTTAGAACAAAGTTAGGCTTTTGCAACATGTCTTTAAATACTCAGACCCAGACAAAACATCCTCCAAAGTGAGACCTGGGAAATTTACACCGTTTGGGAACAGAAGGTAATTTGGCACAATTTACCACGGTAAACAAAGTATCTCTAAACTCCTAAAACCTTTATTACCTTTTGGTTTACTTCTGTGGAGACAAGACCATTATACTGAGACGTTTCAAATGATACCAAACATGAGTGACTTGTACTGATATTTTTATATAAACTTTCTAAGTGAACTGAGTGAAGAGAAGGATGTGTAAATGTGAAGGAATGACAGGAGGGAAAGAAGCTTTCTGTGTAGGGCCCTATCATTTCCGCGATCACGGAATCGCGGAATTGGCTAATTAACGCGGAATCTACTGTCAACGCGGAATTTCGCGGAATTTTACATATTTGGAATAAAATTCTGTTTTTGTGTGGGAGAAAAACGTATGTCTGAGGAAAATCGCATATTACTGAAAGAACGAGCAGAGAGAGAGGCCCGGTCGCGCGCGCGTCTTCAAACTGCCTTGCTCTCTCTCACTCCCTCGCGCTTATTATTAATCTAAATCAATTTGACCCTTCGCTAAGCCCCGCCCTCCTTAGTTACTGTTGCTACGCCTGTCAAGCTTTCACACCTGGCACATCTATTACAGTATGTATGCACTGGTTTCAGACATTCCTAAGGAGATAATTAGTCATATTTGGCGAACAGGTGAAAATATGAGAAAGCAAGACTGCAGTATGCATTCGAGGGATATATCCACGACATAATATGCAAACGATTAGAGAATAATTTCATCAAAATTGAAGCTAAAGCCTATAACGTTAGGTCCCAGCGCAAGCAGTAGCCAGCAGTACGCTGACCATTCAAATGGGAAACACACACATTGAGGAACAGCTTTGTGCATGCACAGCAGCGTAAGTGAAATTTGAAAATATTCTAATATTTATAAATCAAACAGCTTATCCATAAGTATTGTGGAATAAACACAAGACATTAGCCTGACCACTTTGCAATGATAACATTCTCCCGCTTATATTTTTAGTGCGCCAGGCTACAGCTCACACGTCGTGGGTCACATAAGTGACTAACGTTACTGTTATGAACTGATTAAGTTTGGATACCAACCTTTTCATTGGAGATCTCCGGCAAAGCCCCCTGATGTTCCCTCTTTTTACTAACTACCTTTTACTTTTACTAGACACCGGGAGAGTCGCGATCGGATTGGGGTAACGTTACTAGTTTGGCCGTCGATTAACAAAATGCTGAAATATATTTTTAAGTAACGTTAAATTATGTCAGTGAGCCTCCGTCTTGCCTTTAATCACACTGCTTGATCCACGAGCTGGACAATAACTTTATTCTAGAGCTGCTATAAAGCCAAAACACTTTACTTTAATTTCCTATTATCAATGTAAAGCTGCTTTGTGAACAATCTACATTGTTAAAAGCGCTATATTTATAATGAAGATGACGCCCGGCATTTCTCCCCTTGGGTTTTAGGTTTCGGGAAGGGAACAAAATCCACCACCCCGTCCAAACTTTTACGATACCGGGTATCAGATTTGCACAATCCATACGCAGAACGCTTCGGCATGTTTCCCTCGCTCGGAAGCTTGCCAGACCTCCCGCGCCTTGTTACGGTTGCTAAGCCACGATTGGCCTGTGGCACTTTTCGGGCGTGGCTTAGCGAAGGGTCAATTGAGAATTGACACAATGGTAAAAGATCGGAAGAACGAAGTTTCACGTGGAGCATTCGGATATATTTTTTTCCTGAATTAGGCTACCGCTGGGTGTGAATTGTGCAAAAAAAAACTTTTTTACCTTGCCTTCTCTGAAAAGCGTTCCGCCCATTCAGCTGACGTAAAAAACACTTTCAATAAACTAAACAAAACCTATCCAATGATGAAATGTTTTCTGTGTTGACAAATCTTGTGCGATGTCCTAACTGCCGGGATAATCACACAACGCGTTCAAGTCTGCTAATGATACGTCCGATTCGCGAACTAATGACTCCTTTGAACCGATTCACTTTAATGAATGGTTAAAACAACTGATCTGTCCAACACTGAATCGGTTCGGTGTATAACAAAATCGGTAACACTCTACAATAAGGTTCCATTTATTAAACTCTAGTTAACTAGATCAGTTAACATTAACTATTAATAAACTGCACTTCTACAGCATTTATTAATCTTTATCAATGTTAATTTCACCATTTAGTAGCCTACATTATTTAAATGAAAAGTTGTATTTGTTAACATTAGTTAGTTTAATGTAGCCTACTGTGTGAAGTAACATCATAAAAATACAGGGTTAGGGTTACCTAAGATTAACAAAGATTAATAAATACAGTAACAAATGTATTGCTCGTGGTTCATGTTAGTTAGCCTAATACATTCACTAATGTAAACAAACCAAACCACATTTAACACCTCTTAAAATGAGAATTTTGTTTGTTACCTCAATAAATTTAGGGTCATTCCTATTTTATTTGTGTACATTTTAATCATTAACATTAAAAACACTCTTTTTACGACTAAAATAACAGTAAAGGGTAAAAAAAAAAAAAAAAAAACGGAATTCCCAAAAATTAAACCGGAAAAAACGGAATTTGCAAAAATTAAAATGGAAAAAAAAGGAATTTGGGAAAAAATAAAACGGATTTTATAGGGCCCTATCTGTGGGGTGTGGAGACTAATGGCTGTACAGTTGGTACTCAACCAGAATAATACTTTTACCGCCGCCGTTCCGTAAATTACATTTACTTATGTAATCAGTCTCATTCTTGTTGAAATAATGAGAAACGTTTTTTATACAAGACCTTTTTTTTTTTTTTAAATAAACAGATAGCCAGCAAACAGAGATACAGCGGGGGAAATAAGTATTGAACACGTCATCATTTTTCTCAGTAAATATATTTCCAAAGGTGCTATTGACATGAAATGTTCACCAGATGGAAAATCTAACGTCAGTGGAAGTTAATAACAGCTGGTTCAGTCCCAAATGATGGCCTACAAAAAGGTCTCATTGCCAAGGTGTCACACAAGACACATCTCATGATGGGTAAAAGCAAAGAGCTGTCTCAAGACCTTCGCAACCTAATTGTTGCAAAACATAATGATGGCATTGGTTATAGGCGCCATTATAAGCTTCTGAATGGTCCAGTGAGCACTGTTGGGGCCATAATACCGAAGTGGAAAGACAATAATTTCACCATAAATGTGCCTCGACCAGTGCTCCTCGCAAGATTTCTGATAGAGGAGTGAAAAGAATAATCAGAAGAGCTGTCCAGTTGTATATTATAGTTCACTGTTCATTCAAATAATAGTCTATATGTATGTATCGTTTCTTTAAACAACATTAACCAAATTTTCTTTCTTTATTTAATAATACAATTATTAGGCTACTTTCAAAACCACCAAATCTTAGGTGGTTTCATTACTGTACAGCAAATGTCAATAGCTCGTTTTATTTTCCAGGTTTGTTGTAGGCTTATTTGGAAATTACTATAGTTGTAGCATTTCATCCTTACTGTTGACATTAGCCCCACTTACGCTTCAAAATGCGGCAATTGCTGCTGTTTTGCAAAATGTTCCTTTGCGCCACCTATCGGTCATTTCGCGAACGACTTTGAAATGCGACTGGTTTATTTTTGCCGCGCCAGCTAGCGGTGGTGGTAATAGGCATTCTGGTCGACTACCTACTGTATGTGTATGTTGTCCATATACGAGGTTCTGTTTGTCTTACACATGTACAAATGTACATTCTGTGCAAGCATACTATACAAAAACATACATTTATATACATTTATGTTAGTGTGCTTTTCCATTCCCAAACCACTGCTGAAAAAAGGAAGTACTCTTTCAAAGCTTTCTTTTCTTTTTCCCCTCTTTAAAACTGTGTCAGATAGATATCAAAAAGACCTTAATTCAGTGAGTAATTCTGTTTTGGTCTTCCATTAAACGAGAAGAAGGAAAGAATGAGAAATTATCACCGAGAGGCAGACTGTCTTCAGCTGTGATCTTCTCTCACTCACGTCAGTAATAACGTTAAACTACCGCACTGGCTTTCATCTTCTTAATGCGCTTCCACAGTCGGGCTGAACCGCTTCAAAACCGGCATGCTCAACTTCTCAAAGCCTTCAGGTGCCCAAACAAACACGTCCTTTGTTGAGGTGAGCTCAGAACTAACCTTACAACCAGCTCACAATGATGCACAAAAATACACCGACTCTATCGTGCTGCTAACAATCCGTCCACCAGCCTTCCAGACTCAGTTAGATCATTAACAAGGAGCAAATGGTTTGATGTTCTCAGGTTCTCCATGTATACAGGAAACATTTCTATTCATTTCTTGTATTTTTTCTTCATTAAATTGAATTGAGTGGTAACCAACACTGTTTAGAACGACATAAAGAAATGATGACAGAATTGTGGGTAAATTATCTCTTTAAGAGCAAACTAATCATCACTCATTTTTCATGTGAAGAAGTTAGCCTGGTAAATCGACGCATGAGAACAAAACTCATTGGTTCTGGCGTGTCAAGCAAGCACGATTGATCTTCCATTAATAAATGTTTACTAAAAATAATCCAGTTTTAATATCAAATTGTGTGTAGCTTCAAGAGAGCAACAATACGTTTTTTGTTTTGTTTTATTTTCTTAAATTAGTCATTTTTTCTTAGTCATTTATGTACTGTAGTAGTCATTTGAATTATACCATTTATGATTTAATCTTTAATTCATTTGTCATATTATTCATGTTTTTATATTTTGTCATCACTGCTCTTGCAATGCTTGTTATTGTTGTTTTATCTTATGATTGGGAGGTTTTCATGGGAATGTTTGTCTTCACAAATAGGAGATAAGAGGAATACTGCAAGGTTTATAGGTTGTATATGATGTTGTTGTGAAGCAGTCGGTCATGACAACACTCGCTGTGTGCTGCTGGTCAGATCATTCAATAAACCCTGTGCAATTGTTTTAAATCATTACTGCATCTCCTGCTTTCTGCTCTTCTCTGGCTTTCTTAGTAAACCTCTTATATTCTGTGATAATTGACTCGCCCGCGTGTCGTTCCAGACCCTTAAGACTTTCATTCATCTTCAGAACACAAATGAAGATCTTTTTTAATGAAATCTGAGCGATTTCTGTCCCTCCATTGACAGGCAACTACTACTTTGAAAATTCAAAACGTTCATAAAGAGATCGTAACACTAATCTGAATGAATTAAGTGGTTTAATTAGTCCAAAGTTTCTGAAGAGACTCGAGCTCTTTATACACCGAACAGATTCAATTCAATTCAATTGCTCAAAGGACAGACTCAGAGGAACCTTATAATATAAGTAAACATTTAAACAACCTTGCTGAAATACCAAGAAAGAGTTGTTTCTCAGCTTTTCTTGGTAAACCATCTATGGCAGGCCACTCATGTTTTCATGCATGCATGAAGGGGCATGAAACATGCATTCATGCCTGCCATTGTGTGTGAACTCGGCTGTGCTATCTGCTCCACAAAGCCTGATCCTCACACACATTCTTATGCCAAACTAGTCGTAACCTAGTCCTCATCTCACGGCTCTGACAGAAATGCCTATTACAGACAAACCAGCTCATACTCTCAGATCTAAGAATCCTATTCTGAGAAGCGCGGTTCTGGGCTTGTCTCTCCTTTCAGTCACAGATATTGACCGCCAAGACTCAAAAGGTTCTTTTGAATAATTCATACCGCCTTGGACACCCTCGCTACCTCCGTAACATTTCCATCTCAAAGGCGTCTCTGGGCTTTTCTTCAGTGCTGTATTGGGGACACGGTCACGTCCGCACCCCTGAACCCGCTGAATATCCCCTTCTCTCTCTCGAGCTCACTCAAGTTATGGGGGAGAGCTGGTGCAGGTACACAGCTGTGGATGATGTTTTTGGGGAAATATGACATATTTATAATGCTTCTATCATTACTGACACCTGTAACCGTCATGGAGTTACACAAGAGCATCAGGTGAAAAAGTTAGAGTTGTCGATAAACTGAAATAGTGCACAATAGGCTATTATCAAAGATAGCCCATGACAGGTATGAAAGTGAGGCTGTGAGGGATAGACTTACTGTGTTTTCAATGGCATCCACTGTTAAAAAAATTATAATATTGCAGTGTTTCATCAGCAGAACAATCCAAAAATACATTAAATAACCCACTGAAGAGATGCACGTGTATCCCTCACAGTTTCACTTTCATTCCCGTAAAAAAAAAAAATCAAAGATGGTGCTTCTGTTAATAAGGTATTAGTGCTTTTCACACTGCACTTAACCACGGGTTATTGTCGACCTAAACCGTACTTTTAACCCTGGCTACAGGAATGTTTCACACTTGTAATTCAGAAGCAGGGTCAGCTCCGCTTTTATTCACCGGGATATGAAGCCCTGCTCCAGAGCACGATTAGCACAGATTTTGCGCTCTTAACCCGCTATTGTGGTGCCAAACGCGTGCGGTGTGAAGCGATGCAGTGTTAGAAAGTTACGGCTAGACGCTTAGCAACCGACGAACAATCGCGTGCCTCATTCGCATGCTGTGGACAGACACTGAAACAAAGCTCGCTGAATATAAACAGCCATTTCGGCGTTTGATGGGGGGAAAAAAAGGAGTGAAAAAGAGATCATTTAATTCTTACTTTTATCCTCTGAAAAAAAAAACATTCAGAAAAAAAAAACTTCAAAGTATAGTCAGCGATATATAATTTAAGGACACATGATGCTAGAGCATTTATATATAGTCACATGCTGCGCTTGTCCTACCAAACACCCTGACACTGCTGTAGCGTCTGGACAAATCAATTATTCGTTATATTTAATGATTAATCCATATCTTAACTATGTGTTAAGATACTAATTAATTTCCCCATAGGAAAGTAAGGACTTCTTTCATTAATTCAAAGGCAAACCAGCTATGAATGAACATGCATATCACCAGGATATTGTGTGTATGATTATTACTGTGTTGTATAGTGTCTTTTTTGTATTGTATAGCATTTTATGCATGCTTTATGATAGAACCCAGAGTGCGAATTACCCCACCATAATCGGGGGGTACTGCTCCTTCACTTCTTCTATGACCATCATGGTCCACTACCATATCAATCCCCACCTTGATTGCCAAGTGCAACATGTGTTGTGCAACACACATACAAGGTCTAAACATGCGACAAACTGATAATCAGTATAGGCTACACAATATCTCATTGTTATTATATATCCAGAAGAGAACTGTTTTGATCAACTCCCCAAAGTTAGGAGTTAAGTGCACTGAAATACCTTTCTAATTACTAGTAAAAGTAATACCTTTACAAGAAGCCTATTGCCTATTTCAGGGTTTTTCCTGGCTCAAAATGAGGCGGAGGTGGTAAAATCATAATAATGTATTTTAATAATAAGATAATTAAGGCGAGACACTACAGGTGAATAGGGTAACATTTTAAAATAATAGATATCACCATGAAACTTCCTCAGTTGATTACTTACACAAGTATAAAAAAAAAATGTATTACAAGTTTTAGAAATTTGTATGTTTAATTATGCAAATGATGCATTATCTCATTAAATATGCACGATTTTGCATATATTTTGGGTAGATAGATCTGAACATATGATAAAGCCAGGTGCAAAATTCTTTTTTCATTTTGTTTACACACAAGATGAAAATAAAAACTCTAGAAATCTAAATATACTGTCCATAGCCATAAAAAATGTATTTTCGCCATATTCTTTTTATTAAAATGTCACATAAATCAGGCCAGGAATGATTTATTAACAAATCCCTCAGAAAATATCTTCAGAATACTGCTAAGTGAATAACTGGAGAGTGTGGTGTACATCGGCTGAGATGTTTGTACTGGAGAATGACAAAAAACTCATTTTGGGAAACCGGCAGTTAAAGAGTTAAAAATCTCTAAATGAGAAATCGTCGTTAGCTTTACATCCCCCTTTGGACATTCACGATTGGTTACTGATAGAAAGGAAATGCCCATATTTGGGTTGCATAGCGTTGTGCAGGAGACTCGTTGTGCAACGATACCGGTCATGACAGACTTCAGTAAACAGACGGATCCCGGCATGTCGCTAACTTCCTGGTAAATTCGGGAGAAACTTACTGCCGCAAGTAAACAAAATGTAATAAAATAAACATCTTAATGTATATTTTCAACGATTTCTTTATAGCAGCTTGAAAGAACACATATTAAAGGAGTAAACTAGCCCAAAATCTCAAAACTGACCACTGCATGAAAAATCGTTGTTTTTGCCTGCCGTGTCTCGCCTTAAATGTGTATTTTTTGTAGATCATCATATAGCCTAATGTGCTTCCCAAAATTCTTTGTTGGTGGAGCTTGTTATCTCTAGGGGGGTCCGGGGGCATGCCCCACCTGAAGAAAATGTTGTACATTTTAAAGATAAATTCATTAATCTGGTGCACTTTGAGTCGCCCCCGAATCCACTGTTAAAAATAAATAATCCACCCGCAAACCGCCCATATTCTTTGATTTAGATATCTGCATCTGATCATCACATTACAATTATTCAAATTCTCAGTGTTAAGCATGATAATATGGTAACATATCACACTGAAGTAGGCTGATTTAAAATGAACATTTATTTCAAATAAAAGTTCTTCTTTTGGCAAAATTACATTTCCGTAATAGCCTAACCTGAGGCTTTACTCCCTTCAAGCTTAAATTGTCAATGTTTCAGTACATCACTGTTTGAAAACACTCAGAATAATTTTTTGTACCGTTATAAAGGGCATTTTCCCCTAATTGTATTAAATGTATGCTCCATCTTTCATTTCAAATTCTTAAATTTTAATAAATATATTCAATTAAAATAATTAGACACTAGGCTGTTACCAATAAAATTAAATCATTTACATTGAAAAAGTATAACTGAATTAAATTAGATTATTTAAAATATTTTTGAATATACAATTAAGCAATGTTGAAAAGAATGATACCTTATGAAACAAGCGTTTTGTCATTTAACGTTGACACTTGCTTGAGAAGTTGAAGTCGTTCTCTATCTCCGTTGCTTCTAGCCATGGTGGTTAAAAATGGTACGGTCCACAATAGGGGTGTCTGAAATCGCTTTACATTAAAATGTTCCTACAGTGAAAATAGGAGTTGACTTGTATTGTAACTGTAATTATATTTTTTCACAATATCAGAAAAATTATCTGACTGTCATATTTCTGTCCCTTTGGGGGGTACTGGGTCTTCATTGGGGGGTATAGTACCCCCCTGTAATTCGAACTATGATAGAACCACTACCTCACCTATGCTATTTTTGGTATTTACGAATTTGTATTTTGATGAACTAAATGATTGTGTAATGTATATTATATGTTGATGATACCTATGCAACATATTAGTACTATAAGAATAGTTTCTGCATCAACACCCTATGCAGTGACAAACCCAGGATTAATTGTTCACCTCGGGTAATTGTGAGCATTGTGAAAAGTGAAGCAAGATAACAGGATTCCTTTTACAATGACCCCGGGTTAACTAGTTAACAAGTGTGAAAAGCCCTAATGTGATTCATCTCAATTTTTAATCCAAGGTTTTACTCAGCGCGGTCACTTGCTGTGTTCTACACACTCGAGCATCCTTTCATTGCAACCAACAACGTGTAAACGCGATGTATATAAGAGAACCATTGCACTGGGTGGACAACTTGATTTTTTTTTGCAAAAGTGCAGCGCTCAGGCTGATGTATGTGATTGACAGCTTCAGCCATTATAAAGGAAGCCCTCTTTGCTCACTTTCTGTTTATAACCCATTCACAATTTGAATATAAGTTTTATTTCTCATGCTACACACAGCAAAGTTTCTGGATTGACAACTGTATTTAAATGTGGGAGTGAAAAAAAAAAAAAAAAAAAACAGGACAAATAAAATCTGCTACTGTATATCACAATATATCTGTGCAGAAAAGAGTTTGCAACTTTTTGCAACTTTTTTTGTACATTTCATTTACCAAAAGGCAGTAAGCAGTCACTGTCTTTATAACTGTTTTCTAACTAGAGCTGATTTTGCAGCAAACGATTGTGTGCTTTGTAAATCTTTGCAAAAATACTGACATTTTGAAAAATTGTTTAAGCTATACATAAATGCGCTCATATATACACACTACCTTCAAAATATTGGACAGGCCTACATATTTATATTTTACTTAATTGATTATGATATCTCTTTAATTTAGTCACATTCAAAGTAACCACAGGTTGCCAAGGTCACTCAACCGGCTTGAAGAGGTGCATCATGGGATGTCTATTAAACAGTATTACCTGGAGTTCTGATGTATGCTAGACACATACTGGCTGTTTTATCCTCTCACTTTCTGAGTTGTTGCATATGTGCTCACAGTATAAAACTAGTATCCAAATTAGTAAAACTGAACAAAAAAACAAAAACAAAAACATGCTGATTATGTCACATTGTGAATATTTCACTCACTTCCAGAGCTTTTCTACAGTGCCTTACAGGAGCATAGGTGACCTGTGGTAATTGTACTAATTGAACACTTACAGAAAAGGACCATTCCACTAAAAAGTGGAAGTTTAATGGATTAAGTCTTTCAAGAGCAGCTCAGTTCCTCATTAATGGCCAAGTGCTCACAGGAAGAGAGTGCTAACTGAGATGACGAATAGCTTAGAAATTATAGTCCAGCAATGGAGCTGCACATATATTCACAGTCACTTATTCTCACAGCGAGTGTAGAAAGACAAACCCTCTTAAAGACACTTTACTTTGAACAAGCTTTGATTTTTTTTTACGTAACTGCTGCACATTTTATTGTCCGTGGGCTTGTCGCACTTCACAGCGCTCATGAAAGTGATGGTTTATTAGCGTAGCTGGCAGTCTACGGCTGTGATATCTGTGGTGAAAGACCTCGTGTTGCGGCGTCCCGCTCACACATTTAAAACAAAGCTCCCATGATCATTCCTTCTGTTTTAGATGTGTGAAGACATCTATAAGAGACCGTTGACTAGCATGCTTACATAATTCATAGGCTCATATTCTCAAGTTGCATGAACAGCACTGTCAGGCTTTTGCTGAAAGCTAAAGAAACACACTAGTTAAGAATGTTAATAACGTCACGTCTTGATACGATGGAGGTTTTCACAGTTCACCCAGTCAGACAATCACATACTCGAGTGGCGTTCACTCAGTAATGCCTCTCCAGTAGAGGATCACCCGTCCATGAGAAAAGTAAATCTTTGTTTTTAAGGTCTGGTCTGAGGGTGAAAGAACATGTTTATGTTATATCCCAACTTTAAAAGTTCAACTTCTAAAAAAAGAATAAAAAGAAGTCCTCTTGACCTTACAGGTTTTATATTTCCTATTTTTTGCTTTAACCACACAAACACGTTGTGTGTGAAGTCTCTTCTGCCAACAAAAATAGTTGTAAAAAAGTATTGGTAACACTTTCTTATGAAGTCCATGCTTATAGATAAGTATAAATGGGGCTATGATTCATTATAAGTATTACTATTCAATAAATATATTTATAAAGACTCATTAAGACCTATACATAGTTACCATATGACGTCACAACATACGGGCATTGGCCGACCCGGCGCCATTTCTGTGGGCAGAACAATAGTAGAAGAAGCTGAAGCGAGTTAATTTCGTGATAAAAAGTGAAAATGGTGATCTCCTGCTGGGTCAATGGATGTTTAAATCGTGTCGGAGGTTCAGTTAAATTTGGATTTTACAGTATACCCGTCATTAGACTTCATGAATGTGAGAAGACTAAGCTTTTGTCAGAACAACGACGGAGGTTATGGCTGGCGAGGATAAACAGGAAAGAAACTCCCTTAAAACACGCAAGAATTTGTTGTTTTTTATTGCGAGTGTACACAAATATGTTAACACTTTGCAGTTTGAATTATGTCCTGTATGAACAAAATGACGAGATATTAAAAACATACAAAAACAACATTGTTTCGACTGTTCGATCGCGCCCGCGACTCTCTCACACACAGACACAGACTGACGCACACACACATATTCCAGCCTTGCAATCTCAGATTATGTCCCTAAAGAACCCGCGTATAAAGTAGTTCCGCATTACAGTAATTAATTAATTTGCACACGAGTTTTATTTATTTTCATACCGTGTATATTCATATTCATGCACATATTTCCAGGCTCGAAATTGCTCACATGTATTAAAACTCCGAACCAATACCAGATAATGGTACACATGATAATACTGTATCTGAGGCAAAGCTGCATAATCAGTGCTCAGTGCTTCCTTTGTTAGCGCATACGGATCCACACCATTTATGACAGAAATTTTCGCATTGTACCTCTCTCTGTCTTGTGTTAATAGAGTCTCTTTATAATCTCTGTCACTTTGTCTCTTCATGATTTTCGTAACATTATAAATAGAAAGAAATATTCGAAATTTGCTTGTAAAACTCATATACAGTATGGTAAAACATTGTAAACACCGTTTATATACTGTCTATGGTAAACACAGCAGCTTTTGCCCTCAAAGATGGCGTCTCCGGTGAGGTCACGTGACATTAATTGGCCTGTGGGAACTATGTATACTGTATTTAAAGAACAGTTATAGTTACATTTATAATATTTGTATAATTACTATAAGTCATGCATTTGCTTTTTTAATGTGCATGCTCTTAATTCATGATACACACTGATTTATACATGATCAAATATAAAATAGTTCCAGAGACCCTCATTTGCTGCACCAATTAGTTATCAATGTCTTTAATAGCTAATGTTTGCATTATAAGAGTTTGGAATTATACTCTAAAAATTATTGTTGCAGTGTTTCGCTAGTATGTGACATTAAAAAAGAAAAAGAAAAATTTTATTAATTATTTCAGTGTTTTTTTCTTCTTCATTGTTTTATTACTGGAATTATTGTTCATTAGTTACATTTACAAGTAAACAACTTAAAATGTATAATGAGCACATCTTCATGATTTCTTAACATTTGGAAAATTGCATCCTATGTTTTCACTTTACTTAAAGCCACTAGAATTAATTAATGAATTATAAGCATGGCCTTTATAGAAAGTGTTACCAAAGTAATTTATATCTTAGTTGTATCTGAAGTGTTGTCTATCAGAAAAAAAAAAAAAAAATTGTTTAGCAGTCATTTAAATTTTAAGAAAACCCAAAAATTGTTTATGCCTCATTAAAATGTCACCGCATGGTCCAAAAATAGCCGTTTTTCATTATGTAATTTTTTGTGAGATTAGATATGTATTAAAATTATTATTTTTTAACATTTTCTGGAAGCTTGCTGTGCATCTGAGCCAGACATGAAGTCTAATCCAAGTGTCAAGTTTTAGTAAAGTTAAAGTCGTGATGTAACAGAAGTACCGAACAATTGTGACATACAGAAAAAAAAAGTTAAATCTTAATCTTAAATTCATGGGTTGTGGATTAGATGAGCCAGATCTGAATGTGAGCTTGTAAGAAAGGGGTGGGGTTTAAGATGACATAATGATTGGAGATGTCCGTAATATATCACAGAGTTATGATATTATACATTTAAAAAAAAAGTAAAAAAAAATTAAACATGCATGAATGACTTGTTCACAATAAGATCAATAAAAAAAGTATTAAGAAAATATGATGAATTTCCATTTCATGCTGGCTTTAAATATCAGATCTCTTTTGGTAATCATTTTCTATATGCTATATATACATTATTTTGTTCATTCATACAATGGCAACACTTTACATTAAGGTTTTATTAGTTAATGCTTGTTAAAGCATATACATTTGTTACGGTATTTATTCATCTTGGTTAACATTAGTTGATTAAAAATACAACTTTCATTGTTATTTCTAACAATAAGGTCCATTAAATAATATAACAGATGTAAATGTTGAAATTAACCAACTGAGATTAATATATGTTTCAGAAGTATTTGTCATTGTTAGTTAATGTTAACTAATATAGTTAACTAATGTTAATACGTTTATAAATGGTACCTTACTGTAAAGTGTAAACTTGAAAATTATAAATACTGTCATTTAATATATGAGGTTTTACCTGGGACAAAAAAACCAAACACTGATTTTGTTTCTATAAATGGCTACAAAGAGGAACTTTCCCTTGGTGGGTCCCATAGTAAAGCAGTCAATATGGGTAACGAGGATACGCTAAACCACAAACTCAATATATGACATTTCCAACTGGATCTACACCTATTATTAACGACAAACACAATCCAAACATAATAATACCTATTTCTAGTCTGCTTTAATTAATTACATTTCCACAGACAAACTGCTTTT
The DNA here is from genome assembly GCF_951802725.1 of Rutilus rutilus. Taxonomy (NCBI): domain Eukaryota; kingdom Metazoa; phylum Chordata; class Actinopteri; order Cypriniformes; family Leuciscidae; genus Rutilus; species Rutilus rutilus. The sequence goes on along the minus strand of NC_140230.1, from coordinate 4,363,226 downwards.
ATAAAGGCATGCAGCCTTTAATTAAAACCTAAGCCAACTAAAGTTGTCACCATGTTAAAGCACAGAAGCAAATGACCGCACATTCTCATAGGAAAAAAGAGGTGACAGACAGAGAACGTGTGAGAGGTTTATGTTTCAATCTAAACAGCGTTGTGATGGTCAAGTGTGGGACGAGTCGCCCTTAATGTGAGCACTGAGTCTCTCTGATGTACAGTAAATCCTGACACTCAGCATCCGGAGTTCAGACAAACAGCTGGTCATCAGGAAGGGAAGGTTAATAGACGACGCCTAAAGACCAGCGCACTTACAGTGTGTGGAGAAGTGGCGGCTGTAAAGCTTTATGGAGGTTAAAGGGTCAGTGGTCGTATATCTCTCTCCAGCTCCCTTTCATTCACGCTCTCCTCTCTTTCAAATGGTCTTTCTTGGATTTGAAATTTAACTTTGCCATGCAAAACTGCTCAAAGTCAAAGGTCACAAAGTCTTTGAGATTACTGTTCGCTAGAAGAGCATGGCTTAAAGATTTGGATTAGACTTCCCACTATTTGCATCGCATAATGAGTTATTATTATGCATTATGAGTGGACTCCCCACTTTTTTTAGTCTACTCAAGATGCATCTTGAATTATGTTTTTTTTTTTGTTGCTTCGCTTGTTTTAAGCATAAAACTATAAAGTATTTAGTGAGGTTTATGGTTTCTCTGAAAAACAAGACAAAATATCCCAAAAGTCTTCCAAAAATAAATTCCAATCCATGAACCAAACCAACAATCTCTAGGATGAAATTACAACAATGCAAACTTAAATTAAAGGGGTGGTATAATGCCCTTTTCACAAGATGTAAAATAAGTCTCTGATGCCCCCAGAGTGTGTGTTTGAAGTTTTAGCTCAAAATACCCCACGGATATTTTATATAGCATGTTAAAAGTGTCACTTTTTGAGGGTGAGCAAAAACGCACTGTTTTTGTGTCTGTCCCTTTAAATGCAAATGAGCTGCTGCTCCTGGCACAGGGGGCGGAGCTTCAAGAGCACTCACACAGACATGCACTGAAAATTGAAAAAACGTTTAGCCTTTTATGTTCAAATCGGAGTCAAAGATGGAGAGACTCAAGAAGAAGTGACAACATGTAGACAACATTAGTTGGTGAATTTATGTAGCTTATGTGTAGTTATCTTCTAGTCATAGATTAGCATATTCTGTCTTGATAATCTATAAATCGTGTTCAGGGGGCGGGGTTTATGTAAATTCTAGGGTTGGTGATGTCACTAACCCGGGAGGAATGTCGTGTAGTCTCCCTTTGCTTTCAACTTTGAGCGTTGTAACTTTGCAGATGTTGTTTATGCTCAAACAGCAACATTACACACTAACTAAAGTTAGAAAAGTGAAATCACCCCTTTAAAAAAATAAAGTACTTGAAATTCAGTAAAAAAGATTTCATAAAACATTCCTGGTTGTGGCGGTAAAAGGTAACAGTGGCCAAAAATACCCTGTAAATTGTAATGAGTGATGCATTTAAATACGGAGCCGAATTCACTAAATTATCATACTGTGTTAGGAAAATGACTTGCTCCCGAAATGGGCAATCTGATAACCACAGCAACATTCTGGTGTCTCGCGTGTTTGCTATCTGCTATTTTTGACAAAAGTATTATTTACAGCTAAAAAAGTATCAAGAGTTATGTTCTGCAACTTTAATGAAACCACCGTCGACAGAGGCATTGTGTTTTTGCTCATAGTTAAATCACACTAAATTACAGACAAATCTAACATATGTCCAAACCTCTTGACTGTTAGTGCATTTAATTCAACATTGCCCATAGTTATTTAAATGCAGAGCCAGTGCTGCTGAAAATGTAAAGATGAGGAGATCTTTGCCATGTTGAAGCTGTGAAGTCCTGAGAAGTTGCTACTGAGCTCACCTGACATGATGTAAGATCGGCAATCCGACGGGAAGGACAAAAGAGAGTCCACGATGTCTGACCTTCTCTGGAGGAGCATGGAGATCATCTCAAACCCCTGAGGACCTAGAAACTCAAACAGCTGAGAGAGAGAGAGAGAGAGAGAGAGAGATTTGATTTTTACAATCAATTTATTAAAATATTTGTTAACATTTATACAAATTTACACACACAAAAAAAAAAAATATATATAAAATAAATAAATAATAATAATAATAATTACTTTAAACCTCTTACAAAAACAATGTCTTCATCATCAACTGAACACAGAGCATTATTGCAACACCACTGCATTTCAAAAGCTTTTTTCGTGTTCATCAATTTATGAAAATTAAAATCCATAAGAATTCGTGATTTTACCATATTTCAAAAAACTAATACAACATCTTGTCCTGGCTTATCTTCTATCTTTTTTCTCCTAGTGATATAAACAGCATATTTTGCTTGTCCAACAATAAAATTAATGACATGACATTTGTACTTGTAGAAGAAACCCAAAAGAGAGAGAGAGAGAGAGAGAGAGAGAGAGAGAGAGAGAGAGAGAGAGAGAGAGAGAGAGAGAGAGAGAGAGAGAGAGAGAGAGAGAAGGAAAAGGAGCGAGAAAAAGATGAGTTTAGAAACAAAGAAACGGGATAAAAAACAAAAATTCTGGATAAACTGAGAATCCCAAATTTTTTTTTTTTTTTTTTTTATATTCTCCCATGATTCCTGACAGACAACTTAACAAAAACATGTAATTTACTAGAGGTTCTGAAATTTTTTGTTATAAATTTGAATTAATTATCTGAAAGGAAAAAAAAAAAAAAACAGGTTGAGTGAATGATTCAATGACTTGCTCATAATTACTTCACTTGTTTCTTTGCTGGATGAATCAGTGTTTTTGAATAAATCTCTTGAATTAATGATTCCACAACACATCAATTATTTTAAAAGACGCTTGTCGCCGAGTTACTTTCAAAAGGGGATTTGCTCTATTTTGATCGCAACCGTAGACATCAGTGTTTATATCTTAACTAGAAATGTATCCCAGTACTTCTGTGATCATTTGAGTATTTGTAACAGAAATGACAATACTGTGTGGCTGAAAGACGGTTTATGAAGCTGTTTCATACATATACATGACAACTGCTCTCTCTGGGTCAACAGATTTGAATGTTCCGGTGTGATTTTGTCAAAGGTTTAATAGACACCGGCGAATAGTTGTCATTTAGAAATAAGATTGCGAGCGTTTTTGAATCAAGATCGCAATCTTTCAAGGATTAATCATGCACCTCTAACAAACACGGTAAAGTACAACATTAAAGGTGAAGCATAACATTTCTGCACAAACAGTTGCAAAAATAATGGCATGTCCAAAAGGTAAAACAACCAACCAGAGTTTAGCTTTGGTATGTGATGTTTTATGACACTGCTTATATAGGACAACATTACAACAACAAACCAATTCGCAGAAAAGTGAAAACTTTTGCAAATTATGGCACAGTAGTAGTTGTAAAAACTGTAAAAACAGCATAAGAAATGAGAGTCTTGTTAAGTTGATACAAACGGCCTCAAACAAAACTCTTGAATACATTTTAAACATTTTATTTGATGCCCTGAACCTCTCAAATATTGGCGAATCAGTGGCCATTGTTCTCAATGTGGGGAAACTAGATCCAGTTGATCCAATCCATGCTCCTGAATCATAAATGTCCAGTATGACGGCGTTTGTCTCGTCAGAACACTCTTCTCAATTCCTCTCATTAAAACCTTAAAAACGCAATTAAATCAATCAAATAATTTCTTAATTAAACTAAAATCCTGGTAATTATCAATACCAATACAACTAAACTCAAGTAGAGGCAAAGCTTTTAAAGATGTGCTCAAGACTTCGGGAAACTTAATGAGTTGAAAAACATCCCAAAAGCCACAGCCTAGTTTCATGCGTACATCTATTTTACATAAAGAATAGCCTAATGCATATGGTGATGTTGAGCAATCATCTCTCAGAGGAACTGCAGTATGGCGGATACAGAAGTGATGAAGTACAATCATATGCTTTATGGTGGAACAATGTTAATTACATTAATGAGAACAGTATTTTGAAAATGTGGTCCAATCAAATTATCATGCTGGACTTCTTCAATTACGAGAGCCGTTACCTCTCTAAGGGCATGGAGGATAATACTGATATAAAACCGTCTAAAAAGAGGGGGATTCTTTGGAAATGTGACTTGTTGGTGCACTTTTTCATTCCAGACATGAGAAAATGAGAGAGATAAGTCAAATAAATCAAAGAAAACTATTTTTGCACCAAAAGTGTGATGCAAATTTTCATCCATTTCTAAGAAAAGTTTACAAAGCTGCACTCCGCACTTTGATCCTTAATGTGCTGTGACAGTAATGAATACATGTACTGTAAAGGGGTGGTATAATGCCCTTTTCACAAGATGTAAAATAAGTCTCTGATGCCCCCAGAGTGTGTGTGTGAAGTTTCAGCTCAAAATACCCCACAGATATGTTTATATAGCATGTTAAAGTTGTCACTTTTTGACGGTGAGCAAAAACGCACCGTTTTTGTGTCTGTCCCTTTAAATGCAAATGAGCTGCTGCTCCCGGCACAGGGGGAGGAGCTACAACAGCTTGTGTCATTTTACCTCATACAGACATGCACTGAAAATTCCAAAAACTTTTAGTCTTTTATGTTCAAACCGGATTCAATGATGGAGACTCTAGAAGAAGTGACAACATGTAGAGCAACAGGACATTTCTGAATGGTTAGGTGGTGAATTTATGTAGCTGATGTGTAGTTATCTTCTAGTCATTGATTACCATATTCTGTCATGATAATCTATAAATCGTGTTCTGGGGGCGGGGTTTATGTAAATTCTAGGGTTGGTGATGTCACTAACCCGGGAGGAATGTGGTTCAGTCTCTACCAGCCGTTTGTTGTAGTCCTTAGAAACTAGAAAATATCTCCCTTTGTTTTGAACTTTGAGCGTCGTAACTTTGCAGATGTTGTTTATGCTCAAACAGCAACATTACACACTAACTAAAGTTAGAAAAGTGAAATCATAATCAACCACCCCTTTAAAATTACATAGTGGCAGAGGGAACCAAATGAGGAATTATTATTATATTACATAGCAAAGTAAAAATTAAATAACTAAATAAAAGTATCACAGTGCAAAGTGTGAAGGAAGCATTGTTCCACTTTAAAATGTCACTGTGAAAAAGTTGTAAAAAAGCCTTAATTTTACTGCATGATCCTTCATTTAACTGACTTTAAGTGAAAGACACTGTACTCCAACACATCCCGTGTAATCGAAAATCACTACCATTCCCAAAATGATGTCAACCGCCAACTAACAATAAATCCATATGGATAATCTGACAGTTTCACTGATATGACTGTAAAGTCTTTTCAGCAGATCTTTTGTGCAGACAGCACTCAGCAGGGAGGCTAGACAAAAGCTGTAAACATGCTAAAGAATAAGGAAGCAGGCGACTAATATGCACTTCTATGCTGAAAGAGCAAAGCCTTTTCATTCTGGTAGATACACACTCTCCAGAGACCATTTCAAACAACTTCCCAAGCTTGTTTGTCTTTGTGTGTGTCTGTGTGTGTGTGTGTGTGCGGTTTACAGTTTTACATTCCCCAGCAGTCTTTTCCTTTAAAGGCAGTTATATTGTTATTTTTCTCATTGTATTTTTTTCTACCATCATAGAAAATGTTCTTTGGAAATGTCTTGAAAGTCACCCAGTCATGAACAAAGTCACATTTCCAACTACCGGTAAATGCTTTTGCTTCAAGAAAATGAAGCCTATTTTTTTGCACTCATTAAAGGGTTTTGCAGTGTGACAGCATTTTCTCCTATACTAAAGTGCATTTGCCAAGTTAAACGCTACATCATGATAGTATTTGAATCGTGTTTTAAATTGCCTGGAAACAATGATTTTCATTATTGAGAGGACAGTGATTAGAATGCTTAAATGTCATTAAAATTATTTCTAGAGGCATAAAATATAAATGTTTATTAAGCTGTATATTACAAAAAAAATGTGCTTCATATTTGATAAAAATGTTATATATACAGTACCAGTCAAAAGTTTGGAAACATAACAATGTATGTTTTTGAAAGAAGACTCTTCTGCTCAAGGTTGCATTTATTTCCTTAAAAATACAGTAAATCAGTCATATTGTGAAATCTTTTTACAATTTAAAATAAATGTTTTCTATGTGAATATATTGTTATTCCTGTGATCAATTACTCCAGTCTTCAGAGTCACATGATCCTTCAGAAATCATTCTAATATGATGACTTGATGCTCTAGAAAAAATAAAAAATCTGATTATTATCAATATCAGTGTTGAAAACAGTTGAGCTGTCTTATACACTCACCTAAAGGATTATTAGGAACACCATACTAATACTGTGTTTGACCCCCTTTCGCCTTCAGAACTGCCTTAATTCTATGTGGCATTGATTCAACAAGGTGCTGAAAGCATTCTTTAGAAATGTTGGCCCATATTGATAGGATAGCATCTTGCAGTTGATGGAGATTTGTGGGATGCACATCCAGGGCACGAAGCTCCCGTTCCACCACATCCCAAAGATGCTCTATTGGGTTGAGATCTGGTGACTGTGGGGGCCATTTTAGTACAGTGAACTCATTGTCATGTTCAAGAAACCAATCTGAAATGATTCGAGCTTTGTGACATGGTGCATTATCCTGCTGGAAGTAGCCATCAGAGGATGGGTACATGGTGGTCATAAAGGGATGGACATGGTCAGAAACAATGCTCAGGTAGGCCGTGGCATTTAAACGATGCCCAATTGGCACTAAGGGGCCTAAAGTGTGCCAAGAAAACATCCCCCACACCATTACACCACCACCACCAGCCTGCACAGTGGTAACACGGCATGATGGATCCATGTTCTCATTCTGTTTACGCCAAATTCTGACTCTACCATCTGAATGTTCTCAACAGAAATCGAGACTCATCAGACCAGGCAACATTTTTCCAGTCTTCAACTGTCCAATTTTGGTGAGCTCGTGCAAATTGTAGCCTCTTTTTCCTATTTGTAGTGGAGATGAGTGGTACCCGGTGGGGTCTTCTGCTGTTGTAGCCCATCCGCCTCAAGGTTGTGCGTGTTGTGGCTTCACAAATGCTTTGCTGCATACCTCGGTTGTAACGAGTGGTTATTTCAGTCAAAGTTACTCTTCTATCAGCTTGAATCAGTCGGCCCATTCTCCTCTGACCTCTAGCATCAACAAGGCATTTTCGCCCACAGGACTGCCGCATACTGGATGTTTTTCCCTTTTCACACCATTCTTTGTAAACCCTAGAAATGGTTGTGCGTGAAAATCCCAGTAACTGAGCAGATTGTGAAATACTCAGACCGGCCCGTCTGGCACCAACAACCATGCCACGCTCAAAATTGCTTAAATCACCTTTCTTTCCCATTCTGACATTCAGTTTGGAGTTCAGGAGATTGTCTTGACCAGGACCACACCCCTAAATGCATTGAAGCAACTGCCATGTGATTGGTTGATTAGATAATTGCATTAATGAGAAATTGAACAGGTGTTCCTAATAATCCTTTAGGTGAGTGTATATCATTTTTTGTGATTATGGTTATGTTTTAAATGTGCCATTGTATTAACAGGTGGTTTGTGACTGATTATAAGTCTCTTCTTTTGCAAAATCAACCCAAAGATGCAGCCAGGATCTACTTAAATTTTGTCTCTTCACTGGAGACCCTCAGAAAACATCACACTGTAAATCCATGCACTCTCGATCTCAGGTTAAATACATACTCTGGGTCTTATATTATCTGCGCACTGAATTACATAATGCTGTCAAGCAAATCCCAGTCCCTGAGAGCAATTAAGATAATAAAGAGTTATACATCCGTATTTAAAAATGTGAATGTTGGCATCACAAACAATCGTAAAATCATCCTAATATAACCAGTTATCTGATATAAGTTCTCAGCTGTGATGTTTTTATGCGACCTTATCAAAGTGCAATTTTCTCCTGGAAAAGCTATTCTAAATTGCCTTTAAATTAGCGTCATCTAATCTCTCCTACTTTACATCGCTTTAAATATATTTGCTTTAACAGCAAATGTCATGATGATGAAGTTTAAATGTGAAATACTAAAAGCTGCTCTTCACACGGTGCCTGTCAGGTTTAATGGCAGTGAATGGAGAGCCTTTTAACTTTGCTGTTGTTGACTTTGGAGTGACGCGTGCAGAGAATAGAGGAGAAACCGGCACAAAAAGGCCATCCCACATCTAAAGGTGTCAGTGGGATAGCCGGCGTCCAAATGTCAACTACGTGAGGAACATCAGAACAGGGTGTAACTCGGGTACTATAGTGCTCAGTGTTGGCAAGGGGAGTCACCCCCATCACGGAAGATTACACCTCGAAACTGAATAAACTACAGCATTCTGTGCCTACGACTTCATAACACCACTTTAGCCGCCTTTCCACTGCACTCGACAAACAACAGCCGTGGCCCGGAAGTTTCGGCTCCCATTTGAGCTTCGGATGCATTACTGTAAACCCTAACGCTCTTAATAATTAACTGGTTTGAGTAGGACAAACTTAAATTAAACTAATTAGTTCAGTCAAATTAACTTTCATGATTATTTAGCACTTTCTTTTTCTTTCAAGTTCACAGAACTGATATATTTTAAGTTCATTGTTTTGAGTTTTATGAAATTATTTCTTTTAATTTAGACAAACTTAAGTTTAACTGAAACGGCTGGGATGCCTATTTCCCAGCATGCTTTGCCGATGGCACTCGAAAGGGAGAGTAAATTCTCAAATTAAGTGTAATATAATGGGGGTTGTGTTGTTGTTGTTGTTGTTTTGTGCAAGATTAATGTGAAGTGGGAGATTTAGTAGTGATTAATGTTTTGTTATGCTAATTTAGAAGGATTTCTGTTAATGTTGGTTTTAGGATAGTTACCATCATGGTGACAAGTGGTGCATGCGGCTCGATTCGAGAGCAAATAAAACCTTTATATTGCTGCACTCACTACTTTATAACATAGCCTACTGTTGTTAACATGTTAAACAAGTTAGTATGTTAGCAAACTAGCTTGTTAAAGCTAGCTAAGTTTACACTAATAAAAGTGTTCACATTGAGATTACATGAAAGTTTGAAGTTAAATGTATGAATTAGTGTACTCACACATTTTAATTGTTCTTAACTTGAAATGTGTAAGTACAAAGTAAAAATCTGCCAGTTCTGCTTACTTAAACTTTGAATTTCTTAACTTAAAAAATTTGAGGCAACTGATTGCCTTACATTTTTTGAGTTTTGCCAACTTATTCGGGTTTACAGTGTATATTTATTTTTATTTATATATAATTTATGCGACCGGCCAACCGGATGTGATGTATTCTAATCAAAACTATGAGCGCGAAGCTAGAATTACTAATATTATAACACTTTAACGTTATTCTGTAAACACTATTTCTGTAAAAAAGGCGGTTATTAACAATTATGGCAGAAATAATTATTTTATAATTGTTAAGTGAATATTTATGTTGATTAACTCTATAAAATCTGGTTTTATTTTAGATGTATTGAGGGTCATTTGTTTTGTGTGGATATATTCAAACATGCATTGCATTCATTAAAATGATTAATTTTACTATGGTGAATAAGCCGGGGTAATGGTTGCTTCACGATTAATTGCTCTGTGTGTGATTGCTCTGTGAAGAATGTCAAAGGTTTCTATTTACAATGTGTTTACGCAGCGTTGAGCAGTGTAGCCAATCACAGACATGTTTGTTGAGCATGTGAACACAACGGCCAATCAGAACCATTCAGAATCTGCTCAATTCGAGTTGTGTTAAGCGTGAGCTCTGCACGATCACGAATCATTTAAAGTATAAAGACGATGTAAATAAGAGATTCGTTGTGCACTGCAGTGTAGAGATTTTTTTTTTTATTATAAAGAGTTTTCACTCAGTTCAGTGAGTTTTAAGTGATGTCAGCTTCTTTGATTATAGGGCGGCACACTCTCATAATTTGAATAGTGTTATTTTTCATACTGCAGTTTCGGGAGTGATAACCAGATTGACAGATTTAATTGAAATTGTGATTTTCAACAACGGATGGGTCCAAAAAAAATCTGGTATGTCAAAACAGATCCGTGCATTCTGGAGTGTGTGTGCAATAGACCCGCACTTGTAATGGGTTTCTTTGTTTTTCATTTTATTACTAGCTTTTAATTAGACTTTTTTAATGCAATGTTTATTTAACTAATCAGTACTTTATTATGCCCTTTTACGAAGTCTTGATTTTGCTTTTGTGGTGTACTAGAACATGTTTTCATGCTTGATTGTTTTACATATTTTACATTATTACAGCTCCTCTCGCCACAATCTGGTTAAACGCGTCGTTTTCGATGAAGACCCTCCTTCCGAAATACGAAAATGTGCTGTGTGTGTGTGTGTGTGTGTGTGTTCAGATTCCTGAAGGACACAATAAAAGTGGTACGACTAGGTGATCTCCTGTTTGCTAACCCGATCTACAAGTGGGCTTTATTCACAGTGGATGCACTCTAGGGTCACAAACAAGCAGTTGCACATGATATAATTAATTAATGTGTAGATGGTCTTGCAAATATGAACTTTACTGCTGAGGCATAAGGTTACAACGTAACGTGATCCATTTTCCTCTGTGAACAGCTCTTTATCAGCTCTCTGATCTTTGCAGCGGCGGCTCGTCAGGGGAAGCTCAGCCGACACAAGATTTGGAGGTGGAAAATGGGAGAAGAACAATTTAATGTTTATAAAATTCCAAGTTATTCATTTAATGCATCAGAAGGTTGTATTTCTTGTATGTAATATCACCACTGTAACACCATCAATTATTACCGCTGCTCTTTCCCATGAACAGATGTAATTACAATTTACAACTAGTGATGCAAAATTCTGGGTCAAAGCCTAAACTTCAGGATGGCCGAAAATATAAAATATGAATATGATATTTAGCAAAATACTCTTCTCTAGAGTTATTTTTTCCTAGCTAACTAATGAGTCTAAGGACACTGAATAGCTTTCTTGAGGTAAATGTAACATTAAGTATAGCCTACAAGCTGTTTTATTGACGTCTTTCACCAGTTGAAACTCTGATTGAGCGATTACACGAGACAGGATTCATTTCAGTAAGTTTTATCTTTCAACATTCCTCCCGGTGTTCATCCATGTTTATTTCATGCCGTAATTGAAACAAAATTGAGAGCCGTATAGGCAAGGCCAATTTATCGGCAGATATTTGGCTTTTTTTTATTAGCGGCATCAGCCAATATGTTTTTCTGTTCAGCTAATAAGTGATTTCTGCAGATCATGTCCAAATGTGGACATTTATTTTGACCGAGAACGCCTTCTTCTCTGTCTTTATTAGCTTACTGTCTTTGTTAAACAGTTCTGTCTAACAAATTATTTGACAAAACCGTTAAACAATGTAAGTAAATGGTATATGAATGTATTATTGCTTTTGGCTTTTTTAATAATAGAAATGCTAACCTTCTTCGTCAGAAGTTAAGTCTTTTAATATTTAATAAACAGTTAATTTCAAGAAACGTGTCTTACTTTGTGAGTGACAACACATTGACCGTAATTAAGTGCAAACTAATATGTGACCCTGGATCACAAAACCAGTCACGAGTCACACTGGTATATTTGTGGCAATAGCCAACAATACATTGTATGGGTCAAAATTATTGATTTTTCTTTTATGCCAAAAATCATTAGAATATTAAGATCAAGTTCCATGAAGATATTTTGTAAATTTCCAACGGTAAATGTATAAAACATTTATTTGTGTGAGTGAATGCAGCACAATCGTGACCATAAATGAACAACTTTAAAGGAGATTTTCTCAATGTTTCGATTTTTTGGCACCCTCAGATTCCAGATGCTCAAATAGGTGTATCTCTGCCAAATACTGTCCTATCCTAACAAACCATACATCAATGGAAATCTTATTTATTCAGCTTTCAGATGATGTATACATCTCAATTTCAATAAAAAATTTACCCATGTGACTGGTTTTGTGGTCCAGGGTCACATATGTCCCCTCCCAACTTCTATTTTCAATCAGAAATATGTGATCTTCATACGGTATATGATGTACATGGAGATCAGATCGAACACTAGTACCCACTCATGTCATACATTTATTTACAAACATTTCTCACCTCGTTTTGTAGTTCGTCGTCACTCCTTGTGGAGGCAAGCATCTCAAAAAGCGAGGTGGAGAGCTCTTCGACACTGGACGAGACCATATTTCCATCGTTCAGGTACTTCTCCACCTCTTGTCTCAGGATGGAGCTGTCTGCGTTTCTCTGCTCCAGTTCTTCCGCTGAATAAGCATCATCTCTCTCAGCTCCAGTCCTCCGCTCACCCACATGATGATTTAGGAAGCTGTGAAAGTCCACGGCCTGATCCATATCAGTCCCTTCTGACCAGGGCACAGTGTCGTGAGCATCCAGCGCGTACGTGTCAAATGAGAAAGCAATGTTTCGTCCGAAGACAGACCCACGGTTCATCGTCTTGAGAGAACTCTGTGTTTGGATGAAAGCATCCACCTGAGATTCTCCGATCTGGGCCACTAAACGACCCACCGCTGCACAACACGACTCGGCAGGAGTCGCCGGAAAAGGTCCGAACATCTGTTTTATGGCCCTGGTTTCCTCATGACCGATCTGGTCTTTGTTGTGGAATGTTTTAAACAAGAAGACTCCAGCACTTTCAATGGTGTCCTGCCCAAAATCCGTACCAACTGCAAACATGTAAAAAAGGAACACATTAATTTGATCATACACACAAAAACACATGCAAATGTTCTGAATTAACCTGCGCTAAACACAGACAACAACCCTTATTTTTAACATAAGAGCAGACGTGACCATTTGTGAATTGAAAATGCCTGGCTTCCGCTTTCATCCGCTTCCAGTTATTTTTAGATGTACAAAACAAATGGTTATGCTGCTTGATATTAACTTGAACATAACTTGTGGTGGTTCCTGGGGTATTTCTATAGGTGGTTGCTTTATCCACATTACAGAAACCTCTTAATGCTAAACTCCTACCTTTATAATAACCATGCTGATTTCTGTTAGGATCTTGTGTAGGACAAAAGACAGCAAGTGTCTGTAAAATACCTGTTCCCAAGATAATGCATGCCAAAACAAGCACCACTAACACATTCCATTGCTGCGTCCGAAATAAAATAATTTCCTACTATATAGTATATGAAATGCAGTAGGCCATGAGTAGTATGTCCGAATACACAGTGTTCGAAAAACAGTAAGCGGATGACCCACTACTTCTGCCGAGATTCTGAAGTGTGCATTCGATGGACACTTTCCTATCCCATGAGGCCACGGGAGGGGATTTACGAATAGCAGTGAAGCGACGCAACTGACGCTAGTAGGTCACATGACAGCAACAACATGTCGGATGTAGTACGTCTGAATTTCCACACCACTACCCGTCTTCATACTATACAGAACGTACTTTTTAATGGTTGCAAAGTAAATTGAAATTCAAATGCAGTACCGACTCAGACAGTGCGTGATTTCAGACGCACAAGTCTCCTGAAACCACATGCTGGCTTTGTGTGGAACAGACAAAAGAGATTAATTACATTTAAGCCAAAATGTTACAATATTAAAGGTTCAACGGATCACAAAACTCACGGTTGGGATCATACTACGTTTTTTGAGTCATCAATCGGAACATTTTTTCGGGAGGGGAGGATTAAGTTTCCAACATTACACACTTCCTTTTCTTCGGTTAATTGAGTGCATCGTTTTTAATTGGAATTTTCTTCTCTTTTACACTTACAAGAATCGGGATGTCTTGGTGAAGCGTGACAGAAGCCAGAGGAGGTGACAGAAAGGCCAAAGTTCTTCAAGAATTTCTATGGTACGTCACACTTGCTTCTCAGAAGTGAGAGTCAGGAAGAAAAGAGTTTCCATTGATTGGAGTGAACCTGAGGCCGATGAGAAGCCCTCCTCTTTACAGGGCTTTGTCTTATCTGATGACAAAAGACATCTGTTCCAGCAGAAACCCAATCACACCGAAGTGAACCTTTTCCACAGTGACGTTTGAAAAGAGGGGTTACGAATGCCATCCTGTCTGCTGTCCACTTCGCCAAGCAAAGCGATCAAAAACAGAGAGAACATAGCTGTGGAATAGTCCTACAAGATCCTGGGAGTTCACGATTAAACACAGTGGCGGAGAAAGACCATCCGTGGTTATTTAACCACAGCAGAGTTACGAGGGACTTATCAAATTGAATTAAATTCATCAGGACAACTGAATGGCATTGAGGTGAAGTGTGGCCATATAATCATGAATCATTAGATGCTAAGTGAGTTGCTGACATGTGGAGAATGATCCTGACCTTAAGGTGGTTCAGTAGCTCTACTATTAGTGCTGGATTTGATTAGTTCTTCATGGTATTAGGCAGAAAATGAACCACAGCAAAAGTTGCTGCAAAAGAAAATCTATTTTGACAGACGGTTAACCTGAAGACATATGCTAAAATATCACTGAATTGAATATTGATATGGAGAGCTTCAGAGGGTGCTTTATACATACTCCTCTGAAGACATTTTGTTTTATATTTATCTATCTATTGGGTTACACTTTATTTTAAGGTGTCATTGTTACAGTGTAATTATATATTTAAGTACTGAGTAATATTAAGCAACTACATGTACTTACTATAGGGTTAGGGTTTGGTTGAGGGTCAGTTGCGTGTAATTATGTATAATTTACTGTTATTACTATGGTAAATACATGTAACATATGTAACAAGGACACTGTAAAATAAAGTGTTACCCTATTGTTTTTTATATAATTAATACTCAGCCATAACTACCATGCCACAAAATGTGACAAAATGGTGGCAAAATTATCACTTAATCAATGAGATGATAATTATCTGCCTATAAATTAACCTTATATTTAAAAATAATCTAATATTTTGTTTTTCACAACACATGTGATGTCTGAGTACAGCAAAGCACTGTTGATGCCCAAAGGCCCAGAAAAATAAACATAAAAAAATTGATAAAGACTTCAGCACGCATAAATCAGTGTTCAGGCTGTGAACACAATGTCTATCAATACAATGTTGTGTTTTAGAAGAAACTGGATGATATTATCTGACCTGGAGCAAGAGGCTTATTCAAGATGATTATTTAAAAATAAAAATAAATGAAATGATTCTGTTATATAAGGGGAATTAGACAAAAATACATTCACGCCAATTGCTGCAAATAGTGATTACTGAATCAAAGTGACATTTTCAATGTTATTTCATTAGATCTTCATTATATTTGAGGTCCAGGACACATTTTAAAGTAAAAATAACCCAAAATAATCTATAAACATTCTTAGAAATTAAATTATTATTCTAATATAATATGCATGCAGAGCATCACACAGAATGTTGAAATTATAATAGAATTATTATTAAATTATAATTAATAATAATAATAAAAATATTGGTAACACTTTATTTTACAGTGTCCTTGTCACATGTAGTTTCTATAGTAATTACTATAAATTATGCAACTAACCCTAAACCAAACCTAATCCTACCCTAACCCTATAGTGCATGTATGACTTATAAATATTATGTAAATATGATATACCTGTAAATAATATTATTCAGTACTTAAATATAATAAACAAGGACACCTTAAAATAAAGTGTTACCAAAATATTATTCATAGATTAATGAGGAATAATAATAATTGAATTCTGATTGTCATCAGTGCAAAAATAGCTTTACATAGCAGCATAACAGCTTTATAAATATGACTGAATGAACCATGTCTGAAACCGCCATAAAATAATCAATTTACCGTATTTTCCGCACTATAAGGCGCACTTAAAAGCCTTTATTTTTTTCAAAAAACGACAGTGCGCCTTATAATCCGGAGCGCCTTATATATGGATCTGGCGCCTTATGTTAACGTCTGTTAAACAACCGCTGACTTAAACCTTGTTTATACTTTCGCCTGACACCGGAGCGCGAGCCTCCGCTGACTGCGCGCGCAACTCCCCAAACAGACGAGGCATTTATACTTGACGCAACTGTTTTGTTTTAGACTGAACACCAGACCATATAACTGATTTAGACGCGCAAACTGGGTGCCGGTGTGATGAGATGTACTACTAATATCCGTCTGCTCGGGCAGATTCGGCTCAAAGTCATGCATCTTCGGATTCAGAGGCGCGCGCGCTGTTAAGCCGAATCTGCCCGAGCAGACGGATATTATTTTTTTTATTAACTTCGCGCTCATGCGGACGCGTCGAGTATAAACAAGGTATCTTGGTTTACATTTGGACTTTGGATGTGATCTTAGGCTTGAAAAGGTTGGTGACCACTGCATAACGCAAACCCAGTCAAACGTTTGACTGCAGTATCTTCTATTCTATGCGCCTTATAATCCGGTGCGCCCTATATATGAAAACAGTTCTAAAATAGGCCATTCATTGAAGGTGCGCCTTATAGTGCGGAAAATACGGTACTCACATTTGGCATTTTTGACTACCGTAAACAACCTACAGTTAAACTACATCTACACAAGAAGCGACTGATCTGTCAGATGACAAAACTAAATAACTTCCATTACAATCAATGAAGCTCTCTGCGATAGGGGTGTGAACCTACAGTACATGTCATCATGTCATCGATTCAGTTCAATTCGATCTCACGATGCACTGCATCCTCAATTTTCAATCTGACTTCACATGTATACAATTCTGTCAATAAATCCAAGCAGTCACATATATGACCTGAACCTTTCATTTGACCTGCTCAAAGAAAACACGCTTCTTGAATGTATCAAACATTAAACAAAACTCAAGTCTGGGCACAGAAGACAACAGGAGCATTTCGAACACACAAAAGTAAATGCTAAAAGTGATGGCTGCCATTCGTCCACGACACGAGACCGCAGCTCTGCCCGGCGCTAACAGCTCGGGGTGAGAACGGCTGACGTGGTTTCTCAAGTTAGTGGTATTACCCCCTGCATATTTTATTTGTGCGTGACATGAGCGCACACAGCGTGTGTCTTCTGCAGGTCGTGCTTACCAGGCTGTTTATAAAGTGCCCAGATGTGCTTTTAAAGCTGCAGTCCGTAACTTTTAAATAAATGTATTTGAGCATTACAAAATTAATTTTTTTTGGAGCAGGTACATAACCAGCCAGTGTTCAAAACTCTCTGCTTGCCGTAGCTCGACTCAAAACGGTAAGCTTGTAATAATGTTTTTAACTCCAGTGGTACTGGTGGATTTCCGCGGGAAATTCGAGCATGTCTTTGCGTCATTACGTCACATCTGTCCACATGAAGAAGAGTCTCGGCTAGTCGGCTATGAGTGTGAGGATGCTGGAGGTGGAGATTTATAGCCTTTTCTCACAGCACTGGATATAATTACACTTATCAATTTGATGGCGGATCCAGAAAGGTTCAAACGACAATCACCAGGAGATTCACCCGCTGTAAAACGCAAAAGACTTCAGACTTCGGAGCGGCTACAGAAAAAAATAGACTGCAACGAAAACAAGGATAAATATCGGAAGGGAATTAAATGTAGTCATGCAATGCTGATGTTGTTAACATTAACAATTTGCTAAAGTATAATTTGCACGGTTTGATGTGATATGATAAGCGATCATTAGATTTAATCAGCGTGATTTACTGCTATGCTTTTTTCCCCTTAGTTGGTCAGAAGTGGATGTTACTTGCTCAGATTTCACATTTTCCAGTGAAAATTCTTATGTTGGTCAAACTTCCAAAAAGTAGAATCTGTGACTGTGAATGGCAGGGTCCACACCGGTGACTGAGTGACAGCTGCACATTCTCCTCAAAACACTGGATTCATCCGCGCTGTGCCGTGCCGAGACACAACCCACGTCAAGTTGATAATTCCCGCGAATAACTGCAATTGCAGATTCCGAACAGAGATGACGACAAAGAGGAAAAACTACGGACTGCAGCTTTAAAGTAGTTGGAGCATTTTTAATTACTCGCACTCGCGTCTCGACCTCCCTCTGCCATTGTATAGTAGCCAAATACCTACCGATTTGTTTGGCAGCTTGGAGGATGTTCTTCAGCTCGCGAGTGGCCGCCGGCTGATCTTTCTTCTCCAGATGTTGTGTGAAGAACTGAACAATCTTCTGCCATGTTAGACCGTCTCGGGCAAATATTTCCTGCCGTTTTAGGCGCTTGGTCTGCAAAAAAGATTGACAAAGCTTAAATTCAAACAGTAAGGACATTTCAATGAACCCCGTTTATGTGTGTTCATTACAATGATGATAGTCAACCAGGACAATATTCTGAATATTCATGATATATGTGCAATGACTGAGCTGGCTTTTTATTTTGCCATTAGGTGTCGTAAAGGCTGCATCACTTGATTAGTTCTGCAAGCACTTCTAACCAACTATGCAAGTGTTAAGAAGACAGATGTAATGATATATGCAGTAATACATCTCTGATGCATTTGCATCATACTCAAAAATGTTCACAGAAGCATTTTTCATGTATGATGTTTGATGTACACTAACATTCAAAAGGTAAGATTTAAGATTCTGTAAGATCTTTTTGAAAGAAATCACCCAGGCTTCATTTATTAGATACAAAAAATAGCAGTATGACAGTAATACTGTGACATATTATAATTTTGGACTATGGTTGTTCATCTAATGGCATTTAATAAAAATGTACACCATTTATTTGGGGCAAATAAAAAAATATATATATATTTGGGTCAATTTTATATTATTAGAATGCACACTATGCCCTTTTACAAAATCTTGATTATGTTTTTGGGCTCTACAAGAACAGGTTTCCATGCTTGAATGTCCAACAAACACATTATTTTCCCCATATTCTCCATTGTTGCGGCTCCTCTCTTCCCAGTCTGTCAGTAACGCTCTGTTTAGTTCCTGTCTCTATGAAGCCCCTCCTTCTGAAAAGCACACTGTGCTCTGATTGGTCAGCTGGATCAGTGTGTTGTGATTGGTCGAGCGCTACGAGTGTGTTTGGGAAATGTCCCGCCCCTTTCCATAACTGCCAGTTTCAACACACTACTAACTAACTCAACCAGGCCCCGCCCCTTTATTCTGCGTATGAATTATTTAAATGAGGAACACTAGGGCGTTTACGTAACGCATTGTATTCTAATTTACAATTGGCCCATCCCTATGTGAGACTAGTGAATTAAAAATTTAATTAATTGAGGGCCTGAAACTCTGTGAAACATTAATGAAATGAGTTGTACTTCATACAGCTGAAGGGTACAGTAAAAGGGTTATTTGAATAAGCGCCTCAGTTTGTGATGTGTGCTCAATAGGTCATGTCACCGGGCCAGTGAGTAAATTAACACCACACCATTGTATCAGCACTTCAGCGGCCTCTCAAACTCAGCATTATGAGTGAGCGCTGGGAAAAACCTGCACCCTTTGCTCTCCGCCCAAACCCGCCAGCGCAACGATAGAGAAATCTGCATTTACAGACGAGGAAAAGAGGTTTCACTGAACCAAGATGGAGCCGTCTGCTTCCGCAAAACCCCAATAAAAGCAAAGTCAAGAGAGATTAAAGAGAGACTGAGCAGTCAGAGCTCATATAATACACTATGAATCACACTCTCAAGGTCGGAGAAACACGATTAAATGAAGTACAGACAGAGGACATCAGATAACAAAGAGAAAAAAGCTGTTTTTAGCTATTAATTAGAGCGATATAAATCAGTAGGCTGATATTATCAGCATAAAACAGCACTTTGTAGATTTATCTGTGACCTGAAGTCCACTTTAATCCATATATTACGGCTAATCGATTGGTTAAATTTCCTAACTTTTGCTGATTATGTGCCCAGTCTTGGACATGACTACAGGTGATTGTTAAATAAAACACTTTAGACATTGCTTGGGCAGATAACATCTAAACGGCTAGTTCTTACTTTCTCTGAGGCTTGCTGCCATGATGCTATGGTGTTGTAGGAAGGGCACCAGGATATTATTATGCATTTTAGGGTTGTGTGAATGGTTACCTAAGGGTCCAATCTTAAAAATCCCATATCCAAGTCTCTACGGCCCTGTTTACACTTGGCATTAAGATTGGTTGATCCAGTAATAAGTGACAGCCCTGTTACACCACCATTTTATGATTGGATTTCAAGGGTAGCATATCTTACAGTATTTTGTTTTATTTTAGTGGAGTAGCTGTATTAACCGTATTTCATATTCCTTTTGTCAGAAAGCTGACAAATCCCAAACCATTTAGGACCCCACTTATGCCTGTAAGAAAACATACAAGAAA
The DNA here is from genome assembly GCF_951802725.1 of Rutilus rutilus. Classification (NCBI taxonomy): domain Eukaryota; kingdom Metazoa; phylum Chordata; class Actinopteri; order Cypriniformes; family Leuciscidae; genus Rutilus; species Rutilus rutilus. Next base: position 4,342,911 of record NC_140230.1, on the reverse strand, counting down.
ACATAATGACAGACTATTTAGACCAAAGTATGGGTGGGCGGTGTGACCAAAAACTCAAAATAAGAACAAAAATACAAATTGCAAACAATAAAATACAATATAAGAAGGTTATACGTGAAGTGAACTGCAGTGGGTAAAACCACTTTTGTAGCAAATTAATGCATATTTCTTCCTAAATGAATATTAGTTCTCTTGTTCTTTTGTTGTTTGAAACATTAATAACAGTAGCAGGTTTTAGACTGCTGTCACTTTAAGGAACAAATGCACAGATCCAATATAATGACATGCATCTAATCTTCTCCCAGCTGTTTACTGCAATGTCACGTGAGCGTAATCGCTATAGAGATAATAATCAAGAACAGTAATAATCAAAAAATAGCCATAGAAATGCAAAATGAATGTGCACTGTCGTTCAGTACGATAACAATCTAATGTAGTCATATCACACAACCCTACTGTTTTTACTGTGTGATGAATGATGATCAAATAAAGGCAGCCGTGGTGAGCATTAAGAGACTTCTTTCATCAAAGTAAAAAACAATCTTACCATCCCCAAACGTTTCAGCAAAAGCACAAACAGAGTTAGATAGCAACGCTCAGGTTTAATACTTAGGGTTAGGGCCTTGTTCTAATCTCAAACCTTAAACTTCTCCAAGCAATAGTAATTGTACTAACCCTGCAATAGAAAACATCACTAACTTTAAATTCTCTGAATGAGGGATATCAGCACCTACTATAAATATCATGAATTATTATGAATTATCAAGTCTTTAAAGGACTTCCCAGCACTTAAAACGCTAAAAATAAAAGCACTTATACCACTAGCCTATGCCTAAGACAGGTTTAATTGACACTGAAATGAATACAATTCATAACTATTATTAAACTAAGCATTAGAATTGCACTACTGTCAGATTTTATTTTATTCTTTATCTATTTTTGCTTGATTATTTATTTATTTTATGGGTACATAAGTCTAAAACAACAAAAATGTATTACTCACACTAACTTACAAATTATGAATATATTTATGTACGTACAGTACTGTGCAAAAGTCTTAGGCACGTTAGTATTTTCACCCAAAAAAAAGTGTTTTAAGCCAGTTATTGATATATTTTGCTTTACTGTGTCTTTAGGAAATATCAGTTTACATTTCCAAGCATTTCTTTTGCCATTAATTGTAATAATACAGGAATATTTTTGTATGCACAAGGAGTCTTTCAACAGCCGATATGATCCATACGGACATGTATGCTATATATAATCAATTAAAGAATGTAAAAAGTAGTAGTTTTGGCACTTAATTGTGATTGGATTTCTATATACATATCACATCAGTTGATTTCTATATTGATGCGCGCACACACACACAGATAGTTGCTATCTATTCAACTTAAGTATAGCAAAATAAGTAAAAATGAAGCAAGGTTTGAGTTGGACGGATGTTGTCTTACCTTCAGATCATAAAGGTCTTGTGTTGAATCGTCCTGCTTGCTGACGGTGGAGAAGGAGCGCAGGGCTCCAGTGAGCCGAGGGGGAGCCATGGTCACGCCGCAGGACCTGTTTATGCGGGACAGATGATCAGTGTGAATACAGACAGGCCATTAATGTGTGTTTAATAGAGCCGACAGTAAAGATCAGGGCTGTCCTGGAGGGCCACTGTCCTGCAGAGTTTAGCTCCAACTCGCCTAAACATTCGCTAATTCTGCGTTCACGCCATGTCGTAATTCTCGTAGTCTCGAGACGACAACGCGTGACGTTATATCATGCCCTCGGACTGGGAATTATGCATTTGGATCAATGCCTAAATGAATCTGCAGGGGTCACGTGGTACAAGTCGAATCTTTTAGAAAATTCCCATCTTACAAGCTGTAATAACGAGAACATGGTGTAAACGCACCTCGAGTAAGACCTTGAGTAGCTGGTCCAGGTGTGATTATTTGGGGTTGGAGCTGAAGTCTGCAGGACCTTTGCTGTGTCGAAAACTAGAAATAGTGTGTCCCAAATTATAGTTTGTTGAAATGAGTATTGCAGAGTTTCCTGGGTGGTCAGAACCTGAAGTGCAGATCCGTGTACACAGTGGGTGATTCTCAGTACTCAAATTGATGTTTCCTCACTCCATCCCGTGACAAAAACAGTACTTTTACAGCATAGCATTAGGCTAATTGGGACGCAGCAAGCGGCCCTCCAGGAGCAGGACTGGACACCCCTGGGACACATCATATGCATTCATTTCAATAAGGATGCATAACACCTGACACCAAAGAGGAAGAACCTTAAAAATGTGCTTTGAAATGAATTAAATAGATGGCCAAAATCCGACTTATTCTGGTTTTTAATACTAATAACCAACAAGATTATCTATTCCACTAAAGTTTGAGAAACACAAAATGTCACAATGTCGTCTGTATATCCAACTTATTGTTTTATCATTTAAAACCTTCTTTCATTTTTACAGTGAGTTATGTTTAAAACTTAACTGTGAAATGTCTTGCTTCAAAAGTGTGCTTGTGTTATCATTCTTTACTATAAATGACACTTCGATTTATCGAATGCAATATTTACATGTTGAAGTGTCTGAATCCTCTTAATTTTAACTTAATACTTAATACTGAACGTGTTATGATGCTAATATATACATGATATTTTAACAACTACATCCTTATAGGATGTCTTTGTCTATCTAATGGTGAAAACACAGTGATTACAACAACTTCATTATGTTAATAACTCATTAAGCACGACTTCACCACCCTTTCAGGGTCTATAACCTAAACAAACAACGTGTTCTTTCGGTCAATCCTGACTTGAACAGATCTGACAGCACATGATAAGTCATCCAACACAGCCAACGTCTCTTATTCGTGTTCACATCAGTGTATTTAAAAGCCTCGGCACGACAAAATCATTGTTAGGTGATATGAAAATGAATGTGACTGACCACTAATAGATTAAAATCTTCACAGCAGTGAAGAAGTTCAGGTGAAGTGGACTCTCTCGGCTGGACCCGTCAAAACAGCGTCAAACCGGCGTAGATGAGGCACGTTTAGCGAGCAGTGCATTATGGGAATTATAGTTTTGTAAGGTTACGACGCGCTTGCTTTCTACAGTCCAACATTAGTCAGTGGACTACAACATCCAATATACAGACAAATGCGGAAGTAGCAAGGCAGCAATAATCAATACTTCATAAACTGATGCTTCTGTAAGTTTTCGCTTATTCACAATGAGTCAGAAGAAGATAATATTCATATCTAATCTGACTGTGATTAATAATAGACAAGATTTGTATTTGACAAAGTATATAAATATGAATATACTTAGTCTTCAGCCAATTTGTACATGTTTTGTTGACGAAAATTTTACAAAATGTTGAAAATATATTTTTTTGTGGAAACCATGATACATTTTTTCAGGATACTTTGAGGCATAGACATTTATAAATTGCTGCCTTTATATGCAATATAAACATTTAGTTACACTTTTGTTATTGATCAATTTAATGCATCCTTTGTGAATAAATATTTTGAAAGGTAGTGTTTTCGTGGGGATAGACTTGGATTTGGGCTTAAATAACTATTAGCTAATCAAATGTTTGCCATTACTTTAATTTATGTGATTTATTACTATACTTTAATTTGGCATATTCTTGGTTTCCCTTGCTAAACTGAGTTGTGGCAGTATACAATGGTGCAATCAGTTGGTCATATACCATGATACTAAATGATTACCATATTTATATTCCTGTTTTTACCAAGGGATACTGATAATGTTTAGTGCTCATAATGATGTAAATGTGCAGGCAAATGATATGGTACTTAGTGCTTGGTTTTCAGGGCACATATTCTGCAAGGCTTAAAAGACTTTAGTAATAGGTGATGTCTAAAGGACTGTCACCGTTATATTTTCACTATATTGCGCTCCATATTTCCCATGAATGCGGTGCTGAAATGCCCAAGGCAAGGCTGTTGAAAGAGGTTGATATCTCAGTAGACCTCCACTGAATGGTGTCATTGTGGATACAGCAGTGCGTAACACTAACCTGATTTAAACAGCAGAGAGGTGCACCCTGACTTAACCATGGGCAAAGTCATTTACTGTGGTGTTAAATAAATCCCCGTGCAGATCTGTAGTAACACAGGCCAGCAGTTATTTAGCACTCAGAAAAAGCGACGATAGTCAAAGGTTATTCGCTTTTGTAGATGATCAGCCACCCACAACTGTGCTATACGACACCTCAATTAAGGACAATTTATTCCTCTTATTGTTCATCACTTGCTTGGCTTCTTGTTTCTGATGTGAATATATGTAGAGCACACGAGACACGAACAAGCACAGCAATGTAGGAATTCAATTTGGTCAGTTATACAGGTTAACAATCATTACATTTGACCACAGACTGCCACGACAGACAGATCACATTCACATATTTCAGAGATCTGTTTAACAACTGGGTTTAAATGAAATGCTGCAGATTCCACACAGGTACAACAGATGATTAAAGCAACAAACCATGATGGAAATTCCTTGAATTACTTTAGAGTGCTATGTAAATACCACAGTATATTAATATTAATGCAGATCCAACAAAAAATACAAGTTCAAGTCAAGATGCACTGAATCTGGCGAAACGCATGTACGGTTTATATAGTCTGGCAAAAAAAAAGAAAACAATAACCTTGCTACTTAAAGAAATTTAGGTAACACTTTATTTTACAGTGTCCTTGTTACATATATTACATGTACTTTCCATAACAGTAAATTATGCATGATTACATCACTAACCCTCAACCAAAACCTAATCCTACCCTAACCCTGTAGTAAGTACATGTTGTTAATTAATATTACTCAGTACTTAAATGTATAATTACACTGTAACAATGACACCTTAAAATAAAGTGTAACCTAAATTTATATTAATAAAATGACTGCAACCCAAATGTGAGACATTCAAACTGACCTTTCAGATAATTACAACTTCCCCAACCTCTGGATCGCTATCAACACCTCTCTGTGTCTTTAGGAATTTCATGTGGTCCTTGTAGAAAGAGAGTGTTGAAGCAGAGCAAATGTCTTTGTTCATTTTTAAATATCTTTGATTATTTTCAATCCTACATCAGCACAGGGTGTGTTTTGCATGTGATGCTGGTTTGCTGGTCTCCTGCATGGGTGCACCAGATACACCAGCTCAGTTTTGCTTGAGAACAGCATGACTATGCTGGTCCACTTGCTAAACCGTCATAAACCAGCCTGGAACAACATCTAATTCATGCTGGTGTGTGTGTTCATCAGCAGGGTGGTCAGTCACCCCAGTGAATTCAATCATTCATTCATCAGATACTTGCTAACTGCTCTAATCTTTCTGTGTAAGTTAGAAACGCTGTCTTTGGTTCTTCCCGCAGTGACCTTGACATCACACGGCTCTGTGGAATACTTGATTCTGATTGGTTTAATCGCTCCATCCAGCAGTAAATTATTCCCAGATAACAACCTCTGAGAACGGAAACACAGGCTCATCCGGGTCACTGAAGTCAGAGAACAACCGGCTGGATGAACATTATCCCTAGAATGTCCGAGAGTTTCAGATCAGGGGTGCGTTTCCCAAAAGTATTGTTAGCCTACTATGTTCGCAAGTTCCGTCGTTATCAGCATAGTTCAACGAGTCGGTGTTTCCGAAACCATCGTTCCAACGAACATTCGCAAATAGCATCGCAGAGTTGTGTAGCTGGAATGACAGCTCTCGAAATGTGGAGAAGAAGAGTTAGTTTGCATGACATGTGGACTTAATAAATCCGTATCTTGAGCAAAATAAGCAAGCTGACATTCAGTACAACCTGTGTATTATTTAGAATAGGCCTACATAAAAATGTCATTTACATATTTTAGTTTGTCAAGAGATTTAAAGCGCCGTTTTTGAAGAGTGCGCATGTGCGAACGTGCTCTAGGCTACTATGTAAGAACGAATCTGGAAATAAAGCAAAATCCTCAGATGCCATGTCTGTAATTTATAGCAAAAAAAATCTAGCGTTAATTCGATCTCAAACAGATTCATTAAAATAAGTTATTACTCCACCACGTGCCTGACGTCATAAACCAACGTGGTTGAACGACCAATGTGCGACAATACGGTTTCGGGAAACAGTAGTGACTCGCTAGTTGATTTCTTCAACTATGCATCGTACTATGGTAGTTAAGCAGCGAGTTACGTCGTTGTTCGGGAAACGCACCCCAGAGCGGCTCCGCAGACAATACACAGATCAGGGGTGCGTTTCCCGAAAGCATCGTTGGCCAACTATGGTCGCAAGTTCCGTCGTTACCAATAGAGTTCAATGGACATTGCGATGAACTTGCGACCATAGTTGGCCAACGATGCTTTCGGGAAACGCACCCCTGTTCAGCAAACTGAGATCTGCTGACTGTGTTTCCATCATTTCAGCTCTAAATTACGGCCTGCTCCTCCTCTTCCAATTCATTCAGACCTGATGTTGTTTCATTTAGGAAATGCTGCACGCTGATCAATATCTGTAACAATTGCCTCATTATACTGATGGAAACGAGCATTGTTCATTGAAAGTGTCCAATGAAACGTAACTGCATTTGTATCACAGAAAAAGCGCAGGTATTGTTCAGATTCCAGCATAGTTATTGTTTAATTAATAAAACAACTATCATGTGCAGTTTAAAAAAAAAAAAAAGAGTGAAAAAATGTTCACTTGCTTTGCAAATTAAATAAAAAGTATGGATCGCAAATTAATTCACGTGACAGGATTACAGATTTTGTGGCGATTTGAAAGAAAGTGTTCACCGTTTGTGCATGTGGGAAACTGACATGAAATACTTTGTGTCCTGTGGTGCTACATGCATAATCCATCTAAAACCATTTTAAACATAATTTATCTGATTATTTTATAGTTATTATGCATGCAGGCAGCATTAATTTATTGAGCGATTACATGGGATATTTGTACTTTTAATAAAAAATAATGTATCACTGCTGTGCAGGGTAAAGTAACCCAGTGAAAAAAGTGAGTAATCATGAAAAACTTATGAAACTTTCCCTACAGTAGTGTCCAAAAGTGATATTTGTTTTCAATGACCCTATAAAGTTTGATTAAACCATCAAAATATGAGGAATTTTATGTATGAGAGAATAACAAAAAACTAAACTTGGTTAAGGTATTTATCTGATAATTTTTATGATAATTTTTTGTGCAAAACAGGGGTAAACTATAGGCTACAGCAGGTTTTATTTTACTATGCAAAAAGAAAATGGCATAGAAAAACAAAAAGGCTGACAGGGAACATCATAAATGACCACAAAATCAGTTATTAATATTTGGTTTATTCTCTCTTTTTTTTTTGCATGTGTTCATAATTTCTTTGTATGAAAGCCTGGCTAAATATTATGTGGCACAATTTGTCATGTTTCATTGCATTACCATCACAAATAAAACAATCGATTTCAAGGACAAAAAAAAATATATGTTTACAAAATCTTTAACACATTTTTAGTAATATTTGATTAAAGGGTGAATATAGGCCTATAGGCCGGACATCACTTTTGGCCACTGCTGTACATTCCTAAAACCTTGATTGTGAAAATGATGTCAACTCCCTGTATCAAATATCAGTGTATTGTTATGCAGAGCATACGTTTCATCCTCTTTGCTTGACATGAACCCCAGTCCTTCCAGCCACAATAATCCTAATATTAATAATACAGGAGGACTATTGCTATCTGCTGCAGTGAATGGATCATTTGTTGACGTCTGAATGGTGCTGAACACTTCACTAATGCTCTTGAAGAATGCTCACGCTGGCGTCTCACTCAGTCGTGGAGACCCATCCTAATTATTCACCGAGTGAAGAGCACTCAGCACTGAAGGTCTTATCCTCATCCACCGGATACATCTTAATAACTCAACCTCAAACCCAGACTGCAATCTGCCCAGGCCTCCGACAGGAGCTGTGTGTGTGTGAGAGAGAGAGAGAGTGTGTGTGTTTGTGTGTGTGTGTGTGTGGGGGGGGGGGGGGGGGGGGGGGGTTATATATGTTATATATAAAGAAATGAACGTTTTTATTCAGAAAGAATGCATTAAATGAATCAAAAGTAAAGACTTTTATAATGTTACAAAAGATTTCTATTTCAAATAAACACTGTTATTTGAAACCTTTCTACTCATCAAATTATATTAACAGTATGTTACAGCAAAGCTTGTCTAGTTTGAAAATGGCCATTGCAAGGTTTTTCTGGGATGTGTTTTTGAATCATTGATTGATGTACACAAAGTGGCCGCAGTCTTGCACTCTTACAAACACAGAGCCAGTGAAACATTCAGATTGTGCACTTTAATGAAAACGTCCTGTTCAGCATGAGGGCGCTTCACACCGGCGCTGATCAACTGTTTGCACTTTCCAATGATCAGCCCAACAGAGACACAAATGAACAGATTGATTTAAGCTCTCCAAGTGGCCAGACCTCCACCAAGCTCCATCCATCAGCAGCGCACAATAGCTTTCTCAAGCGCATCGCAGGTACGAATCACTCCATCAACTCCGGGCTGAGACACAGAGAGCCGAGACTAACTACAAATGAGACTGCAGGCCTTTCTCCGTCTCCAACTAAGCAGGTCGTTGAAGCGAGAGGGGTAAAAGTGCTAGAAAAGGAGAAACAAAGAAAAAGGAAAGGCTACGTAGTGAAATCCCAGGACTGTTCTCATGGAAACGAGAGTTTACCTGCGGAGCTGTCAGAAATATCATGTTTGAGCGCAGCGTCTATTGGCTGGAGGCTGTCGATATGCTGAAATCCTGCTTTCCATCGGTAGCACCTTTGTAACAGTACTGTCAATATTTGATTTAGAAATAATTACCCTGCTCCTCCTGTGCGCATCTTTTCCTTCAGCACGCAATCACTTTCTGCTATTGCCTGACCTAGACACATAAATCAGGACCCACAATTAAACACTTACTGACTGACTTTACATTTCGTTTATTCATAAACAATGAGATAGATTTTAAGGACAGATTTGATGGCGTATTTAATGTGAAATACTTTTATTTTGTCCACATTCACACTTTGTTTGTCCACATTTTCTCGTGACTAAATCTAGACATAATCATAATAATATGAATATGAATAATAATAATAAACATTTATTTGTATACGTGGAATGCAACTCAAAGTGCTTCACAAGCTTATCAAATCGATTAATCGCATCTAACATAAACGTTTTTGCTCATAATAATATATGTATTATATATGTATATATTACATATATATGACAGTGTGTGTACACACCCATTTATGGATACAGTATCACCTCAATATCAATATAAAAACACTCAAAAACAACTATCAGAAGGTAACAAACTGACTTACCTACAATATTGTTATACTGATAAGCACCTTTAAAAAGATTTCTTAGAAGATTTCATTTCACTTCCTTTGGTAGACAATTCAACATTTTTGGAGCATAGTGGCTAACAGAAGTACCACCAGATCGCTTATGATTTACTGTAAGTGTGCCAGAGGACTAGCACTAGAGGATCTTAAAGTTTTGGACCGTATCTCGACAGATAGTTGGAAATGTATAAAGGTGCCAGATTATGCAGTGTTTTATAAACTAATAAAACAAATAATAAACTAATATATTTCCTGTCCTTTATTCCACAGAGTCTTTGCAGCATCTGTTGTTTAGGTGGATCATATAGGAAACATGAGGTGATCGCTTGCAGTGACAGTACCCGTCAATTATAATGAGCACACCAGTCAGACAGGCCTAGTATGCTGTAAAGCTAAACACAATCTGTGAAAGCATACATATATTTCCACATCAAGTTGCAGAAGATTTATGTCACCATAGTCAAAGTAATAACAGCGCTATATTACAAATGAAGTGTTCAAACGATTCTCCCATTAGAGCTCATGTCAGTGCACCCGTATCAGCCTTCTCTCAGTGTCTGACGAGTGTCACATTACTGTGATGGACAACTCAACTCCCCTTAAATCATCATCACGGCCTCATCATCGTTCAGATTCACACTGGCCTTTACTGTATATGTCCTATAGCTACTGTAAATGTCCTATAGCTACTGTAAATGTCCTATAACTACTGTAAATGTCCTATAGCTACTGTATATGTCCTATAGCTACTGTAAATGTCCTATAGCTGCTGTATATATCCTATAGCTACTGTAAATGTCCTATAGCTGCTGTATATATCCTATAGCTACTGTATATGTCCTATAGCTACTGTAAATGTCCAATAGCTGCTGCATATATCCTATAGCTGCTGTAAATGTCCTATAGCTACTGTAAATGTCCTATAGCTACTGTAAATGTCCTATAGCTACTGTATATATCCTATAGCTGCTGTAAATGTCCTATAGCTACTGTATATGTCCTATAGCTACTGTAAATGTCCTATAGCTACTGTAAATGTCCTATAGCTACTGTATATATCCTATAGCTGCTGTAAATGGGGTGGTGTGGCGCAATGGATAAGACACATGCCTTTGGTGTGAGAGACCCGGGTTCGAATCCACTGTGAGACACCAATGTGTCCCTGAGCAAGACACTTAACCCCTAGTTGCTCCAGAGGCGTGCGACCTCTGACATATATAGCAATTGTAAGTCGCTTTGGATAAAAGCGTCAGCTAAATGAATAAATGTAAATGTAAATGTAAATGTCCTATAGCTACTGTATATATCCTATAGCTACTGTATATATCATATAGCTACTGTAAATGTCCTACAGCTGGGAGTGTTACAAATTTAGATGTTATCGGTCAAATGAAATTTTTGATTTGGGAGTGTTACAAATTTTTTACAGTGTACAGGGGCAGATATAATTAAAGTAATTTCCAAAAAATAAAGTCCATATAAAAATCAAAGACTTAAGATGGAAGTTAACTGAATCTAACAAAAATAAAACAAACCTAGAAAATAAATAAATCTCCCCTGTTAACAAAATAACAAACAAACAAAAACACTAAAATCAACAGATCATGATGTTACTGTGGCTGGACAGATCTGACACCCCTGATACTTCCACCACTACTGAATATACCCCTTAGCCTCTACCAAACAAAAATAGAGGTAAATATCAAAAGAAAACGTTCCCAAATCAACAATAATATTTACAACAAAATATACACTGTCATACCTAACATAATGCAATCAAGTACTTGAAGCACAATACAAAAACTACTCCAAACAAACAAACCAAAATGAAACTAAATGAAATTAAATAAAAGATCCCCCTCCGATTTGGATCATGATGGTACAGTCCAATTTCCTCTGGAACAGTACAAGTTTGGAGGCTGATGCCCCTCCTCTCCCTTTGTTTCCTGACACATGGAATGCGGCCGTTCACTCCATGGACCAGAGGAATCTAGGACTCAGGTAGAGTTTAACAGCAAAGAAGAATATAAGTAGTGTGCACCCTTCTATACATTCAAACTTTAATAAACTGTTAATTTGATAACTTGTCCTGTGTTTATTTCTTATACTAAGGGAATTTAAAAATAAAAAAAACATATTAAATTAAACTTCAAAATAACCAATTTAAATCATGGTAGAGTTAAATGTGAAGTGAGCTACGCACCCGTCACAGTCCTATAGCTACTGTATATGTCCTATAGCTACTGTATTGGTGGTGGTGTGGCGCAATGGATAAGACACATGCCTTTGGTGTGAGAGACCCGGGTTCGAATCCACTGTGAGACACCAATGTGTCCCTGAGCAAGACACTTAACCCCTAGTTGCTCCAGAGGCGTGCGACCTCTGACATATATAGCAATTGTAAGTCGCTTTGGATAAAAGCGTCAGCTAAATGAATAAATGTAAATGTAAAAATGTATTTGTCCTATAACTACTGTATATGTCCTATAGCTACTGTATATGTCCTATAGCTACTGTTTATGTCTAGCTACTATATATGTCCTATACTGTATATGTCCTATAGCTACTGTAAATGTCCTATACTGTATATGTCCTATAGCTACTGTATATGTCCTATACTGTATATGTCCTATAGCTACTGTATATGTCCTATAGCTACTGTATATGTCTAGCTACTATATATGTCCTATACTGTATATGTCCTATAGCTACTGTAAATGTCCTATACTGTATATGTCCTATAGCTACTGTTTATGTCTAGCTACTATATATGTCCTATAGCTACTGTTTATGTCTAGCTACTATATGGGCCATTCTACAGAATTGGTGCAAACTGCTGTCCCTCATCCAAAAAACACATTTGAAAAGCATTTAATTATTAAAATCTTAGATGTTTACTAAGATCCTTCAATTATTTATTGAAACCCACAATAATATTTAAGATATCAGTAAGCTTTATATATATAAAATCATCATTTATGGGCTACTTTCAATTAGGAGGTGGCTGTCCCAAACCCTAACCCCTAAATTTCAACTTGTGAAAATATTGAATTTTTTTTTGCACATTTTTCCATTCTTGTAAAAAAAAAAAAAAAAAAAAAAACGTCTCCTGCATTTTCATGTCACTACCAAAACAGTGAATGTTGTAGTCCATTGGCTGAGACTGATTTTAATCACACCCCTACATGTTTGATCAGGAAATATTCCTGTGTCCCTCTCTCTCATGTGCTATATGGTGAGTAGATTGATCCCATCATTTTGAGGTAAATGTGTTCTAAAGTCTAAAAAAATCTGTGTGTAACTTTAAGGAATGTCACTACCAAACTCATTTTTTCTGCTATTGAGAACTTTTTTGGATGTTATTCCATAAAATGTAGTTGTTATATGTGTTCAACTGTTCTGACCAGTGATTGCTAACCATGTGCTGATTAGCATCTTCGAGCTAGGCTCAAAAGTATCTAAAATTGTCACTACCAAAACAGTCACAACCGAAACATGTCTTGAAGTTTCGGTTGTGACATTATTGTTTTGGTAGTGACAAAAGGGAACACATAATCCTTCATTTGGAGGAATAAACTACATTTTAGTGCAGTTATGCAAATAATTACTACTGTAGTATGTTTTAGTAGTGTTTTAGTATGCAAGATTCTGTTAAAATTCTGTAATGTGATGAGGTTACAATTACTTAAGGTTGCAGTCTATGATACTAGCTTAGGTGTAAGGTTGTTGTCAGTAATGTTAATTTCTATGATTAACTTGACAGGGAGAATGACATAAAACACCAACATGCCTAAAAAAAATTGAAAAACTACAACAGAGAGACAGAGAGAATACAAACAAAGGTTGAGGGAAGACCCAGTGAAGTACGAGGAATACTTAAGGAAAGAAAGAGAAAGAAATAAGAAAAGAAGGGAAGAAGGAAAGTTGAAGAGTATCAGTGAATCATCTGACAGGGAGCAAAGACATGTCAGATAAGCACGGAGGAAAAGACAGAAAAGACACAGGATGATGAGGAAAAGACAAAAAGAGGTGGAGACATTTTGCAGGGCTTCCACACCACCTAGAACTTCCAGTGAGGGTGATCAGACACCAGTACACACACACACACACACACACACACACACACAGTTCAGTGGTTCTGGAGATTTATCTGAATGAGGAAAATTATTCTGAAATTAATGTTTTATGTAAACACACACACACACACACACACACACACACACACACACACACACACACACACACACACACACACACACACACACACACACACACACACACACACACACACACACACACACACACACACACACACACACACACACACACACACACACACACACACACACACACAGTTCAGTGGTTCTGGAGATTTATCTGAATGACTCATAAAGAAAATGTTGAAAATGTGAAAATAAAACAAAGTGGTTCTGAGTCTACATTGTAAGGTGGTGTTGTTTTTTAGGAAGAAAAATCTATGAGCATACCTCTTCTCACTTGTACCTCAAGACCCAAAGTATAGAATAGCTCTAGGTGTTCTTATAAGATATTTACTGTCAGATGTGTGTCTGCTATATGTACTGACTGCATATGTGCATCATAGTTATTTATTTATATTAACATAAAATGTGCACAGTCTGATTCAGCCATGGCAAACTAAGTATTGTGGTCACTACCAAAACATTACTGTCACTACCAAAAATGTGCAGTCACTACCGTAACATGGGATGTTTTGTCAAAAATAAAGTATATTGAATTATCAACTAAGATGTTATGATAGTGTTTGGTTCAATGCATATTCAAACTAATGAATCCTTAACTTTGAAATCAGTACGATAAACTTTATGCCTTCTACAAAGAAAGATTGGGTTCAAAATACAACAAACCTCATAAATTACACTTAAAATATTATTAAAATTATAATCTTTATTGATTTAACCTAGAAAATATATATATTTATAAGGTAGATGTAAACAAAATCTTAATAGGTCATTATAAGCCTTCTTAATAAATTATTTAATATTGTGTTTCGGTAGTGACAAATTTGGGGAGAAGGAAAATATTCCAGCATTTTCTGAAAATACTATATGAGAATTAACTGTACAATTACTAGAAAAGCGTACCTTGGATATTATACAATTTGCATACATGCAAAATTTGTGGGAAAAAAACAAAAAAATGTCAAGATGTTTCCAACTCTGACTTTGCACCAATTCTGTAGAATGGCCCATATATGTCCTATAGCTACTGTATATGTCCTATAGCTATGGTATATGTCCTATAGCTACTGTATATGTCCTATAGCTACTGTATATGTCCTATAGCTACTGTAAATGTCATATAGCTACTGTAAATGTCATATAGCTACTGTAAATGTCCTATAGCTACTGTATTTGTCCTATAGCTACTGTATATGTCCTATAGCTACTGTATTTGTCCTATAGCTACTGTAAATGTCCTATAGCTACTGTATATATCCTATAGCTGCTGTATATGTTCTATAGCTACTGTATATGTCCTATACTGTATATGTCCTATAGCTACTGTATATGTCCTATACTGTATATTTCCTATAGCTACTGTAAATATCCTATAGCTACTGTAAATGTCCTATAGCTACTGTAAATGTCCTACAGCTACTGTATATACTATAGTTACTGTATATGTCCTATAGCTACTGTAAATGTCATATAGCTACTGTAAATGTCCTATAGCTACTGTGTATGTCCTATAGCTACTGTAAATGTCCTATAGCTACTGTATATGTCCTATAGCTACTGTATATGTCCTATAGCTACTGTGTATGTCTAGCTACTATATATGTCCTATAGCTACTGTAAATATCCTATAGCTACTGTATATGTCCTATAGCTACTGTATATGTCCTATAGCTACTGTATATACCATATAGTTACTGTATATGTCCTATAGCTACTGTAAATGTCCTATAGCTACTGTATATGTCCTATAGCTGCCGTTTATGTCTAGCTACTATATATGTCCTATAGCTACTGTAAATATCCTATAGCTACTGTATATGTCCTATAGCTACTGTATATGTCCTATAGCTACTGTATATGTCCTATATCTACTGTATATGTCCTATAGCTACTGTGTATGTCTAGCTACTATATATGTCCTATAGCTACTGTAAATATCCTATAGCTACTGTATATGTCCTATAGCTACTGTATATGTCCTATAGCTACTGTAAATGTCCTATAGCTACTGTATATGTCCTATAGCTACCGTTTATGTCTAGCTACTATATATGTCCTATAGCTACTGTAAATATCCTATAGCTACTGTATATGTCCTATAGTTACTGTATATGTCCTATAGCTACTGTATATGTCCTATAGCTACTGTATATGTCCTATAGCTACTGTGTATGTCTAGCTACTATATATGTCCTATAGCTACTGTAAATATCCTATAGCTACTGTATATGTCCTATAGCTACTGTAAATATCCTATAGCTACTGTATATACCATATAGTTACTGTATATGTCCTATAGCTACTGTAAATGTCCTATAGCTACTGTATATGTCCTATAGCTACTGTTTATGTCTAGCTACTATATATGTCCTATAGCTACTGTAAATGTCCTATAGCTACTGTATATGTCCTATAGCTACTGTGTATGTCTAGCTACTATATATGTCCTATAGCTACTGTAAATATCCTATAGCTACTGTATATGTCCTATAGCTACTGTAAATATCCTATAGCTACTGTATATACCATATAGTTACTGTATATGTCCTATAGCTACTGTAAATGTCCTATAGCTACTGTATATGTCCTATAGCTACTGTTTATGTCTAGCTACTGTATATGTCCTATAGCTACTGTAAATGTCCTATAGCTACTGTATATTTCCTATAGCTACTGTTTATGTCTAGCTACTATATATGTCCTATAGCTACTGTAAATGTCCTATAGCTACTGTATATGTCCTATAGCTACTGTATATGTCCTATAGCTACTGTATATGTCCTATAGCTACTGTAAATGTCCTATAGCTACTGTATATGTCCTATAGCTACTGTATATGTCCTATAGCTACTGTTTATGTCTAGCTACTATATATGTCCTATAGCTACTGTAAACGTCCAGACTCACAGCAGGAGCACTAAACCCTGCTGAGATTCACCTGATGCTTATTATATCATAAATCCAGGTTTTCTCTTGCATACAGCAAGTGTGTGTGAGGTCCAGCTAGGGCGCAGCAAGTGTGTGTGAGGTCCAGCTAGGGCGCAGCAAGTGCGTGTGAAGTCCAGCTACGGGGCAGCAAGTGTGTGTGAGGTCCAGCTAGGGCGCAGCAAGTGTGTGTGAGGTCCAGCTACGGGGCAGCAAGTGTGTGTGAGGTCCAGCTAGGGCGCAGCAAGTGTGTGTGTGAGGTCCAGTTCACTTGAAGGAGTGAATGAAAGTGAGTGAGTGAATTCGGACACTGAGTGCTTCCGCTTCCGCTTTTGCATATTTTGTGCTGTTTAATCATTATTTGAAACTTAGCAAAATGGCAGCTCCAGTAGTGATAAAAAAAAAAGATATCTTGAATTCTGTCATGGAAACTAGCACATACAATCTTAATTAAACAATTTAATAATCATTTCAAAATGAATTTACATCTGTATGATATTACGCTGTACCCACATTGGACCAGCTGTTTGGAAAATGAATGAATGGATGATTCGGCTGCGGCGCCATCTTCTGGTCAGAGTCGGGAATTCATTCGTCATGACCCTCACACAGTGCATTATGGGTATTCTCTAGCCGTTGAGTGTATATCGGTTGTACACTCGTTATTGCTGTGCATTGTGGGATTGAATGAGTGCACTCGATAACATCCACTATGGTTTCAGAGACTGCTACAAATAAAGTAGTGCAGGTGTGATGTCAGATTTGTGTAAAATAAAGCCTATGGTAAACATAACTTGAAAATACTTTGACGTTTTGTTCTACAACGTAAATTACACACACCCATTATGGAAACACAAATTTTGAAGCGGTGTCCTGTTTTGTGCTGTATTGAATGGAAAATTATAAATACAATTGTATACAAACAAGGGACTTTTTTTTAAAGAAAGAAAACAAGCATTTGATTAATATACAGACATTTTATATCCAGCCTTGCTATTATCATTGGAACGTTAACTTAAAGTGAGAAATACAAAACATATTGACAAAACATTCTTTCAGTTTTGATCCTACTTGATCTCAGTGCCGCTTTTGACACTGTTGATCACTCAATTTTTAATTACTCGTCTTGAAACTGTTTTTGGGGTTTCAAATACTGTTCTTAACTGGTTTAAGTCCTACCTTTTTGATCGGAAGCAGGTCGTTGCCATGGGTGGATTTAGATCTGAGGTTAATGTTGAGCAGTATGGTGTCCCCCAGGGGTCAATTTTGGGCCCTCTTCTTTTTAATATGTATGTTTATCCTCTTGGCCAGCTTTTGAGATCACTTGGTCTAAAATTTCACTTCTATGCAGATGATACCCAGATCTACATTCATTTTAGACCTAATGAAATTGTGCCTGTTCATTTTCTCTCTGGGTGTATTTCTAAGATGAAGGAATGGATGACAGATAATGTTCTTTGTCTTAACAGTGAAAAGACTGAGATTATGCTTGTTGGTTCACCCCATCAACTACGCAAAGCAGAGCCGGTCACTCTAACTCTTGATGGCTCAAATGTGGAGTTTCAAACAAATCTAGGAGTCATTTTTGATGTTGAGCCACATGTTCTGAATACTGTTAAAATTGCATTCTTCCATCTTAGAAATATTGCCAGATTGCGTCCAATGCTGTCGTTTACTATTGCTGAGAGATTGATAAACACTTTTGTGTTTACCCGTATCGATTACTGTAATGTCTTGTTAGCTGGCGTGTCAAAAGCTACCTTAAAGGGATACTCCACTTTTTTCGGAAATATGCTCATTTTACATCTCCCCCAGAGTTAAACAGTTTAGTTTTACCGTTTTAGAATCCATTCAGCCGAACTCCGGGTCTGACGGTACCACTTTTAGCATAGCTTAGCACAGATCATTGATTCTGATGAGTCCAGTAGCATTTCTTTCAAAATGACCAAAGAGTTTCAATATTTTTCCTATTTAAAACTTGACTGTTCTGTAGTTAAACCGTGTACTAAGATCGACGGAAAATGAAAAGTTGCGATTTTCTAAGCCTATATGGCTAGGAACTACTCTCATTCCAGCGTAATAATCAAGGAACTGTGCGGCTGTACCATGAGTGCAGCAGGCGTAATGATATGACGCAGCGCCTGAAAATAGGTCTAATAGGTTAGACAAACTAAGTCCCGGTCACGTTGGAAGAAGTTACCGAGCTGGGGACTATTTTCAGGCGCTGCGTCATATCACTACGCCTGCTGCACTCATGGTACAGCCGCACAGTTCCTTGATTATTACGCTGGAATGAGAGTAGTTCCTAGCCATATAGGCTTAGAAAATCGCAACTTTTCATTTTCCGTCGATCTTAGTACACGGTTTAACTACAGAAGAGTCAAGTTTTAAATAGGAAAAATATTGAAACTCTTTGGTCATTTTGAAAGAAATGCTACTGGACTCATCAGAATCAATGATCTGTGCTAAGCTATGCTAAAAGTGGTACCGTCAGACCCGGAGTTCGGCTGAATGGATTCTAAAACGGTAAAACTCATCTGTTTAACTCTGGGGGAGTTGTAAAATGAGCTTATTTCCGAAAAAAGTGGAGTATCCCTTTAAACAGAATGCAGGTTTTGCAAAATTCGGCTGCCAGAATCCTTACTAGAACTAATATACGAGACCATATTACTCCCGTTTTGGAGTCTTTGCACTGGCTTCCCATTAGGTTTAGGGTGGACCTCAAAATTTGAATGCTTACTTACAAGGCACTGTATGGTTTGGCACCTCAATACTTGACCGAGCTTTTAACTCCATATACTCCAAAACGTGATCTTCGTTCTTCGGAAACTGGTCTTTTTTAAGATTAATGGGAGACGGCTTTTTCTTCATTAGCTCCAAAACTTTGGAATTCTCTACCGATTGAGATTAGGCAAGATAAATCTTTTGGTATTTTTTAAATCACAGCTTAAAACTAATTTTTTTAGGTTAGCTTTTAATTGATTTATTTTTCTTGTATGTTTTTTTTTCACAGTGTATTATGTCTCTTTGTGTGCTGTATCTTTGTAGTTTTAATTGTTTCTGTACAGCGCTTTGAGATGTACATTTAAAGGCGCTATAAAAAATAAAGGTTATTATTATTATTACAAAACAACAGGTTTATTCCCTGTCTTGCAAGGTAAAACTTTTGCAACAGATTCCATGTATGGGGATGATGATGAGAGCTCATTCAGTGATAGGATTTTTACAACTATTGCCTCCCTTGCATTTGCAGTACTTGCAACAATGGATACCAGCTACCCGACAGGGACACCCATTCTTGTGTGCACACTTGCCACACGAGCAGGGATCTGGCAAACCTTCAGGTTTTGAGATTACAATCTCAGGGACTAATAAACTGTCCTTTCTTACAAAACCATAAGCATCTGCATTTAAGATCGAGGTGGCGTCTGTAAATGGTGCTTGGACCCAAAGCTGCTGTTGATAACAGGCTCTTTGTATGTGTTTTCTTGCATTAGTTGAGGTGCAAGCGGTCCTCTCAAAGTCCATCCTAAGGGCATTACTATATCGAACGCAGCAATGCGCAGGTCGTCAAATTGTTTTTTAGCCATTTTCTTTATATCAAATCAGTGCTTACACTCTTCTATGACCTTATAATCATGGTCATTGTGAACATTGTGATCACCTCAGAAAATCTGTAGCTTCAAGGGTTTATATGTACGCATATTTAATGAGATATTGCCTAATAATTTGCATATTTTATTTTATTTTCAAGACAAAGTGTAATACAAAAAGTATTTCTCTTAATATGAAGATTAAACTGATAGAAATTTATGAGGATATCTATAAAAAAAAAAAAAAAGTCCCATTCACCTGTAGTGTGATAATAGTGTCACCGGTTGTGGTCATTTTCAGGACTTTCGTCCCGGCTAGAGATTTTGGCACACATCCCACGTTGTTCAATAGTCTATAACAGTTGAGATATTCTCCGCTAAATGAAGTGCATACAAATCTTACCCAGGACCTAGACTATAGGGAAATCTCGAAAGAACCAGCGGCGAATTAGGGGCTGTTTACACGACAATGTTTAACTAAAAACGTAAAACTTTTTGATGCGCTTTGGCCGTTCGTTTACCCGACAATGGCGTTTTGGGTGCCTGAAAACGCAAACTTTTGAAAACGGTCTCCATGTAAACCACAAAAACGCGAATCTGTGAAGACGATGACATCATGCACATGCGTATGACGTGTTCAGTCTAAAGTGTTTCATCGCCATCTACTGGCCAGGCAGCAGAATACAGGATTTTTTGTCGTTTTCATGGGGGAATGAGGATCTTTTTGACAATGGTTTCGTCTGTACGTGGAAAACTCAAAGGAAAAACTTCTCAGTTTTAAGCACATCGGTGTCGTGTAAACGTACGCTTAGACTTCCGGGTTCTGACGTCACACCTGCACCACTCTATGGCTGTCTCCTCAAATACTTAAATAAAAATAATTTCACCAAACGGTAAATCAATATGCAGTTTAAATAAGAGTAAACTGAACACTACTAACCATTAATGCTTTTCTTCTGGTGCTGCAGGGTTTTAATGAGCACAATATTATTGTTGATAAATGTTGAGAGGGAAACTTTTGATTAATTTTGAAAAAGCCCTTAACAGATGTGGACATGAACTGTTGTTTATGCAAGTTGGAACATTTACATAATTCAGTACACTTCTTAATATATTGTGAGAAAATGTTCTGATGTCACACTTCTCCACTGTTCAGTTTCATAGAGGAAAACTATTAAAACACACACACACTCAGATCTCCAGATAATGCCCGCCGATAACCAAAAGATTAAAGAGAACTTTATTGAAATCCATATCTCATAATCTGCTCCTCTGAGAATGAGAAGAGTCATCTTTTTGTCTTCGGCTCGAATGATCACGCATTATGATGCAAACTGCTGTCCCTGCCAATGCGTCTACTCATTGTGCCACTGAAAATACAAATCAGTTCAAAACAATTTTGGCCTCTAAATGACTGATTCCACTGTCATAAATGTTTTAGGGGGAGCAAAGTGAAGCAATTTGTGCTCGCCCTGCCTGTACAAAATCTGTGAGAAGAAGATGTGAAGTGAATTTCAATCCAGATATCTCCTGCATCCGTGTGTTTCAGGGTCAGTCTGAACTCTAGTGATGTTCAGGGTGAGAAGACTCGCTTAGTTCTTCAGTTTTCACTGTATTGCCTCAAAGGTCAGTACTGAGCAGCATCCATAACACTATATTACAGAGCATTTTAAGCAACAGCTTTAATATTTTGTTTCCGCCATGGAATAAAAAAGGTGATTGCGCAATTTTTTCTCACAATTCAGACTTTTTTATCTTAGAAGTGCATGATATAAATTTGCAATTGCGAGTTATAAAGTCCCAATTGTGAGATATAAAAAAAGTCAGTCTTTATTTCGTGCAATTCTGACTTTATTTCTCAAGTAAACTCGCAATTGTGAGATAAATAGTCGCAATTATCTTACCAGTCAGGGATCACTGGTGATCCCAGATTATTTTAGTTCAAAATATGTTTGAGCTTATATATCTCAATATTAATAACAGTCTGGTTAATTTTGAGTCTTGAACTATAAACTCTCAAGTGTTGGCTTTCTAAATGTATGTGTGTTATGTTTCTATTCAGAATTACTTATGAGCAGTAACCTTTTTATTTTGGGCATTTCATGTATGCAGCACTTGCCAAAATTGGGGGTGATGGGGAAGGGGTTAAAACTAGCTTCTATAATCTAGTCTTGACCATAAAAAAAATAAATAAATCCAGATTGGAAAAAAACCCACAGAATATTGAAGTATGTTTTACAACAAAATAAAATTTCAGTTTTACGCTTCGCCAAGACGCAGCGTCGAAGTTCCACTTGGAAAGGGAACAACATACAGTACTTCACCTTTAAGAATATTGGGGAATATGGGTAAAATGGGAAAATTGCATTTTATTTAGGTTTCAAATTTCATACAACCTGACGTACCTTTAGAGAGTTAAGGATGCCTCTTAATTTAGTCCAAAAAAAAGAAAAAAAAGAAAAGAAGAATTACAAAATACTTGGAAAAAAGAAAAACCTCTTTTTTCATGCAATACTTGTAAAGTGGGACACTGAACTGAGCGCTGCTATGATCCTTCATATGACATTATCAACTTTGGAACTTTAAAGGCTTAATTAATGTCCCAAAGATAAATGTATCAATTCATTTTACTAATTTATGGAAATTCATTGAATTTTCACCTGCCGTGTACTTCAAATGTTAAAAAAACCCCAAAAAACTGTACTTGCAGATAATATAATTTTAATGAAATGAAAGTCCACTTAAAAAGAGAGGACACTTCCATGACTATTATAGTTTTATCATTTTTCCCATTTTACCCATAATTTGACCCATATTCACCATAAATGTTTCAGTGCTGGTTGCAGTGCATTGAGTGCTACATTGTCCTGAGGCTAAAGACAGTTTCAAGGGAATAAATGCAGTACTCTCAAACATGCAAAGGAAGCAAATTTAGCCTTAATGTCACTCTGAGCCCTTCACACTGCAGAGCTGAATCAAACATGGCTTCATATAATGTGGGAGAAAGCAATCGCAGGGCCAGATCAATAGACTTTTAATCGCATCTCTGCAGCCCGCTTCTCCACTCAGACACTTCTGTCTTCTGGCGAAATACCTTGTGGCTCTTATTTCGATGTCTTCCAAACCAACTTACCTCACCTTTTCATCTCAGTCTCAGCCTCTTTCGCTCGAATCTGCCTTCCTCGCCTGATCCATGTAACTTTTTCCTTTTATTGGGTATGCATCACATCTGTGAAATAGAGTTTAGATTATGTGTAGCATTAAAGGTCCTCGAATCTGATTGATCAAGCAGAGTTCTGATATAACTGCCAAAATATAACAAATATATCTGTTTGTATCATTCTGCTTGTCTGTGTTTTCAGCACTGTCAGTCTCATTACAGTAGATGGCTACAAGTGATTGTCTTTACGAGAGTCAGTGAGTCATTCATTCAACCAATACATTGAAAAAAATGATAATTAATTCAGGAACAAACCAAGAGACCAATGTTATTGGCAGCTTTGATGTTACTGTATTTTTTCCCTCCAAATATCCATGATTGTATGGGTACATTGAAAGCAATTTGAAAGCAGCATTTTTAGCCACACTAGCTTTTTTAAACGTTTTTCAAAAGTTTGCTTGTCCACACTGAACGACGTTATATTGTTTTCATAGTCCACACTACAGATTTATCCAGCTAAAAGCAAGATAATTTGATAAAAGTTTTTGCTGTTTAGACAGAAGGCTGAAACCGTATACATGGATTTCTCGGCGACGTCATCAGTGCTTGCACACGCAACCAGGAGGCAAGAAAGACCCGCGGTCTTCGTACCGGAGTAAAGGGTTTAGGCTAGTAGCATAGTGGTGGTGTTGTCGTTAAGTCAAAATGCCAAGGAGTTGTTGCGTGGTCAATTGTTAGCCGTAAGGATGTAACCAAGGCCCTTATGGACATACATCCAGGCCTCATAATGCCTTGCCTTTGACTAGGGAGCACATCTGACCTCAACACGCAAAAATCCGGTGCAGCATCAAAGTATTTGACGAGCTGCACATGACCACATAGCACGCAGTTGTATGCATCAAGGGATTTGTACGCTCTAATCATTTCTCTTGTATACACACAGATAATTATATATATCAGGCCATACAATTGTTGGCCACTTCTTGTCATCCACAATCCAAAGATCGTCATGTATTGCGTAGGGATCCGGCAAGATCTCACCATTGCTGAGAGTACGTGTTTTAATATAATCGCCACGGTCGGAGGTACTAATGGCTTCCCACATAATCCATCGTCAAATCTTTGATTTACAGTAAAGTAACGTTATATGTGTGCAGTCATTAAAAGTTGCAGGTCGTGAAGTAACGTAAACAAGGTTAACTTATATAAAAGCAAATTCGGGCTCTATAGATGCTGCACTGCTAACATTGGCTATTACATTACTAACTTAGTCTAACATGATAATTCATACATGCATCACAGTATGTCCGGATTTTGATTCGTAAACAGTTGGACGTTTTACATAATGTTATATTAATATGAAACACAAACAAACAGATCCAACTCTGAAATTGCAGTTTATTATTGAGTCAACAAGAAATTACAAGCAATGCGAAATCTACGTTAATTACAATGTTCTTTTACAGAACTCGGCATAACAGATAGCGGCTTTCTGCCTCCTGGATGCGCGCGCATCCGCTATTGTTGAAACCCGTGTATAGAAACATATGTTTACAAATGTATCTGAATTAATGTGGACCTAGAAGTCAACATGGAATCAAGATAGGTTCTTTCATTTAGTTTCATTTGCGCAGATTTTTGTATTGTGTTTCGTGTGTGATTTGTTTGTAATATTCCAATGTAATGACTTGTAAGCCTATACTAAAATAAAACTTGGACAATGTCACAAATAACATGCTAAAAAGCTTTATTAGCTTAAGGTTACTTGTGTAAATAATGCCAACTTTCTTCATTCATTCTGGTGTTGCATGATTATACCTTTCAGAATCCCATAACTGATAAAAACCAAACCATGTGAGTAAAATGGGTTGTGGGATGCCATTTTATATAGACTGTAACTTCACAGCTGTATATTTAACAAATAAGCACAGTAAAAACTTGAAAACCTGAGAGCCAGACAGCTTATCAACAACAAGATGTACTGTAAAGAGCTTTGCTGTCAAAATTCAGAGCTATTCTAATAATTAGGAGCTGTAGGATGCTGAATGCTCCTGAATACATCAAAACCACAGTAAAAGATCATGTTCCCTGAAGGATTTGTGAAGGAGAAGAAACATTTTCCCCACCTTCGCCTTTTCTGTAACCATTACTCTCAGCTGAAACCATTACTCTCAGATCTACCTGTCAGCCTTAAGTTAATAAAGCTTTTTAGTGTGTTATTTGTGACATTTCTCTGAAGGTAGCAGTGCATTACTCTGCAATGCTTTCATGGCAACCTATATTCTAAATAAAACATAACATCAAAAAGGCCTCTAACCAGCTTGCCTTGAGGGAGGGAGGGAGGGAGTTATAGCAGAGATAGTTCATGTTGACTTTGCTAAGTAACCATACCAGACCTCCTGTTCACGTAAACAACAATCATGATTGTAATATTCATGAGTATAGCAATTGTAAATTCAGGTCCTGTGCACATAATTATGTTTAGGATGCTAGTTTAATTTTTTAAAGGGTTACTTCACCCAAAAATAAATCTTCTGTCATCATTTACTGATCCTCAGGTCATTCCAAACCCGTGAGACTGCCATTCATTTTCGAAACACAAATGAAGATCTTACAATAGTTTTACGATCTCTTAGTGGTAGTGGTAGTTGCATAGACTGTCAATGGAGGGACAGAAAGCTCTCAGATTTCATCAAAAATATCTTTACTTGTGTTGATGATGAGCGAACGTCTTCCTTGACAGACTATTATTGTTTGGAAAATGCAGAACTGTCCAAAAAGTTGGGGTCAGTAAGATTTGTTTTTAAAGAAATGTAATTGTAAGAAATGCTTGTCAAACACAACAATGTAGAATTCAATGTATATTTAAATGAACTGACAGCCAGGAGAATACAGGAATGACAAACACTAACATTGCAGGCGACATTTGCATTTTTACAACAGGTATATATTTTAAAATAATGCGGTTATTGAATTTTATTTTCATCAAAGAATAATAATAATAATAATAC
The DNA here is from genome assembly GCF_951802725.1 of Rutilus rutilus. Classification (NCBI taxonomy): domain Eukaryota; kingdom Metazoa; phylum Chordata; class Actinopteri; order Cypriniformes; family Leuciscidae; genus Rutilus; species Rutilus rutilus. The sequence goes on along the minus strand of NC_140230.1, from coordinate 4,316,599 downwards.
AAATGTATCACAGTTTCCACACAATATAAGCCAGCATAAATGTCTTGAACTTTGAACAATGTTATTTGAGCGTCAAATCCTCATATCAGAATGATTTCTGAAGGATCATGTGACACTGAAGACTGGAGTAATGATGCTGAAAATTCAGCTTTGATCACAGGAATAAATTACATTTTAACATATATTAAAATTGAAAACAGTTATTTTAAAAAGGAATAATATTATTGATTTTACAGTATTTTTTATCAAATAAATGCAGCCTTGTTGAGCAGAAGAAACTTCTGACATATTAAAAAGTCTTTTAAAACTTAATGCTTGAATGCTTGTTTCTCTTCAGTTGGTGCAGGCAAAAAAAAAAAAGAAAAAAAGAAAGTGTTTCTGTGTGTTGCATGACCCAATACTGCACCTTTATATTATGCCAAAGCAGAAAGATCCAAATTCACTGGAGGTTGCACTCCACATATTCAGCTGTCTCATCTCTGTCTCTGTCCTCATGCTGTTTGCTCAGGTTCAGGGTTATACGCTCTGTTTTCCTCTGGTTGTGGAGGCTTGTGTGGTGTTTCTCTCTCTGCTCCTGTGCCGTTCAGCCTACGATATGGTCTAATGTTCAGAAGCAGAAAATGAAAGAGAATATCCCATTCAGTTAAATATGAAGTGGCACCACACAGAGCATTTCTAATTAGTGTCAGGGTCGACTAATTATAGACTGTGAAGAAGCCTTTAATTTCACATTACTTAGGAAGGTTGAGGAGGAGGATGGCAAACAAGCAGGAGAGCTTTATTTTCTCTCGCTCATTCAGCTCTGAGGTCCCGTACCTGCAGCTGAGTCACGCTCATCAAATAATGACTGTTCCGGTGCCTTTCTCAAAGGAAGGCCGAGACTTTGATTTTGACTTTTTTGGGTTCAAATTATACCAAACTGGGGTGATCACACACACATATATAATAAGTCACTTTGTATCTATAGTACTTAATTACATTATCAAACCCAAACTGCCACCACAACAGTTGTGAAACAACAACAAAACGAACAGTGGTGGATAAAGATGAACTAAACTTTCTCTAAATAACATGGCGTGGCTTTGGAGACGCTCTGAAGGGAGGGAGGATCTTATTCTTTCAAAGCTAGCTTGCTATTGCTAGCCTAGCTTAGGGTGACCATATTCCAGGTCATGTCCGGCCGGGATTTCGAGATCGCCCAAAATATCCGCGATTCGGCTTTTGCTTTCTCGTCGCCATTCATTTTGTTTACATGTACACCTTTTGATTCAGTAGTACTGAATTAATTCCGATTGGTTAATCTGAATGTAGTGTTTACATGAACGCTAAACAAGTGATCGGTTGATGTGCGTGTAAGCATTGCTAAGAAAATTCCTGTGTTTTCATCTCGATCGGGATCCGTGTGAATCAAAATGCATGACCTGCAAAGCTGGCACGTACATGTCAGTGTCAAATAACGTAATAATGTAAACATAATGAATGGTGACTGTAGAAAGCAAAAGACGAATCCCGGGCATTTTGGGCGATCTCGAAATCCTGGCCAGATATGTCCTGGTTAAACAGGACGTATGGTCACCCTAGCCTAGCTCTCTGAAAATTACCTTTAATAAGGCAATATAATTAATGATACTCAATCATACTTCTGTGAATATTAACCATTTTCACCTTAGTTAAAGGCGGGGTATGTGATTCTCTTTTTTGGCAATTTTTTCAACATCACTTGAAATCCTATTCCTAACCCACTTACAGCCACTGAGTTAGAAGCACTGAAATGAAAATGAAGCAATTTAATCATCTGTGGAACGGGCAGGACTCGAAAAACTCCAGCCAATCATTTCCAAGACCACCTAGAATCATTGGACAGTAAGTGCGTCAATCAAACGGTCGTACCATCCCCCCCTCCCCCATCCCCCATCCCCCTCGCGCGCGTCCATGTTCTCCGAATGGGTGGAGTCAAAGGAAAGAAGGTAGGACCAATTCACCCAAGAACCTATAATGTGAATAATTATCATACAGTATTACACATGTTTGGTATCATTTGAAATGTCTCAATGCAACTGGTACAAAGGTCTCATTCCCAAAGAAGTAAAACAAAAGGTAATAAGGTTTTTAAGAGTTTAGAGATAACTGCCACACAAAGGAGGGTGGGTCTCCAGGCAAGCAGTCTCCTGTTCTCAAAGGTGTAAGCTCAATGTAAATTCCCATTGTTAGCAAATGTTTCCATGTAAATCAACTCTGATTAAAGTCTGGGACGGTGATTAATGTAAATTGCCACTGTGAACTCATGTTTACATTTGAAAAGAGGTTTCTGCCTTGGTCTGTCTATATAAAGAAATGCAACGAGAAGGATCAGGGCAATTCTGTACCTCAGATCAGCCTGTGAATGCTGAGAGTCGCCGAGACTTTTGCATCTCTTCTCTTTATTCCAGAGCCGAGACTCTCAGCATCATGTATTTCCTAATGTCGGGTTCGCATGTCTTCTCCTCATTACAGAGCATTTGATGTTTTGTATTGATTATCTTTGAATCGATTATGTAATTGGCATGATACATTTACCTGACATAATAAATTGTAAACATTTGATTTTATTCTAACAGACTCATTATTTGCATTACAACCTTTTCATTTATGGAGAAAATACATATGAGAAAATGTATTTCATTTAATAAAAAATACTTTGCCACGAGAAAAGGCAGTAACACGCAGAGACCTTCTGGTCGGATGCCTATTGGGCCGATTGAGCGAGAGCTTACAATATGAATTTCATCATTTACTAATACATTAAAAAGGTTGCATTTGTTAACATTAGTCAATGCATTGTGAACTAACATGAACAAAAAATGAACAGTATTTTTATTAACTAATGTTAACAAAGATGAACACAGTAACAAGTGTATTGATCAATGCTAGTTCATGTTAGTTAATACATTAAGTAATGTTAACTAATGAACCTTTCTGTAAAGTGTTACCAATAAATCAATAAGTGGGTTTTCCAAGTGGGTAAGTAAAAATGTATTAAAAGATCTTGTTTTTCAAGAAAATGTACTGATATATTTTGACAGGAAAAGAAGACCAAAATACTCATTAAGATTCAACTTTAAAAAACTGGACATCCAATTTTAGATTTGTTTTATTCTTTTTTTAATGTTTTGTTTGATTCATTTTAGTCGTAATTTTGAAGTAGCTGAAAATCTCCAACACGACCTGTGTTTTTCTCAAAGCTGAAACTGGTGAAAACAAACTCAAGAACTGTCTGACCTCCTGCTTCTGGCCATTGAGAAGGACAGCCCAATCAAGAAAGACAAATATAGCAAGATTTTCCCAGACAAAAACAAAACAAAAGATATTTCGCTAGGAATTGAACAGGCACAGATCTATATAAATAGATGTAAATAGTTTGCAATATTTCAAATACTGTACATTTTGTAAAGTGATGTTTTTTATTATCTTCTAATAATAGATAATTCTTTCTATTATTATTAGATATTTCTATTAAGTCATCTGAAATAAAGTGTGAAGTGTGATCTGTTTTTTAATCATAAATATGATGCAGAGATAGTTCATGAAAATCATCATATCTCATTACATGACTACCAATCTGTAGAGAAGAGGTTCTGTGTAATGATGTAGTTAATGATTCCCCACACCATCACATTACATCATTTTTCTCAGAGGCCTTTTCTCTCTCATTTTGAGCCACCGCTCCTCAAAATGTCTGATCACGGCTCTGTTGAGGAAGGATAAAATGACGCTGATCCTGCATCCACAAAACAGGGGGTCTGAACATTCAGTTTAAGGGCTGCTATAAAACTTTTGGAGAACAGCTGTTCACCTTGTCCAAATGCTGCGCAGTAATAGTTTAATAGTTTCTGTTTGCACATTCTTTTATGTCTATATTTTATGGTAGCCATATCTTGTTTTAAAGGTGCAGTCTGTAATATTAACAGCTAGTGGTTGAAACGGGTACTGCAATCCAAATTCAAAACATTACATAGAGTTGTTCCCCTGCCCCCTCCTCCTCAGACTCACTCTCACGCGGGTCGCCAGATTGAGGACATGCAACATGAACGAGTGCAACTGATAAAGGAAAGAGATGTGCCTTTAGGCCGGTTTACACCAAGAATGATAACTATACAGATAACTATATTAGCGTCCACACCAGCGGACGATATCATTCTGCTTATTCTAAGCGCGTGCTTGTCTGTCACTTTAAATGTTCGAGCTCGTTACAGCAGGATGGATTCTGATTGGCTGTCAATGTTTTTTTATCATTCATGAGCTGGATAAAATCATTCTGAAAGTGATTCCAACAATATTGTTTCCCTGTGCCGGTATCATTGAACTCTGCTATTCTTTTATACTGAGGATTTTTTTTAGAACTATATCGTTATCTTTATGGTTATCGTCCTTGGTGCGAATGGATCGGCTAATGTGTTTGCAATGTTTTTTATTGCCAAGGCTTTTTAAGTCGGGAAACATCCGATCTCTGACCCAGTTGGTTTGCCGGCTTCCATGGCTGCAATACTCTGTGTTTTCTGCCAACTGGCAACCCTGCACTCACACTGTTGTTTCAACCCATGTTTGGGTCAAATGTGGACAAACCCAACCATTGGGTTAAAATATGTAAACCAATGATTGGGTTTGTCCATATTTGACCCAAACATGGGTTGAAACAACCCAGCATGTTTTAGAGCAGGGGTGCCCAATCCTGCTCCTGCCGATCGACTGTCCTGCACAGTTCATCTCCAACCCTAATCAAACACACCTGTCTTTAATTTTTAAGTGATCGTGAAGACCTTAATTGGTTGCTTCAGGTGTGTTTGATTAGGGTTGGAGATGAACTGTGCAGGACAGTCGATCGGGAGGAGCAGGATTGGGCACCTCTGTTTAGAGTGTGGGTGCTGAAGCGGGCAGAATCACACAGACCAACACAAAAACTGACATTTCGACACGAAACACACATTTCAAAGTAGAATAACTTATAGCATTTTTTTCATACATCTCTGCATATGGTATTTTCATGCTTTAGTGCAGTCAAAAAATTACATACAGCACCTTTAATATCTCTTGTTAATCTTCATAGTTAATACAACATTTATATCCCCGGTTTCACAGGAAGGCTAAGCTAGTCCTAGACTAAAATGCGTGTTTGAGCTGTTAACTGAAAGCAACATGCACTAACAGATATACTGTATCTTAAAATATGTAATGTTTAATGTTTTAGTAATGTTTTTTTTTTTTTTTTTCTAAGGCACGTTTATAAAAGCTACTTAAATCCTAATCCTGGCTTAATCTAAGCCCTGTGTGTGAAACCAGGCCTAAATGTGCTTAAAATGTTAACAAAACCCTATACTTATACCTATATATAACCCTGTGTTTCTGCATATCCTTGTTGCTGCCGCTCTATTGGCTATTATTCACTTGCTTCTCAGTCGAAATATATTTAGGCCTTTTCACACCCGGAATTGAACACACAGCTCAAATCAAGCGAAATGTGTGGCTCTGAGTCTGACCACGTAAAGCATGTTGCAGATACAGATAGCATCACAGATGGGGCATTTCACAAGGTTGTTTCACAGCAGAAAGCTGTAAACAACCAAACCATATATTATATAAGTGTAAGGCCCACTTATTAGTAGTACTAAAAATATTTGTTTTACTTTGTTTAACAGCCACAATATGTGAATCCACTGTGAAATAAATAAATAGGCCTATGTTCATTAATTGCATACCTATTTGCTGTGAGTGGTGGTGGATCCTGTCTGGCACAATGTGTGTGTTGCATCTATAAATTCGGATACGATATTCTGGGCACTTTCATGGGATTGCACCCACTTTTCTTTTCGTTCAGCCTTCTCATTGAAAATGAATTGTACTTCTTTGCTTCCCCTCTGCCTGTCTGCACCATAGAAACAGAATGTCAATGAAAAATACCTCTACCTGTAGAAATTGAAAACTGTGCCAGGGATGATAATTCCACCAGATATGTTCGTGTTATCGAAGCACAAAATAAAATGCATCTAATATACATCCACTCGCATACAATGCAATTACAATTTTCAATTTAAAATTCATACCAATGGTTGGTCAAAATCCAAATGCCCGCTAAAGTAATTGGAGAGCACAGCAGGCTGATGGACAAACCTTTAATCCAAGAATATCTATTTGATTAATTTTATGAACGTGTGTAATATGAGAATTGCGTATGAAAAGGAATAACTCAAAAGCTCTGTTTTGATGTGGAAACAGCTTTTACATGTAATATTTCTATGAGTTTGGTAAAATGGTGAGTTCCATTTGTCATTGGAAGTGGGGAAGTCCTAGTCCCTGTAGGAACTTTTAGCTGGAACGCTCCTCAAGTCAGAGTTGTCACTGGGAAATTTGGGGAAAGCGCAACAACCTCGTCTTCAGAATCCAAAATGGCTGCTCAACGTATCAACCGTAGAGAAACAGAAGTAAGGTAATCAGATTATTGACACTATCACATAAAATAGTTTTTGAGGGGTTCCTATATTATGTTTTGTTCCTATATTTGTTCTGGATTGTTTTTAGGATGCTGACCCTCTGTAAGTACTGTAGTTCTCAGTAGTTTTAACGCATTTCAGTTGCTTGAGTGCTATTGTTGGATGCATATACAGTACAGGTCCAAGTGAAATCATGTCTTTATATTTATTTTATTATAATATTTATATATTATTTTGTTTGCTTTGTTATTTTGTTGAATCATTTACCATATATATAGTAGGACATTAACTAAACTGCCATTAGTTTAATCAGCTGTGCTGATTATTTATAATATTTACTTTATAGATTTAATATTATTTACTAGTTAGATGATTGGTCAACACAGAGATGCACAAGAACCAGTGATGTTTGTTCTGTCATCTTCCGTGTTTACACACTGTATGTGTGTTTAAATGTGAATAAAAGCCTAAATCAAATCTGTCCAGCGTATAAAGTGATTGCATATCTTCGCAAGACTTGGATTAAACCAATCGATTCAGTCAAATTCATTTGACAGCACCTTACATTTCTTTTGTATCTTCTAAGTTTTGGTTACCTGGACTTTCAATGGAGGGACAGAAACATTGTAGTTTTCATTACAAATATCTTCATTTGTGTTGTGAAGATTGCCAATCTGGACTGAGTGAGGAATTGATGACATAATGTTCATTTTTGGGTGAACTTTTTTTAACCAAAAAGCCATAGTAGTGAAGTGTGTAACTTTTTGATCTCAATTTTTCTCATATTCAAGTTTCCTCAAATGCAATATTAGTAAGCCATTAGTATGCAGATTTCCTCAAAAGTGTAAACAGTGTAGCTATTGCTTTGTTTGTTTGAGCATCCCAACTCAACAGCGCTGACTCAACAAAGGTGTGTGAGTTTGGAGAAGGAATGTTTCCAGGCCAGGAAAATCAGTTAAAAAACTTTTCACAGCCTGAAGACAAGAACAGCCCTATTTGTAGCAAAAAAAGTCAGTGTATTTAGATGCTTTATTTTCCTCTGCAAAGGTGTTTTCACCAGCGGCATTGACTTGAATGGCGAGTGTACAATCACCTAGACTTCACTTTCTTCTCTGGTGATTAAATCTGAATTAGAGAGTGCTGTAGAAGTAAAATTACATAAAACAAACCCCTGGAGGCAGCCGCTTCACATCCACAATCAATGGTTAACATATATTTTCCCCTAGCTGGCGATTTCATACAATTATTCGAGCTGGGAATGACGAGGGCACTGCAATCTTCTCCTTCCGAGCAATCTTCTCTCTCTTTTGGCTCTTTGTAATCCTATTCCCCTCTGACACCCGGCATCTAACCAGCCTTATTAAGACAGTCTAGAGTGAGAAGTTAAAGGGTACGCTGTGAACCTCGTCCAAGATACACGCCTGTCCAGGACCAGCCTATGACCTGTGACCTGGCCCTTTTCCTTCTCGGCATACATTAATTGCATTTCTACTAATTAGTAAATGCACTCATGACACTGTAAAGGATATAGTTACTGCAATATTGCATCAGCTACAGCATGATTTAATATTAGTGAAATGCTAATAAAGCAAAGGACTGCATATCACATTGCATATACACCAGCATGCTATAAAAATATCAAAACTTATACAAAACTATCTTTAGATATTATATGCTAAAGTTCCATTTTGCAGCTTATTCTGACAAAGATCCTGCTCTGAGTGTTGAGTTTTTCTCCAGTAATTAGTTTTTCCATAAGGTGGCAACACTGCCAAGGCCGTTGTTTCATAGTTGAAAAAGAAACCGATGAGACGGAACAATAAACTACAATGCCGACTAAGTGACTTTGTCGCTATTAGCAACTTTTCAGACCAGTTTAACTTTTTAAGGCCAGTTCACACCAAGGATGATAACTATAATGATAACGATAAAGATTTAGTTCTAAAATTCATTCTAAATATAAAAGAATAGCAGAGTTCACACCAGAACTGTGTATGTTATGTTATGTTAAAATACAACATGTGAACATGGATTAGGAGAGAAAACTATGTTAGTATACTTTGAGTAAAGGTTGTGGATTTGGCTGTACGCATACACCAATCGCTTGGGTCAAAACTTTGGTCTTAATAGAGCGTAACCTTTTAAACCATCTTGGTTCTGAAATGTTCTCAATTAGATGAATCTGAGCAGTAAAAACGGGGTCACTGCAGAGCGATTTTACAGTGATCTCTTCTGATTGGTAGATATTTCTCTGCTGGATCATGATGGCACAGACAGAAGTATACACAATCTTTAATCTTTAGAGGTTTCCCATCATTAGCTATCAATTTCGTGAAAAGTCCAGGTGTAAATGCCCTCCGACATGCATTCAAGACGGACTGCAATTCGATTGCGCAAACCACTTCAGAAGGTGCTTTCAGATGCAATCCAGATACAACTGGACAAGGGTGAATGCATTTGGTTGTTGAAGTCACGTATGTAAATTTTACTCCTCCCAAAATGGTAGAAAATAAAGGTGCAATAGCATGTTATAAGGGCAACCCAGTGGACCAGCTGACCAATCAGAGGAGACTGGGCTTTTTGGAAAGGCGGGCTTTAAAGAAACATGAACTAAAACAGAGCGTTTCACGGTTAAAAAGTATAAAAGAGCAAAGTACATGAACTTTAAATCATGTAAATGTATTCTAGCTATCTAGCAGACTTGTAAATGAGCATAATAGGAGCACTTCAACAGATGGGATAGCTATCTGATCAGAGAAAATGCATGAATTGGCCAAGTCTAAATGGGCCCATAATTGCATTGCACAGAGATCCACAGTATAATATAATATAATAATAATAATAATGCTAATAAGTATGTTATTGTCCCTTAGTGTGGACCCCAGTGTAGTTGTCATTATGGCTATCTTACTTGTTGTGAACTTGAGCATTTGCTGCATTGTTGGTGTGAATCTGTGCACCCTTATTTTGGAGGACTATTTGAGCTATTCAACATGGAGGCCTATGTCTGTCTGTGGATGATAAACGGGCATGTATATATGTAACAACTCGCAAATGTCCACCGTAGGCTGAAAGAGTTATCTGATGACCAAGATGAGGATGTATTCGGAGTTCTGGGGGACTGACACTGGTAGCAGCCCAATGAGATCCATCCCTATGTTTGAAGGGCACTTTATGATTAACAGTGATAGCAGGGACAAGGGGGTGGGGGGGTAGAGACTTGCAGGAGGTCCGTTGACACTCCTCAGATGTCTGAAATTCTCTCTTGGCACCCAGATAAAAGCGTCCCATCACCGCCTCTGTCTTAGCTTGGGGGAAGGCCAAGCACTACTCTGTCTTATCTCTCCTGAATGCCACAAACTACAAGAGACCATTCTTGATCATAAAATAAGAAGAGGAGATCTGACCAACTATTGGGTGCTTTTCACACTAAATAGTTTTAAAGGGGAAGTCTCATGCTATTTCATGCATTCTGACTTATTTGCACTGTTAAATAGTTGGATTCTCATGCTAAACATGGCCAAAGTTTCAAAAAACTGAGTTGGATGTATGACTCCTTCAGGATTCGTATATGTTTCGGAAAGTTTTTTTTTCGAGTATGGCCCTGAATTCATAAAGGGTGGAAGTCCTTGTATGGTCACTTCTCCTGGAAGAGTGAGAGCAACACCCATCAACGTGCTTCGGTCAGGTTACGGAGGCCGTCGGCAGCGCTGTCATTTTGTTTTTAGGCCACAAAATCAACAATATCACCAAAGAAGTGTGAGAGAAAGATAACCTTGTTTAGCTTCCCAAAGAACCCAGCGTTAGGGGAACAGTGGATGCAGTTTTTCCGGGGCAGCAACGGAGTTTCGGTGACAAATGTTTTATAAACAACGCCCAGTTCGGCGCTGGATTTTCAGATCGTTTAAAACTGAAAGATGGCGCAGTCCCAGCGATAAAAGATCCCGGTCATGAGTCGCAATTGCAGGCGGTAAGTAACATCAAATGTCTGTGTTTTATTGGCAATCGGCGCGTAAGTGCATATAATGTAAACAACACGAGTGTATAGTAAATCAAAAGTTATCCAGGGATAAATCGATGATGTATTGTGCGTGACTCTTTAGCTCCGCCCATGCCACGCCTCGAGGAGCTCGGCTGTTTTCAGAAAGAATCGGTACAGCTGTGTCGGTCTTAAAGGGATACTCCACTTTTTTTGGAAATAGGCACATTTTACACCTCCCCCAGAGTTAAACAGTTGAGTTTTACCGTTTTCGGATCCATTCAGCCGATCTCTGGGTCTGGCGGTACCACTTTTAGCATAGCTTAGCATAGATCATTGAATCGGACAAGACCATTAGCATCTCTCTCAAAAAAATTAACAAAGAGTTTCGATATTTTTTCTATTTAAAACTTGACTCTTCTGTAGTTACATCGTGTACTAAGACCGACGGAAAATGTAAAGTTGCGATTTTCAAGGCTGATGTGGCTAGGAACTATACTCTCATTCCCGCGTAATAATCAAGAAACTTTGCTGCCGTACCATGAGTGCAGCAGGCGTAATGATTTTTTAGAGTCAAGTTTTAAATAGGAAAAATATCGAAACTCTTTGGTCATTTTTTTGAGAGAGATGCTAATGGTCCTGTCCGATTCAATGATCTATGCTAAGCTATGCTAAAAGTGGTACCGCCAGACCCGGAGTTCGGCTGAATGGATTCGAAAACGGTAAAACTCAACTGTTTAACTCTGGGGGAGGTGTAAAATTAGCCTATTTCTAAAAAAAGTGGAGTATCCCTTTAAATAAATCTGATCAAACTAAAGACACTTCGGAGATATGAAGGATGCAATACTATATAGGTACTCAAGAATTTGTAGGTACTTGTAAATTACAAGTGTAAAACCTTCCTTTACGCGGGTTAAAAGCGAGGTTAAGACTAAGAATCCTCCAGAAGGAAACCACGGGTCTTGACTCTTCTGACTCTCGACTCTTTGGCTCTTGCACGACATCTCGCTCTATTTGAAAACATTTATGCTGCCCTGCATGGTGCCCCGTCTGGACACGGTGGTGCCCTGTTGGATTTGTGCTCCTGGGGAAGTGCCCAGTTGTCCATATGGTTTTTCCGGCCTCGTCGTCTGGACAATGATTTTGCAATATGTTGACCCTGGCAATCGCATACGGTATATACTTGAGTAAGTTTCTGGTCAACTCAAGGAAACAAGAACTGTTCACCGTATGAGTTGTTGATCAGTTTACTTCAGGACACGGTTTGCAGGGGTTGTCGATTATCCCATCGACACGAACAGCACTGGCAGAAACTCATCTCCACAGCTCTCGGCGTCATTCCGGCCTGGACGGGGCCAGTCACACACTCTTGGCAACGAGCGAGTCGGAGACAGAAGCAGCAAGTAAGCTTGAAATCAAATCTGATGCTTGTTTCTTTTGTCCTCTCAAGGTGTGAATGAAAAGTGGTGCTGTCCACTCCTCAGCTGTCCAGCAATCATTCACGGGAAACAGCTATTCACCTGTCAGCATGCTTTCACATCAAAGTCCTGTTCTTACCTTTGTGCCTCTCCCCTCTGCCATTATAGAGAGACATGATGTATACTTGTAGCTCTGTGGATTTGTAGAAAATAAACTTTTAAAACAAAAACAGGTCAACAGGAAAATTCTGTAATTTACTGAATTTCTTACTGAATTGTTCTGAACAATTTCACCACATATCAAATTTTCATTCATTTTGTGGTGAGGTTTGCTGTGAAGGAAATAACAGCATTAATGGCACAGAATGGCTGCCTGTTTTGCTTTGCTATAGCACCCATTTAATGTATACACACAATTGAATAATATTTTTTACACTTTTTGAATAATTTGACAGAATGGCTGACAACTGTGTAACCATTTTTTTCTGTTGACTTTTGTCACAATCAGCTGCATATATGAAGATTTCACAGGCAATTCAAACGCAGGGTAGCAGACGAGACCAGACCACTTGACCTGAGAACACAGGAACTTAAATACAGGCAAATGAGGTGATCAACAACGACACAGCTGAACGTGATGGGAAATCAAAATTAGAAAAACAGGCAGGGAAATGGTGCAAACGCAAACAAAGTCCAAACTGAGCTGAAACTGTGACAGCTGTAGAGAAGCTTTCTACATTCAGACAGTTTGTTTTTATTATAAAAACTGTAAGAGCCACAACAAGTTATGTCTTCATACTATATGTTTGGATGTGGATTTAATAATTGTAAATAAAGTGTAATATATGAAAGAGGTAACTTGGATAGGTTTCACTGGAGCTTACATATCACGGAGGAGTAAACAAATGTGACAATTTCTATATTGTATAAATCAGCCTACTGCTCGATGAAAGTTACGGAGAGTATTTGCTCTACCTATTCATACCTATACTCTGCATGAATGATTCATTTGTGTGTCTGATTTTGTATGCGTTTACCAGCAAAACCAGCACAGTAACAGTAGCCTACCCTGACAACTTTTATGAAATGCGAGCAGAGAGAGAGAGAGAGAGAGAGAGAGAGAATATGCTAGACACAGTAATGAAAAGGTTACAAAAGACTGAACTCACACAATTTTCCCCTGTCTAAAAAGCAGCAAGCCTTACTCCTTTCTCATGGACAGCACATTTAGAATCTTGTGGGAATGCCACAAAATTCACAAATATCACAGTGCTTGTTTGTCTCATGCAATGTTTCCTTGGTAATATTAAGGATGCACATTCCAGTGAGACTGACAGGAGGTCTGAGAGCATGGGCCGATCCAGCTTTTGCGGTAATCCACCTCCATCTTTGTTTGGGATAATAGGGGCGACCAGGGGCTCATTAAAGTCTACAGACTGCAGTGTATAAACTGCTGAAAGACCTTATTAGCGCTTCTCTAATTCAAAAAGCAGCTGAGGGATCTTAATAGGGATGTCACCATAAATAATTGGTGCGAACACGAGACGTTCAAAACTAGAAATTAGTCTCGCACCACACAGGATCAGAGATAAGCTGCTTGTTGATATTTTCTCTGTTTTCTCAAAAGATGTGAGATGGTAGAAATGTGGGGGAAAAAAAAGAAAGAAGAATCACATATCATAAGTTAGCGTGCAGGCCTAGCACACGACACATTTTCAATTATTATTTTTAGTTTTAAAACAATGATGCATAAATTTACAGTGGTAAATAAGCGAAACACATTTCTGTAAGTTTCAAGACACCCATATTCTGGCTTGTCCTGATGTTACAGCCGGTAAGTGTATTTGTGTAATGTGTCTGGTTTACTAGAGTAAGCAGGTTCATCAGCACTTAAAATGTTATAAAAGTAGACGTCCTCTATATAAGCCAAAAGTTTGGAATAATTATGATTTTTTTTTTATGTTTTTGAAAGAAGTCTCTTATGCTCACCAGGCTATACATTTATTTAATAATAATAAAAATATAATAATATATGAAAAATTATTACAATTTAAAATGTTTCTTATATATAATATAATATAATATATATTTGAAATGTATTTTATGATGACGGAGTTTAATAAATATATTACTGCTGCTTCATATTTTGATGCTAATCATAATTCAAATGTTTCGGGGTAAGTAAGATTTACAACAAACAAACAAACAAACAAACAAATAACAAAAAAAATAAATACAATTAATTACATTAAAATAAATTAATACTCATTAAATTGATCAAAAGTAACAATAAAGACATTTATAATGTTAAAAAATACATTGTACATTGTTATATAATGTATAATGTCAAATATATTTAAGCAGCACAACTGTTTTCAAGATTGATAATAATCAGAAGTGTTTTCTTAGCAAATCATCATATTAGACTGATTTCTGAAGGATCATGTGACACTGAAGACTGGAGTAATGATGCTGACAATTCAGCTTTGATCACAGGAATAAATTACACTTTACTATATTCACATAGAAAACAGTGATGTAATAACATTTCACATTTTTTAAATAAATGCAGCCCAGTGATTTATATATACTATATATATATTCTATACTATTAGATGCACTTTCTATACAATAGAATAGTGTACAGTTATTACAGCCTTTTGGTGGCTTATTTATGGATTTGTGTTCTGTGTCTTATTGTTTGTTGCAGCGGCGGTGTGTTTCATTAGACGTGTATTTCTTCCTGTGGCAGATTAGGTGAATAATTAATTTCCTCTCCGATATGGTAGACTGGTTGTAATTAAAGAGAGAGGAGAAAAGCAATGAGATGCCTTGCTTCTATCACTTCCTCTCTCTCTCTCTCTCTCCTCCTCACGGCACACACACACACACACACACAGAAAGCTGAGACTGAAGCTGGTGTGTCCTTTAGAAGACCCCCAGATCTGTCACGGCTCTTCCACATGCGCGTCTCTCTCCATCTCATTATTTGGACTGTTCCTCTGATCACGTTCTCTGTGAGACTAGCCCTGGTCAAACTCTCTTTCAGGACGTAAAGTCAGGGACAACATGCTTTGTGCTCGTCTTCCGCTGGAATGTGACAAAGAAAGTTGTTTTTCTTTTCTCTCTTGGACATAGACCAGCATCGCATATGTGGTTCAAATAAACAATGTGCTAGCCAGAAAACAAACCGATGGATGAATAAACAAGCGAACAAGCTGATACAGTGAAACCACACTGAGATACATTAAGATGAGTCAATTATTATATAATGGTAGGTTGGGGCAAGTTGTCACATGTGTTTTATAGGTTGTTATTTAATACAATTGATCTTTTTATGTTATCTTTTATTTGCTGTTTCATGATTTGCATCTCATAATGGTTTTTACTTTAAAAGCATAACATTAGCCACGTGTGTGAGTGTGTGTGTGTGTGTGAGTGTGTGTGTGTGTGTGGTCCTGGTAAACCCTACATTATGGGGATGTCCCCACAAAGATGGCAATATCCGAAATCCTTCCCCTTGTGAGGAGATTTTTAGGTCCCCATGATGAAAATAATAAGTGATGTTTATTGAAAATGTAAAAATGCAGAAAGTTTTCTGTGATGGGTAGTGTAAGGGGAGAGCAGATACAGTCCATACAGTATACAAATCATTTATCTATGGAGAGTCCCCATAAAACATGAAAACACAACGTGTGTGTGTGTGTGTGTTCAATATTTTTCAATAGACTTTTTGTAGCATTTTCATAGATTAATGGAAAAGACTGTAAAAAAGTATTTTCTGGTTAAAGTTAGTAATATGACATCAATATAACAATATATGAATGCATTTGTACATTATTTTTTGATGTCTGTTAAACATTAAAATGTTTAGTAATTAGAATGAGAGTATGAAAATGTAATAAGAAAATATGTATATTTAAACATACTGTATAATATTGTTTTTTTTTATATAAATGTTTATTTTTATTTTTATATGGTTTAACGCGATCTTTATTATCACCGCGTCATCTTGAATAATTATTATTTTGAATCAGTTAGAATTTGTAACACCAAAATACCATCCCGTAACGCTGGTAATATCCCTAAAATTGCCTTTATATATACAATTTTTTTTTTGCATTTTGAATATACAAAATCATTTCTTTTGCTGACTGTCTCCTGTCACATACGGCACGCGATTATTGTGAAATGACAGCTGGAAGCATATCGGTTAAATCCAGTGTTACCTGGCTTTATACATGTTTTAAACGCTGTATTCTCGTCATATATCGATTAAGAAGATGTATCTGCAGCTGAAGCGCAGTGTGTCTTTAAGCGGGATTGTGTTCGTCCGACAGGAGGCGTGTCTCCTCCACAGAGCCGAGCATCTGAACACACACTCACACACACACTCACACACACTTCATCAGCCTCAGCTGCTCTCAACACCCGAGGTAAGACATTCACTTCACCAGCACCACACATCAGCGATGCCTTTAAACTCATATCTAACGTAGACATCTAAAAGATCTGATCTAATGCTGCATGTGCGTCTGTTTAACCTCAGATCATGACTAAGGTGACAACTGAACTCTTTATGTCCTTGACAAAGGAAAAAGTCTGTGTTTGTGGAGTTATTGTTCCTTGTTATTTCTTTTCGCACTCACCTTAATTGCAAAGAGGGTTTTGATGACTTGTAAGTTATAAAGCATGCTGAGACCCCGGGTACGACTGCGCGATCCTAGTTTAAAATAAATGCACCGCCCCTCAGACACACACACACACACACACACACACACACACACACTGTTGTGAGGTTGAAGGAAGCACCAAGTCATTAAATATGCCAGGAAATAGTGTGTCTCTGCTGATGATGAGTTTAAGCATCACATGAATTACTTTTGTATAGGAGCTATCACTTATGCAGACATTTCATTTCAGACTCAAAATATACACTTATGATCTTCTGAATATTTGAGCAGATACACACATAAGTGAAATCCAGAAACAAACCTAAAGTCGATGCATTGCAAACATGATGCTTCATATGAGGCGTCAGTGATTCGTTTGCGAATCATCCATATCTGGTGTGAAATGACACGCATTTATCAATATGAAATAATCCACATTTTGTCATATGAACACGAAGATGTTAGATGAAAAATAAAATCACAAAATACACCTCTTAAAATGACTGTGAATGACTGACTAATTAAAGTGTGTGTTCATGCAGCTGATTCCGTATAAAGCGAAGTGAATGAAATACAGTAGTGTGTCGAGGAGAGTGTGTCGCTGTCCGCGGTGCTGAAACACACCAGCTCTCACGAGCTCAGGCTATTCTAGTGCACATCTATAAGCCTAGTTTAAAAGTAGGAGCACTATTGAGGTCTTTTTAATTTAAGCTGTACAGAGTTCGTCCTCGTTATAGGCCCTTTCTTGGCTTTAAAGGCCTCTTGAGTTCAAATAACACCATAGCCTGCAGCTGTCTTCTTCTTCGAGATATATATACACTGTAAAAAGTGAACAGTTGGATCAACTTAAAAAAATTACTTCAATTGGTAACACCTAAAGAAATTACGTTTTCTCAACTTAAATGATCACGTTTTTCACGATAAAACGTGATAATTTAAGTTGAGAAAACTTAATTTCTTTAGGTGTTACCAATTGAAGTAATTTTTTTAAGTTGATCCAACTGTTCACTTTTTACAGTGTATATATATATATATATATATATATATATATATATATATATATATATATATATATATATATATATATATTTATGTATATGTGTGTGTGTGTGTGTGTGTGTGTGTGTATATGTGTGTGTTGTATATGTGTGTGTGTGTGGGACTATAAGAACGAACACACACACACACACACACACACACACACACACAGACTCTTCTCTCTCTCTCTCTCTCTCTCACACACACACGCGTATGAATTTACAATGCAATAAAATAATAGACTACAGTTTAAAGTTAAGTAGTTTTTGCTATATCAATTTATATCAAAATAAAATTATAATCACGATGGTTAATTTAGATATCTCCTTGTCAGTATAGGTATTACTCTAATCATTTGACAGGTTATCGTATTGTAGCATCAGCAATAACCTGCGTGCCATAATGAGCTTTTTCCCCCCGAAAACTATATATATATTTTTGCATGCAAAGTAATCGCAGTTTAATCGCAGAAATAAAAAAAAAATATGATTTGAAAAAAAAAAAGAAATGTGTTATTCACATTTATACGAAAGCACGTGCAATGTAAGGTTAATTTATTTCAATTATTTCTTTAATTCTGGAACTGTGTGAAAATACACTATCATTGTGTGAAAAGCACGAGGGAGTAAAAAAGCTTAAGCACACACTGTGTTGACCCCGAACAGAGATGTTCGAGCCACGCGCATGAAGCACGCTGAGTGGGAACTGGTGTTGTGAGTGGTCGTGGTCAGCGTTGCGCGCGCGTTGCTCTCGGCTCGACGTCAGTGTGAGTGTGAGTGCAGCAGTGCAGTGGAAGGCATTGCACGCGCTGATCGCGCTCGTCGCTCCCGCTTCTCCCTCGCGCGCGTCAAGCGATCCGCTAACCCGGCTCTCATCACTCACCCCCGTGTCGCTCCGCTCTTTCAGGGCACCCGTACATGGATTTGTCCCGGATTCCCCCTCTCTAACATGGACGCCCGGTCGGAAGGTTGCTCGTTTGCGCAGTGAGACGGACATGCGGAGCATCGCTGATGGAGTGTGTTCTTCAGTCTCAGTGACCATGCCGTGATCACACCGCTGACAACACAACACAAACCAGTGGGAATCTTACGCTCCGTCCTGGGGAATGACATGCAGTTCATGAAGATGTGCTCTCCTCTGGTAACTCATCACAGATGGCTTGGGCTGTTGCTGCTCTTGCTGTGTGTGGGATATTCTCACGGGATGCCACATGTGTTAAGATTCGGTAAGAGCCTTTTAAAACACATCACAGTTTTCACGGATGCCCTTTTCACTGAAGCTCTCGGTGTTGTTTAAATCATCTAAAGCTTGAATGTCAAATGCAGGATGCTCGTCTCCCTAAAAGAGTTAAAAGTCGTGCATGTTTTTTTCCAAACAGAACTTTTTGAGCCTCCATCACACATGCAAAAGTTGCCTACAGGTTATGACGAACGGAAACCCCCCTGTTTCATATCGCATCTTAATGCATAAGTTGCACATTCTCTTGTTTCATATTGTCGTTTCTGAGTGTTTTATGTGGAGAAACATCTTGACTGTGAGGCATTGCAATGACGCATTTTTGTTCTGTTCTTGCCTGCTCTATTCTATTCTATTCTATTCTATTCTATTCTATTCTATTCTATTCTATTCTATTCTATACTTGAGTTCAGTTCTAGAAGTCACACGTTGATCAACAGTGTCTATTCGAGTTTTGGATCGTCATGATCTCCTATGGTTTTTAATGGTTCTAATTCCTATTTTTAACATCAGAGGAAAAGTAAGACATGATTTAGTGTAGGCTTTCACCGCATAGATGTCCTCCTGCATGTTGCTATTAGCAACCGCTTAACGAATGCTTTGAGGAGGGCCATCCAAGCTCAGCATCACCTCCCAGAACTGAGTCACAAGCGCTTTCTTAATAGAGTTGAAGGATTAATGTTCGCTTCGGTCTCATTATGGTCCGCAATGAAAGAAGAAATGTGTAAAAATGTCAGTGAATGCTGTGTGGGATGAGGCCTGTCTGATGTGCTCCTATTCCAGTCTCAATCGATACTATCAAATAATGTCAAATGCCCCTCAGGGATCTCCATGGCACGGCCCAGGGCTTCCTTTAATTATGTGATGTAATAAGCTGTTTTCCTCTCTCTCCAGGACATCGGCAGCCACATTTAGCCTTCAAGTCCTGTTTTCATAACTGATTTCCGCAGATGCTGTCTTAAACTGGAACTAATGTAACTTAATGGAGAGATTTTCCAAATTTAGTTTATCATTACTGTGCATGGTTTGCAATTAGCAGAATGGGTGAGTTCCCCACGAGGGAATTTTTTTGAAGCCTGCAAACAAACGTTCACAGCTTTTTGCGCTTTAATTGTTTAGAATGTTTTTTTCTTCTCATGCACATGATTGTGTAAGAAAGCAGTGTGTGTTTAGCCTATACTCTGTGGTGCTTTAAGAGTTGTTGCAAACACACATTCAAACTGCAAAAGGATTTATAAGTATTGTAAATCTTCCACTTTTTTCCATTATCCAGACATTTAATCATCTTAAAAACAACAAATGCGATGTTATTTGGCAGAGATGCACAGATATGTTACGCAGTTGTTCATGCTGGCTTTGTTTCTCAGTATACTCGGTATATTCACTGCTGAACACTCGGCTGTTGAAGGAGGGGAATAATCGTGCGGCAGATTGCATTTCCCGTAGTTCCAGTAGGATATATTCTTGTGTGTGTAAGTGGCATATAGGCTTGTGTAACTGCGTTATAATATCATATCCATTTAGGTCTAAAACGGCAGCTTCTTGTTGAATCAGATGAAGGGAGAACTAAACGAGTGCTACTGTCTTTTTGCATGTGTCATCACATTCTCCTGCATTAGAAAGCATCTGTGTGTGACAACATCTGGCTCTCGTCCACGTCCCACTGTCCTCTGTGCCTTCAGCTGCCCCTCTCACACTCACACACACTCTTCACCATTTTGATACATTCACATGTAGGTATTTCAATGTATTGCATTTTAGTTGAACTATATAATTTCTGAGGAGAATACTGCAGTATGCATTTTAATGTATATCGGCATTTTCTGAAATTCAGTCAAAAAGATTATTGATATTAGTTGTTCTTTCATTTGGAAACATTGCATATTTGCCTTTGCAATAGCAGAAACAACTCGTGCCATCAGTGAACAAACGGCATGTTACAAAATAATGTTACGTTGAGAGTAAGATGAGTAATAATGCTTGAGAAATTATAATTTTTTTGGATAAAAAAATAAAAAAATAAGAACGTACATTGTCATTTATTTTTGTTCCTGGTGTTTTTGTGCACAATATTTCAGGACAAGAAAATATATTGTATTAACTTTCTGCATCTGGAAAATAACCAAATTGCAGATGCAGGCATTTGGATAATGCTAAACAGTTATTGTTTATTTTACTTTATTTTAAGGTGTCTGTGTTACAGTGTAATTATACATTTAAGTATTGAAAAAGAATAATGAACTACATGTACTTATAGTCAGAATTTTAATTGGTTTAGTGTTAGTCGCATGTAATTATGCACAATTTATAGTAATTACTATAGTATGTAACAAGGACACTGCAAAATAAAGTGTTACCCTTTTTGACGTCAGAATTTTTGTCCTGTCGGATTTAGAGGACTATATACACAGGAGAAAGAGACACAGAGAGCTGTACTGCCTTTGACAATTAACTCACTTACACTTATTAACAGCGCTGTGCCACAGAGAGAGACGAGAACAACTGGAGCTGATCGGGTTATAACACTACATAAACAAAATCAAAATCAAAAGCTGTCTGGTCAAAGACAATACAAAACACCGGGGCACACTGTTAATGAGCTCAGCCATTGAATCACAACGCACACGTCTTTCTCCCTACGGTGTGAGGAGTGCAAGGCCAGCAGGATTAAAAAAAAAAACCAACGTGTTTAAGCTCTAAATGTGTTCATGCAAAATATTTTATAAAATGAGTCAAAATCTGCTAAGGGATAATTCAATCGTGTAAAGATGTATCATCTTTTATTGGAAAATGAAACGACATTTTATTCAACTTTGATAATTGCCTTTAAACAACTGAGAAAATGACTTGAAAATTACCTGTCAAGTGTATAACATATATTACATCAGCATCTGAGAGTCAAATCGGACGTCTACAAGGACTCATGCAAAGATCACTTATTTAACAGTTCATCTGTTGCCAAAATTATGACAAAGAAGATCAATCAAGAATAGAAAATTATTGAAAATATTCAAATCAGGGATGTCAGAATCAGAGTGCATAAAAATGTCCGTCAAAACCAACACGTTAAAGGATGTTCACTAACAAGTTTTTCAGTCGGATTGGCTTTTATTCTGTTTAGCTGCAGCGTGAAGTGAAGTTCCCTGATCTTTTTGATTCCAGTGAATGAGAAAACATGCGTTATGTATTATGTATGTTATCGTCTCTGACGGACAGCATGTTGAAGGCCGCCATTTTCTCCCTCTTCTCGGAAAGCCATGACGTAGTCAAAACATCCGGTAGTTTGAGTTTTTCAGGTAATGTTCAAATGATGTGGATTAAAAAACAGATGGATTGTAAGGTAATAATTCTTTATTTCTTGTCCGGCAAGTATTCAGTGATGTGATTGATGGCCGTGAGTGAGTTATGTTGATGGTTTTAGTTTTAATATTCCAACTGACAGCCAGCCTAAGTTTTTGACAGACGTGAGAAAATGTGTGAGGGCTGAACTATGTTTGATTTGTGGGTAATTATAAAAAATATATAAATAATTCGAACTGTTTTTTTGCATAGTTCATCAAACTTATTTAACGGAATGAAGATTATTTCGTGGCTTCGATAATAAATGACATGCAACTCAGAGACTTGAAAAATGTTACTTTTGTGACTTTTGGAAATCAAGTTCATTTTTGTTTTACCAAAGGAGTTGTTATGATTCACAAAGCTATTTTTTGTGTCTCTTATGACACAAGTCTCTTATTTAAACCCATGAAAATGCAGATCTTGTTGTAAATGATAGTGAAAAATCACTTTGTTGCATTATTACCTGCATCTTCAGCTTATCCTCATGATCAAAACAAAAACTTGCATCCTTATCATGAACTATGCAATCGTTTTTTAGTTTTATTCTTACAGGTAGTTCCACTTGTAACACTAAAAATATTTACTAGCTACATTTTCGCAGGACAAAAACGCTGTCTCAGTTGCGGACAGAAGGCCAAAACGTAGAGAGAAAGACGTGTTTTTAAATGTGTCCGGGTAAGTGTAGAAGTAGCCTAAATCTTAACGATATCACAGTTGGCAAGTGTTTCCCATCAGTGAGTCTGTATGCCGTCCTTCAGCCGAGCTGACCGGTTATTTGCTCCCGTGACCTTCCCTGTGCAGGCCTTCTTCATCCAGGACAGACGTGACCTTGACAGACAAAAGGAGAGCATATCACAGCTATTTATATTTGTTGATATGCTGAGCACAGAGCTTAAAGTTCATATCTCATGTTTCAAGGTCTTTCCTAAAGACATGCTGTGTGTTGTTATATCACTGTCCACTGGAACACGTTGGACCAGTGCAGACCTTTGAAAGTGTGTGTTTCCAGCTGCTTAGTTAAAACAGACTCTGTATCAGTCGTTAAAAGAAAAGAATTGTGAATGGGACATAAGTGATGAGTAAGAACAGGTCATTCCCACATTATCAGTCTGCGCTTCATCAGCTTGTTTGGTTTTCAGTATTTTTTGCCACTTTCGTGTCTGCCAGGCCTGAGTATAACTATAACACTGTAGTCAACACTGACCTGACTTCAGATGAACAATGAGGGTTTCTTCTTCTTTACAGCCTAATTGAACAATGCATCAATGAATCATTTTTTTCCCCGTTGATCACTGTGAAGAAACAATCTGCATTGTATAAAGCGCTATAAAAATAAAGGTGACTTGACTACCAGGAGTTTGGAGTTGCTCCAGTAATAACACATAATCAGTGTTATGGTTTCTGTCGGGGTCGCCGTATCACAGCCCACATCATTTCCCCTGCAAACAACGACACGGCAGACTGGTGCTAGTCCAGTTCACTTCAGTTGAAGATATCCGTGTGATGTTTTAACCATGTTGAACCTCCCACACAACCTAGTTGGCAGCAAAAACTTGTCAATCCGTGTTTTGGAAGCTACCATTGGACCTTTAAAGCTTTCCACTGCCTGCACTTTTCAAGCAGCACTTCCCAATCTAGGCTTATTCGAGAAATGTGCCTCTATCTACGTTTTTGCAAAACTCCAAAAATGTAGTAAATTGCATACAATTCACTGCAGCTTGCAGCTAAAATGACACTAGTGGCAGGAGAACTCAAAGACTTGTGGAAGCAAGCTAAAACGGCCTGGTTTATTCAGCAAATGTGTGTTTTTTTTTTAAATCTCACTTGCTTTTGTTACCGATATTGGTTAGGTTTAGGGTTTCGTGTAGGTGATGGTACGTTATTTTCAAACGCTATCAAGCATTATTAATTTTCAGTGCCACTCACCGCAATACTAGGGTGAACTCCAAAACAAAGGAGATTTGCTGGATCCAAATGCAGTGAGTTTAATAATAGAATAAACACAATAACAAATCCAACTCAGAGAACAGAGAAACAGGGAACAGAATGAGCTCAGCAAACATAACATCCATGTAAGACAAGACTCGACAAGAAACACTGAGGCTTAAATACACAAGGGGAAATAGGGAAACAAGACACACCTGGGACAACGGGACAAAACATAAAAGTTCTGACAAGACCAGGATCATGACAGTGATTCACGTCCACCTGTTTTTAGCGCCACTCACCTGACATTTCAAGAACGTTCAAGAAGCAACATAATACTACTTTGCAGAAATGTCACCACAGACGTGTTTTCCCAATGATCCTGGATTGGCATTTCTTCCCGTGATATGATGCTCACCACTCACAACCACTAAAGTCTAGAGTCCCAGTTAACCCCTTCCCTTGATTCCCACTGTGTCTTCATACTCTTTCTATTCACCCACAGACAGCAACATAGTGTCGGTCCAGATGTGGCCCGGATCTGGGCCGACACTGTTGCTGTCTGGGACTTTTCTTGTCCCTGGGCAGAGCTTATGTTACTCTGCCTCTGCAAGTTTACTTTCGGTGTCTTTGCAGCCCTCGTGTTCGTACTGTACTTCAATCCTTGTACCATGAGATCTTGCCCATGGTGTCGCCTCTTGTTTCCACAAGTTTTTACTCTCCTCTAGACCTATTGCACAAAAACTTCCTGTACAGCATGGACTGATTTTAATTGCTACCATCAACTCATGCAAATCTATTTGACTCAAGTTATTCAAGCAAACCTCTGCTCTGATCTTTCTCTGCATCAGTGATCATAGCCGCACTCAAAGTTTTCCATGCTTCAAGGCAAAACCGTCTCCCATTTAAAACATGCTCAACAAGCACTGATTTCATAGTTGTCAGTTATTATTCTCCCCCAGTAAACCTGGGCAAGCAATGTTGGAGGGATTTCCACACATTTCGTTTTTATTTCTGAGGACGAACAAAGCAAAGCTCTTTGCAGATTGTTGATTATACTCATTCTTTAACATTAACTCACATGGAATGCAGCTGCATTTTAAGATGTGCATGCTGTTCTTGCACATCTATGTCTATTTTGTATTAGAAATCCAGTGTATACCAAACTACCATCATTAAAACTCCCAACAGCTCCTGCAACCATTCATTCTGCACAAGAACAGCTGCCACAACACGAGCACCTCAACCCCCCCGGAGCTGATACGCCACAAATGTGATTTTGTGGAATGGAGTTCCACAAAAATGAGCAGAGTTGTTTACACAATCCCACCAAACAAAATGTTAACCAGGGGTGCGTTTCCCGAACAACGACGTAACTCGCTGGTCCACTACCATAGTGCGATGCATCGTTGAAGAAATCAACTAGCTAGTCACGACTGTTTCCCAAAACCATATTGTCGCTAAGTGGTCGTTCAATCACGTTGGTTAATGACGTCACGCACGTGGTGGAGTAATAACTTTTAATGAATCTGTTTGAGATCGAATTAACGCTAGATGTTTTGCTATACATTACAGACATGACATCTGAGGACTATTTCTCACTTTTCTCAGTTATTTTGCTTTATTTCCAGATTCAATCATAGGCTCGTTCTTACATAGTTGAGCACGTTCGCACATGCGCAAAAACGGCGCTTTAAATCTCTTGACAAACTAAAAGACGTAAATGACATTTGTATGTATTCCTGATAAAAGACACAGGTTGTACTGAATGTCGGCTTGCTTATTTGGCTCAAGATAAGGATTTATTAAGTCCACATGTCAGGCAAACTAGAAACTCTGCTTCTAACCACAGCTCGAGAGCTGTCGCTCCAAACACACAACTCTGCGATGCTGTTTGCCAATGGAACGATGGTTTCGGGAAACACCGACTCGTCGAACTGTGCTGATAACTATGGAACTTGCGAAAACAATTGGCCAACGATGCTTTTGGAAAACACACCCCTGTGTTGTAGTCGAGATCATCGACCACAAGTCCAGGCCGAGACCCGAGTAGGTTAAGTCTTAAAATGTTAGTTCACCCAATAATGAATATTATCCCATTATTTACTCATCCTCAAGCCATCCTAGGTGTATGTGACTTTCTTCTTTCAGCCAAACACAATCGGACTTATATTAAAACGTGCTGGCTCTTCCAAGCTTTATAATGGGAGTGATTAGTAACAGTGAATGCATCCATCCATCATAAAAATAATCCGTATATCATATTGGAACTCGACTCATGTTTAGCTGTTACCGGAAGCCAGTGATTATAGTTTATAAAGTTATAAATATGGATATTTTTCTTACAAAAAGCATCCCTTCGCATCAGAAGGACTTTACTAAACTCCTGGAGGCGTATGGATTATTTTTATGATGGATGGATGCACTTTTTTCGTCTTCAGAATCTCAGGTATACCATTCACTCCCATTATAAAGCTGGGAAGAAGCAGGATATTTTTAAATATAACTCTGATTGTGTTTGGCTGAAAGAAGAAAGTCATATACACCTAGGATGGTTTGAGGGTGAGTAAATTATGGGATAATTTTCATTTTGTGGAAACCCTTCAAGTCAGGTCTGGAGTTCTACGAGACTGGTTTTAACACATCCCCTAATGTTTAAATGAGGCAGTGCTGGATGCTGTAATCCACCTTAATGGATACCACGTATAACCTTTTCCCACATAATCATAAATTACTGTGGTTGAAATATTGTTCGCAAAACAACACTGCTAACTGTCTAGCTATTCCTTATATGCATGTAAAAAACATCTTAATACTTTTAGGAGCATTAAGAGAAAGCTTTGTTTTCCCAGATTTTCTTTAAGACCATAATGGCTCAGTAACAGAAAATCACACACATTAGATTAGATCAGATTAGTTTTATTTTTGAACAATCTGTGCATCGATGGACCTGAGGATTGAGATGTGCCACAGGGATATGAAACTGGAGCGGTTGCAATTTGCAGCGACAGTCTCATGGCAGAGAACCACTGCAGGTGTGGAGACGGCCAAGGAAACCGCAGGACGATCAGTCGGATAAATAGAGCTGCGCCATTTGATGGGAACACAAATAAAAGACTGGAAGTGCAGAACGTGTGAATATGATGAATATTAAAGCTCTTTTAATGGAAAGTTCTGCAGCTGTGTTGGAGGATTGAGGACTGAAAGAGTTAATGCAGATTTACTGATGCACAGAATTTAAGAAGTGTTTGGTTCTTGTAAAACATGTTGGTTTGTCAATGGTGAATAAAAGTACTCTTTAGCATAGTTTTATAAAGAGTACTTATTATGGAAATAATTTTGAGACACTTAATTCCATGTTATTAGCATTTAATCGTATTATAGTTAAATTTTTTTGGACTTAAAGTAAGGACTCAAGTAAGATGTAAGTATATCTATGTAATTTCATAATTACTTCTATTGTCTTATGGGTAAAATACTGCAAATATCCCGACAAGCATTTATGGTGAAGTAAAATATACTCTAAAATTATTTCTATTGAAACCTGAAAAAAATTGGTGTGGAAATGATTTTCGATAAGAAACTGCTAGTTAATTTCACCGGTAATTATAAAGAATCGACAAGTAGCATATTGAATTAAACATGACATTTGAAGTAGAAAGACTGAAATAGTATTTTACTTCAATAATCTTTGTTTTATTTACAACTTTAAAACACGCTGAAAAAAAAAAAATATTGTTGTGAAGTGTATTTTAAGTATATTTGTAATTACACATTCATAATGATGTACATTTAAATGATCCTAACTTGTATGCTAAATGTAGTATTGAATAACATACTACAGTTAAAATTATAATCAAGTACTCTACACTTGCTTTAGTATGTTAGTCAACACATCAAAATAAGTGTACTTCTTGAAAGCACGACAAAGGTTTTTAAAATGTACTTTAAAGATTTGAAGTTCATTACATTCACATTTTACATTTAATCATTTAGCAGACGCTTTTATCAAAAGCGACTTACAAATGAGGAGAGCAATAGAAGCAGTTAAACTAACAATAGGACAACCGTATGTACTGTAAGTGCTGTGACCATTCCCAGTCTAACGCAGTATATGTAATAAAATAAGGAAAAGAAAAAAGAAGAATAAAGAAAGTGTTAGTATTAATGGATCAAGTGTTGCTGAAAAAGACAAGTGCACATCCAGTACAATTGGATAATTAATAAATAAATCTGTGGTAAATACAGAGAATCCAATATTCAATCTTAAATGAGGAACAGAAAGAATTAGTAAAGACAGAGGAACGGCGAACTCCGGCAGGGAACGCAGCAAGTGCTCGACCGGCTGCTCCTCAGCGGGAGTTGCATTGGAATTGCTTTTAGGAGCAGAGTTGCAGGCGGTGAAGCAAATGGTAATTCCATTTCAGTTCACAAGATTCGTTCTCAGCTCGGCTGAGCTGAAGATCTCTATCGCTGGGTAAACATGCTCTGCTTCTGGGTTATGAAGATTCTCACGGCGCATATGGATGAGTGTGAATGTGGGGCTGATCCTGTACATTTTTATATTTAGAGCATTTTCTAAGCTGAATGTAATGCGTACGGCATATTAACTGGACCACACTGAACAATAACAGTTTTGTGCATATACGATTTGAACCAAAGACACCATTGCTGACCAGTAGTGTTGGAGAAATTGATCTTTCCTTATTAAAGTGGACACCATTGCTGGCACTTACTGTACAGAGTGGATTTGCCTTAAAAAGAAACTTTGATATGATATGATATCAGCGTGTTGCTTAGCAAATGGAGCTGAAGTTGGAAATGTAAATCTGTTAAGACCAGGAACACAAAGACGACGCATATCATACTCTTCGTGCTGTGATCGGGGAGATTACATTATCGGAATCCCATTTTTTGCAGTGTGTTCGTAATGAATACAAAACTTGAAGTGCATCTTAAAGGATGTTCTTTGTATAAGGAGGGTCAGAATCACAGGCAGACCCCAGTGTTCCAGAATTCAATCTTGCGTCAATAATTCATCTTGATAAATTTGAATAATCTCACTGTAGGGTATGTACACTCAAGCCCGTGTTCACTACAGAAACATGATTTAAAATCTGCTCCAGAAATCAATACGGATGCAAAGGGCTGGATATCGGAAAGCCGTTCTTTCGCTCTGACTAGGTAGTCTTGGGAATTTCTGCTGATATGCTATAAATCCAATCTGAAATGTCATATTAAATGTGGGATCGGAGTTGAGAATGTTAGCAGCTCTCTGGAGGCACGAGGTGCGTGTCAGTGTGTTTTTGAAGCAGCTTTTAGATTGCTTCTTGAAGAAGTTTCAAAAAGTCTTTCGAACTGAGAATTATTATGTTTGGATTAATGAATACACACCAAGCTCTTGTACACCTTGTCTTAGAAGAAAGTTTATATATAGAACCTTTAAGGGATCTGTCAGACACTTCATATATATATATATATAAGTTTCCATCATGGAATCCTTTTATGGATTTAGTTTTTAATAATTTTTGAATTAAACAGCTCATAAATATACTTCATCACTAGAAATGAAATAAAATAACCCATTAAACATGAAAGTATTATGCATTTATGTAAGACATTTCTCCATGTATAGAATCTTATTAGCATAAAACTCAAGAACCATAGGGTTCTATATAGTAAAGTGCGCTATTATTTTCAGGGAAACACACGGCTAAAGTAGTTCCAGGCAGGTCTTGACCGCATTACAGCTCCATATCTCTTTTCTAAATGATTTCAGTTATTTCAAAGGTCTTTACAGCCCACAGAAATCAACGTAGATGAACGTAGTTTCACTATTAGTTGACGTTAGTGACTGAGGTAATTCACACACGTTTAATCTCTCTCTCTCTCTCTTATAACTGCATTAATAACTGCATTAGACTGCTATCAGTGGCTTAAGTCCTTGTTACTAGCTTTAAAATGACATTTTGGAATTAGCAATGGAGGCGTGGGATGAGATGTGTAAGAAATTAGTCCAACACACAAGAGTGTTTTGAGAACAAAAACTCTTGAGATACATCATCTCAACATGATTTGTTAACCGTAGTAGTATAAGCAGAATAATTGATTCCTTACTTAATTGATTGCTGAAGTATCTTCTGGCTGTTGCATCTAAAGCATCTCATGATGACATATCGTTACTTTAGATGAATATGTTCTTGAAACTAGCAGTACAATTGGTGATCTGTTTCCTTGCGGTAATGTAGTAACTATGTAGTAACACAGTCAGATACCTCCTCCTCCTTCAGTTTCCAGGTCAGTGCAAATGAGGTCTGGTTCTGAAAGCGGTCCACAGATCCCCCAGCTGAACACCAGTACCATTTCAGTGCAGAGAAAATCGTTAATCCTTTCTTTGTTTTCATCATTCCCTCCCTCACACTTCCTCACCAGTTATCAATTGATACTGCAAAATCAATAGCACGTCCAGTACCCTACAGCCCAAACAGAATCATCACATTCACCAGCAGATGCAAGCGAATCGGGGAGCTTATTAAACACCAACTCTGCTGGGCAAGGCCCATCCCAGCTGACATTTCCCATCGGGAAACAACAAGAAAGGGAGGGATGAAGTCACAGACGGAAAGAGACACTTCAGATTTTGAGATGTTCTCCTCTCACTTGCCTTGTGGGAAACGTAGATCTGACGTAAGCCATCGACCTTTGCGCTGCGACTCTCAGGTCACGCTCCGCTGAGAGGAAATTTCACTTGCCGAATGTCGGTAGGTCAAGTGTAGTGTAAGCAATTCCATGAGAGACTCCGGACCATTTCCATCAAATAGGCTTTCGTTTACAAAGGTCATGAGTGTGTGTTCATGTGAGGTTTGCTGTTGTACCTGGTAGGACTTTGTGTGGAAATGGGAAACTCTATTTAGATAAATCGCTGTAAGTGAAACAGGTCAAACTCCAACCCTAACATGAATTAGGCTACTTACTCATTCTCATGTTGTTCCAAACTTCATGTCGTTACTTATTTATTTATTTTTTAACACAAAAGTAGAAATGTTCACACTCCTTATACAACCAAAATGGATGGTGATCTGCAATGTCAAGCTTTAGAAAAGGCCAAAAATATGGGCATAAGAAGCACCATAGACATCCTGTGTGCTCTTTTCCATGTGTTCAGAAGTATTTTTCTACATTTACGTGATTGGTCATTAACCTCAGCCTCTCACAGACTATCTATCTCACAAACAACTGGAGATGGCTTTCACTCTACCTAGTAGCTCCAATCTGATTTTGACAACCTGGAAACAAAAACAGAGTTGGGTTTTCTTTTCAAAGTAGAGGTCGACATATCAAGTGCTTCTCAAGATGGATTTTCCAGTTTGGTGGGATCAAATCTTTGAAAGATATTCAGTGGCACCGAACTAGACAAATGCTTTTGTTGTTACGTCTGTATCGAGCAATTTTACCGCCTCAGAAAAGCCACTCATATGGAGCTGGTTATGTGATGCAAACATCAAAATGTATTAGTTTACAAATCATGCATTGTGATAAAAGTGTTTTGAGGTCATAACATAATATTGTGCAAAGAACTGTGTAAAAATAAGTCTCTATAATCATAATTTGTGTGAAAAAGAAAACAAGTTGTTGGTGTTTTACTGTTCATTTCACAGCTGGAAACTGCAGTGAATTATATGTATTGGTATGTTTTTTGAGTATGCCCGTAGATGCACATTTTTCCAATAAGCCTGTGTTGTTTGAAACCTACGCTTTGAAAACAATATATTTTTTCTTTGCTCTTTTTAATATCAGTCTATCCTTGGGAGTTTAATTATTTATGTATATATCTGAACACATGCTTTTGTGTGTGCAATGCCTGTCTCCACCAGATTCTTGTCAAACCAATTTTACAGTTTTGTCATTAATGCTGTAATCTAGTTTCTCCGGAAGCCCGCAGAGAATGCTATCAGCCTGGGAGAAACTCAATATGGCTCCTCGAGCATTCAGGGTTGGGTTGAGAGAGGAATCACGCATTGAAAGCAGTGTGCTTTCATGTGTGTGCACATTTGTGTGTTGTGTGTGTGTAAGTGTGTTCCTTTACCATAGGACGCCGTGGTTTGATTTCCCCAGATGTCACAGTCAGGCTTCATCAGTCCTTTGTCGGAGAAAGACTTTAGAGGAAGAGTGAGATGTGTGAGAGAGAGAGAGAGAGAGAGAGAGAGAGAGATAAATAAAGGATGTTTCCTCTTAAATTAAACATAATTCTAAAATGCTTGTAGAGACTTTGGGGACTCCTCTCGCTCAGTGCTTTCTCTTCTAGAGAGTGTGCTGTTTAGAAGAGCGTCTCGAGTGTCTCAGATTATGTGTACGATTGAAAAGTGTTGGGGAATGTAAATAAGTGCTGTATACTTAAGGGAATACAGCGGAGTGAATGTTTGAAAGTCTCGACAGATCTGCAGCACAGTAGGATATAGAGTCAGATTTTACCGCTACGATTGTAACGATTCATCTTCACTGTGATGCAACTGGATTCTGATTCCCTTTACTGTGATTTGGAGTCTTTTATCTGGTTTTTTTGGGGTGCTTTTGGAAGAACAAACAGGCAAAATAAAATAAAATCACTTCATAGAGCTAAACTAAATGTTATAATTGGTTGTTTTCTTAGCTTAAAGGTGCATTGCGCAAGTCTCTGAGTTTTTGCAGAACTATGCCCCCTTCTGGCGACACGCGAAACTGCAACCAGAGTTGTGCACGCGGTTACGTGGAGTTTGCGTTGGGGTTTGGGATGAACTAGAAGCCGGTCTCTTTGAATCCATCTTCTACTTTTGCAAAAGTCGCTTGAGTTGTCTTCGCTGATGCGGATAATGGCGGCGAATACACAAACCTGCCAGACATAGCCAGGTGAGCGTGAACGCGCATGACGTCACGCCCAGTCGATTCCGTCCCGAATCCCTCTTATTTATTTTACTGTACAGGATTATAGAGGCAATCGCAGTGATCATAGAAGGGCTCATTCAGCCCATCAGGCAATTGTTTAAGCATGTATGGGTTAGAAAAACGGGTATTTTTAACATGAAATGTTGCGCAATGCACCTTTAAAAGGAATGCATGGCAAAAAAAAAAAATCAATATTGAGCAATAATGATAAATATGGATAGGCTGCAGGTTGTACAATGATGAATAAATGTTGTCAGGACTGTGGTGTTATAACACAGGGGAACAATAAAAGTAGCCAATAGATAAATCATGTGTCATGCTAACACATACTGGCGTATCACTGGCTTTATACAGAGGCCCTCTCATGGCGAAATCCAGTCATTTCAATAGGGATCTATGTGAAGGCGAAAGATTTCCTCCTCTGGCTCAAGCTGGCCACGTGAATTCACACTTCTGTGTGTGTCGTACTTAATGCAGCACTTCACTTGACAATGGACAATGGACATTTTTCAGAAATTTTGATACCTAGTTCTGGCACGAAACTCTAGATGGCACAGGCTGATAAATCTTTGACTCATTTGTTAGCGATCACATGATTATCTACATGTCACAGCTGATTGGTTGCTGTTGCATCAGCGTCAAATGAGGGTGTTTGGTGTTTTATTTCCCCAACGGCGCCTTCCAGGCAGCGAGGGGATGGGTAGGTTTAAGGTTGAGGGTAGGGTTAGCTGCCTCTAAGGAGCCATTGGGGGCTTAAAACACCATCGAGCTCAAATGAGCTGCGGCTCAACATTCAAACAAATACAGGGATGTTGCTTTCAGAGACCCTCCACCTTCCCCAGCTCCACCAGTATAGATCTGCTACGGCTTAAATCATGTATGTTACATGTGCAGCAGCAGCAGCATGTCTTACATGCTCACAGCAATGTCTGTGAATGTATTGGCAGGAGAAAGTCTCGGTACCTGCTCTGCAGCAGATGCAGATCTATTCCGCCACGACCAAATACATTAACATTGCCATATCCATTACCATGCCAATCTCTGTTACCATACCAATCTCCCGAGAGTTGTCATGACAGAACTAATGTTGGGTTTCCCAAATGGGGGTTGGCAAACACCTGGGGGTTCATGAAGGAACTGAAGGGGGTTTGTGATTATATCAAATGCAAAATTCAAATAAAATAAATAAATGCGCGGTAATCTCAATAGAGTTTAGTGTGATTATCAAATCAATTTAACCATTAAGTCCGATGCACTGCATAATGTGCATATTTTGTTTATTATATTATGTAAAATCTAATCATTCAATTTACTAAACACAGTAAATTAAGTTTAGTTCACTATATATTTAGAATATATATATATATATAACAGTGTAATATTTATTTACACATTTACATCATGGACGTTTACAGTATTTGACTAGTATTTCGCCAAAGTAAAGGAAATGTTAAAAGCTTAAGGGTTTGAACAATTGAAACTAAAAAATAAATAAGACATAAATATTAGTATTGTAACTTGTAGTGTAAAATAAATGTATGATCATAATTATCACCAAATATTATGTTTACAGTACAATTATAATTTACTATAGTAATATAGATGTTCATTTTTATAATTAGAGTTGAAATATAATAATAATAATTCTTCTTATTATTAATAATATTATTATTAGTTGCCTCTGCTTATTCTGCAGCCTATGCGATTAATGTATTTTTTTATATATTCATTTATTTACATTTTTAATTTATACAGTATATGTAAAACAGTGTCCAGTACACAGTCCAGTTTATATTTTGTCTTATTCATTAATAAAATCTGTTACCTTGTTTATCCAAAACTGGCTAAAGTGTTTATTAGACGAAGGGATTAAACTGTGGGAGTGAGATGGAGGTCCGTGATAGGGATGAAAACCTTGATGAAACCGTGATAACGGGAAGGAAACTTGGAATGACATGATGTTCCAGGTGAATGCCAGAATGTATTGCAACGATCTTTTCAGACAATTTGAAGACTTTTACATCCTCTTTACCTTTAGACAGCACTATGCGACATCTCTGATGTCATCTGTATTGTTTGACAAGGGCCGTTTTAGCCTTTCACCTGTATCTTGTACAAACCTAAATGTAATTCATTCATTAGAATTGAAAGATATGCGAGTACATTGAGTTCTGCCCTCCCGACGGCTGATCTCTGAACTCTTCCTGTTGGTAAATGAGTGTTACATGATGTTACGTGCAGGTCACAGCTCTTGGGATCTTTCACAGCTCATTATTACATGACAACGCCTGCTACATAATTCAGCTAACACAGGCTTGAGCGCCATGAGCGGAAGAATCTGTAGAAAGTGCAGTGGTGTATACATTAGGAATACATAAAGAAACACACATTGCATCATTATGAGGAGATTTGACTAAAAACAAACTGCGCTTATTTGCATGCACTGTCTGTGTTGTTTTATCGCCTGATTTACTGAAGGAATTATGCGAATCAGGTTCAGGCTCTTCAAAGGTGTACACGCATGTCTGATATACAGTATGCCTGTTATTATGCTGTTCTTGATCATCATTTGATGAATTTTCTGCTGCCAGGATCATAAGTCAATGTACACAAGTTACATTTTAAATGAAATTCTGCAGGCAGTAATAGTGCAATGTTAATAGATGCACTTAAAAATAATTACAGTGACTAGTCTGAGAATAACTTACATTATTTCAGCACGTTTAGCTGATTGTGGGTGAATAATGAATAAGACACAGATTTTTATCCTGACACAGCACACAAAAGTGGCACAATTATTTAGTAAAGTCACCCCACATAATTCTCATTTGTATGCAACAGTTACAATTCTTGTGCTTCCAAATAACACCAAAAAATAATGAACAAAAATGCCCTGAGGTAACAATCTCTGTTATGCCTTTACTTTTGTTCTGGTTGCAAAGTTTTGGATTTAGTCATGAAAACAAACAATTTCTTCATCATTTTACCTTTCCCTCGGCACAATGCTCCTTGTTGATGACTCATGGGGCTTTACTTGATGAAACTTGTTGATTTTGACTTCATTTTTTTTTTTTTTTTTTTTTTATGAAATGTGGTCAAATTGACTAGTAATGCTATTTTTTTTGCTGACAATGAATCCAGGCACTTATTACTGAGTAAGCCTCTGAAAGGAACTGAAAAATCAATCTCAGATGACCTGAAAACTGTAAAATACACATTCAGAAATGTAATATATGTGAATTAACCATAAATATTATCAATTTAGTTTTTACCGACCTCTTTATTTACATCAGTTTACTTTAATTTACCGGTTTCTGTGTTGTAAGTATATGTAATATATATTTTAAAGCTACACTGTGTAATTTTTTAAGTTGATTCTTAGCAAAAAAACACTTTGTTCTTTCAAAAGTATATGTGCTCATTCATGTGTAATTACTTCCACCAACTAATAAAGTATTCTCGTAAGCGTAGAATCTGCCATTTATAATAAATACGAGCGAGTCGCTCGAATGGCGGCAGCCATGTTGCGCCTCCATCTTGAAAATACATTCGCCAAAGAGGGACATACCTGGATATTCATGCTTCGCCTTTCGCGCTTTTACACTCAGTGACACCGTGACGAATGCGAGGGGGAGATTACTCGCGACTGCCGGCAGATTTGAAAGCCTGTTGAAGATGGAGGATCACGCCTATTCTCGAGGACATGTAGCAGAGTCGCCAAGGAAGCGAAAGAGAGAATTAAAACGACAACGACAGGCGTTGATCAACAAGACCAAAGCCAATTTTGGAGTGGCTTTTCCAAGATGGAAAGAGCTCATGAGGAGCAAGGATAAAAGTTAACTGCTTTCTTCTCGACGGGTAATTCAGCCTATTTGTGTAAATTCGAAGTTTTATAGTTGCTTGGCTAACTATAGCATGGTTGTGCATAACGCCAGAACGACATCTAGGATACTTTTCCGAAATAATGAAAACATAAAACTATTCGTTTTACATAGAGGTCATAACCTACATGTTAACTGACTAAATAACTAAATGCAATTTGTAATAGTTCTCTAAGGTAACCTCATCACTTGAGGGAACACTCATGGACGACGTCGAACTGGAAGCCGTGTTAATCTTGGAATAATACGACCACCGTAGGAGTTAAAACGCCGTCGGAATGGGAGGGGCTAGAAAGTAATATTCAGTTGGTCGTCATATACAATTTCACTGCTAGAAAATCTTACACAGTGTAGCTTTAAGGATGTTTTTGTTCACTTGTTCAGTTGGTTCAAGAAAAAAAAAAAAAAAATGTTTTGTTCTCAGTGTTAGTGCACACCTTAAATGTAAAGTTGTTCTTGAGAATGTAAAGGACACCCATTGGCTAATTTTGTCGATACCTTGTGAAATGAATGAACGAACAAACACGAGGCAGCCATTCTTAGCCTCTTACTCTCAGTAATGCTCAAAACTCACACAGCGGCAGCAAACAGCAAAAGAAAGAGAGATGGAGAAGAATTTATTGGGCGATATGGTGAGAAAGGAAGCGCTCCTTTAAAGTGTCACTTTATTGAGGAAGGCTCAGTTCACTGTCACTCCTGTATTATCTGATCAGTGAAATGTCACTCACAGTGTGGACTAACCCGCTCATATACACACACACACACACACACACACTGAAGTGTGACTTCAAGAAGCTCTTCACATTCTACATTTCCACTCGTGTAGATCTGTTAACGACATCTCTATAGATGGATGGCTTGATGATAAATAAATACAACAATGGATGAACTATTTTACAATGAATAGCAAATATATAGCAGGCTTCATGTGAACTCATACAGGGGTGTTTGTGGCAAAAGCCACTAAGTGAATGTGAAGTGGAGCTAAAGCACAGATTTGTTCTTCTTCCGGCTCACCGTGAGAACTTCCTCTTCCGTCTCACGCTTGACCAGTCGGATTCACTCGGCTAACAGATCGATGCTGAACACCAAAGCTCGAGGTGGACTGCAAATCACAGTCTGAGCATTTCTTTTGTCTGCAGTATGATTTTTTTTTTGTCTTCATCTTCTTGAGGCGTTGAATTATAGGCATAGTTCATCCAAAATGAAAAATGGTTTTCTCAACTATTGTCTTAAAATTTTCCGCTTTGAATTGGTACATTCAATAAATGCCAACTGCCTCATTCAGCCAAGAAATTCAGCAGCTACATATTTCTTGTTCAGCAAATATTCAATAACAGAATAAATTGATTTGTCATTTTACTATGCTATCTCTATTTCTGAGGTGTATCCACTGAGGTGTATTCACTCTGAAACTTAGCTCCACTTTTCATTCACTTATTGGCTTTTGCCACAAACACCCCTGTATGAGTTCACATGAAGCCTGCTATATAAGACTTTCGTTCATCTTCAGAACACAAATTAAGATATTTTTGATGAAATCTGAGAGCTGTCTCACTCCTCCATAGGCTGCTAGGTAATCGATATCCGCCATCCCAGAAAAGTTAGTAAAGACATCGTTAAAATAGTCCAAGTGACTACAGGGTCTCAACCTTAAGTTTATCAAGCGACGAGAATACTTTTTGTGTGCAATAACAAACTAAAATAACGACTTTATTCAACTCTTAATTTTCTTGTGTGTGGGTCTCTGAGTGAGTTCATGTAGTGTAACAGCGCAGCGCTTCTGGGTTGTACGTCAGAACGTAGGATCACTATTGGCCAGCATCATACGCATCACACACATGACCAGCGTCGGCCAATAGTGAGCCTACGTTCTGACTGATATTTTCATCAAAAATATCTTCATTTGTGCTCTGAAGATGAACGAATGAAAAAAATTGTAAATCGTGCACACAATATAATATTAACATCCACCAGCTCGAGTACCCATGATCTCCACCAGAGGGCACTCCTCTCGACTTTCCCATCAGGAACTACATTTCCCATAATAACCCATTGCCTGGACTCATTATGGTCTGATTAATTCCACCTGTGTGTGATTAACTCGTTTGTGTTTGCCTTTATGAGCTATGTGTTTTCACTCTTTCTTTGCAAAGTCTTGTTTGTGTTACCACTGCGTTTCTGAGCGTTTTTCTTATTTTCCCTGTTATGGTTCTGACTTTCTGCCTGGATTTGGCTATGTTTTCTGCCTTGTCAGTGTTTGGATTGTCTGTCCTGTGTTTTGGCCATTTGCCTGATATATGGATTGTGATTGTGGATTTCCCTTAAAAATTCCCTTTTGTTTTAGAGCAGTTTCGTAACAATCTGTTCCCTCAATTTACTAAATCATACGAACAATATAATGATTAGTTCTCCTCGTTTTACTATGATCCTTTAACAGTCACAGCATAATTTATTATTGCTGCAATTAGGGCTGTGCAATTAATCGCAATCGCAAAAAAATCGCGATTTAAGCACATGCGATTTCTAAACCGCATAAGGCTGCGATTTTTTTTTTTTTTTTTTTTTTTATCTATTAATTTATTTAGATTTTTATACAGAATGCGTTCTTTGTGCGCATGATTTTAATATGTTAACCAACCAGAGCTTACGCAGCGCACAGCTAAGCTGAGCGGGAGAAAGATGTTAACCAATCAGAGCTCACTCAGCGCACGACGAAGCTGAGCGGGAGAACCGAATAGGCGAGCGGGAGGAAAGAACATAAAATATGGATGCAGGTCAAAATAAAAATGAATTGGTGCCAAAGAGAAATTAAACGTCAGTCGTTTGGGAGTATTTTGGATTCAGGAGAGAGGATGTGTCACAGAGCAAGGTAATTTGCAAGACTTGTGAAATGATAATTCCAACGAAACGGAGCAATACTACAAATCTGTTCCAACACTTAAAACAGCGTCATAAAAAACTGCATGATCAATGCATGTCGACAAAGTCCATCGAAACAAACAAAAGCACACATCATAGCCAGCCCGAACAGCCTGAACAAGTATCCATTGCTCAAGCATTTGCAAGCGCCGTGCCTTATGAGAAGGGATCAAAACGGCACAAAGAAATTACAGACGCAATCACCTATCATATATGCAAAGATATGATGCCTGCGCACATCGTGAGTAAAGACGGCTTCCGAAGACTAATTCAAACACTTGACAAAAGATACCAGCTGCCATCTCGCACTCATTTCACACGATTTGCTATTCCCGAAATGTATGAGAAATGTAAGGCGGGCGTTGAACACGAGCTCAAGCAGGTGAAATACTTCGCCACGACCACAGATTTGTGGTCCAGCAAAACGATGGAGCCATACATGAGTTTAACGGTCCACTATATGAATGACAACTTTGAAATGAAAAGTCGATGTTTGCAAACAGCATTCTTCCCAGAAGATCACACTGGAGAAAATATATCTGAAGGTTTAAAAGAAGCTTTAGCATCATGGGGACTTTGTGAAGAGCAACAAGTGTCTATCACCACAGACAATGGAACTAATATAGTGAAGGCTGTCACTTTGAACAACTGGACACGATTGCAGTGCTTCGGACACAGACTGCATTTGGCAATTGGTAAGTTAGATTTTATTATACTTCACATTAAGTAATGTATAATTTACATTAGGACACTTTGTAGGGCATAACAGTTACTTTTTTATTAAGAAACAAATTGCGCAAAGATGTTTAATGTGAAAACGTATTATAATGTTTTGTAATAGTATTTTCAACTTGTACCATAGTTGGTACCATAAGTCTGAAGGAAACCGATTGTCATCAGAAATTTTTGGATGTCATTTTATTTTTATTTTTCCATAACTTACATGCCCGATAAAGCAGCCGAGCGTTGCAATGCTTTGTATATAGCGTTACCAAGGAAACCGCTCTCTGTTAACGTTAGTTCATGTCAGCCTCCTACTGGCGGAGAATGAATTTGCATATATGTCGCCACAAATACTAATATTTTAGCTAACAATAAACAATTTTCTTTTTCAGCATTTATTCATTCTTGTTAATGTTAGTTCATGTCACTACAGCTATTCATGTTAGTTCATGGTGCATTAACTAATGTTAACAATGACAACGTTTGATTATAATGTATTAATAAATGCTAAAATTAACATGAACTAACATTATTAGTATTGCTCATTGTCAGTTCATTTTAGCTAATGTATTAACTAGTTGTTAACAAATAGCACCTTTTTGTAAAGTGTTACTCAATAGTTTTATATTTAAATTAATGAAATACACATTTTCATTATGTTTTGCAATATTTTATTTTTTAGAAAATGCAATCAAAGATGAACCTCGCATTTCCCGAGCCAACGGTTTGTGTAAAAAGCTAGTGGGACATTTTTCCCACAGTTGGAAAAAAAAGAAGATGTTAGCCGAAGCCCAGGAAGAACTCCAGCTTCCCCAACATGCCCTCATAACATCATGCCCAACAAGATGGGGCTCAATGCAACAAATGATAGACAAGGGTTTTGGAGCAACAGAGGGCACTGTCCCAGGTCCTGTCAGCTGACCGTAAAACAAGACACCTAGTGCCCCAATGGCAAGACACAGATGTTCTAGAATCTGTAAGTAAGGCATTAGGTCCACTTCAGGAGTTCACGGATGCCCTTTCCAGTGAAAACTACATCAGTGTGTCGTATGTGAAACCGGTTCTTCACCTGCTGAACACCAAGATACTTGCAGTGGAGGATGAAGATACTGACTTGACAAAGACTATAAAGTCAAAAATTCTGAACTACCTCAACAAACATTATGAGGATGAAACTACCCAAGAGCTTCTGGATACAGCAACATTTTTGGATCCAAGATTCAAAACCAGCTACACTGATGAGGATAAACTTCCAAACATTAAGGCCAGGGTCATGTCTGACATGGAAATGAGTTCACACAAGGTGAGTTAATTTATGTAAACTGGATGAAACTGTCATCTCCTTAGATAAACACTATTTCATATGGCTTTTTAATCTTTTCTTTCTGTTCTGTATGTCGAAGGACACATCTGAATCTGTGAGTAACACATGCAGAGAGAATCCTGACATCGATCTACCTCCACAAGGCAAAAAAGCACGGAAGTCCTTAGGAAGCTTCTTCAAAACGACATCAGCCATGCCAGCAGCTCTGCGACTTGAAGAAGCCATAGCCGCTGAGTTAAACAGCTACCTGCTTTCTCCATCCATTGACAGTGAGGAAGATCCTCTGAAATGGTGGAGACTCCATCAGATAAATTTTCCAAGAATGAGCAGGGTTGCACAAAAGTATCTTTGTATTCCTGCCACCAGCTCACCTTCGGAGAGAGTGTTTAGTACTGGGGGAAATGTGGTGACATGTCACCGGTCATGCTTAAAACCAGAAATGGTGGACATGCTGGTTTTTCTTGCAAAAAACCTTTAAGAGAGCAATCTGTTTTTTTTTTTTTTACGTTAGTTTTTAATTATTGTTATAACTGGAATTGAGGCTAGTTAATCTTTATTTTGTTCATGTTGTCTGTTTAAGACAATTTATTACAGTTTTATCAAGCAGTTAGTACTACTGTGTACAGCAGGGACGGATTGACAATCTGTGCGTTCTGGAAAAGTCCAGAACGGCCGTCCAACCGAGGGCCGTCGGCACAAAAAAAAAAAAAAAAAAGTCTAATAAAGCAGTATTAACAGCCAACAGCAGGGGCACTAATATGATCACTTATGCTACGTGTAAAAAACAACAACTGAGGAAGAAGAGTCGGCCTATAGCCACTGACATTTTATAAGGCTGCACTTTTAAATTTGCTTACATTATATTAATTTGAATAGCTGTGGTTTCCAACGTGGTGCCTGTGAGTTGCCCGCTAAACACATTCTATAAATAGCCCCAACTTGCCGTCGGGGTTCCAGACTTCGAATAAATGGTATAATTTTGCGACCTTTTCAACTAAACGTTTTGCCTCTACAAAATTACCCAACTCTCTCACGCTGTCATTTGCGTTGCGTATGAGAAACATCAAATGGCAAACGCTTAAAAAGCGGAACAAAACTTGTTTGATCCGAGCAGCGCATTATCAGCTCGGCCCAAAAAACAGCGATCGCGGACAAAGCTGATCTCG
The DNA here is from genome assembly GCF_951802725.1 of Rutilus rutilus. NCBI lineage: Eukaryota > Metazoa > Chordata > Actinopteri > Cypriniformes > Leuciscidae > Rutilus > Rutilus rutilus. The sequence goes on along the minus strand of NC_140230.1, from coordinate 4,273,585 downwards.
ATCACGCGAACATTATTACACAGAGCTGCGCGATCCACTGAGAAGCATTTCAATTCAGCGCAGAATTCTCTATCTCTATTATAAACCACAAATGACTATGTGATTTAAGCTTGTAAAAAGCCAGATGAAACAGCGCTGATATTCTCAACATATTGACGCAAAAAAAAAAAAAAAAAACCGGCGAAACATTGTTCCGAGAACAAACCAGTTAGAAGACATTACACACCAAAACCTATGAATTAACTATTAAAAATGCTGTTATATTAATACAGTTATGTATAAATGTATTAAATGTAATGCAGTAATGTTTTTGTTTAGAAGTTATGGCAGTTTATTATTTTTAATTTTTTTCATTTATATTTATACTAAATGTTTGGGCTACTGTTTTTGATAACACGTACAATAGGTTGATAGAAAATCAACAAAAAAAAAACTAAAAAACTAAACAAAAAAATACATTTTCATAAGTTTTCAGGATTTTTTTTAAACGCTTTTAAGTCTGAACCAGAATATCAAGATATTTTATTATTTCCCATATGATGGTGAAAAGTAAAAAAGCTTCACCATGTTATGTATAATAAATATTGGAGTATAACAAATAAAAATTCCTTCTATGTAGCCCTTGCACACAAAAAGGTTGGAGATCCCTGGTATACAGTAGCCTAACTATATGTTTTATAATTACAAGTTTGTGTAATTTGGGTTACTGTAGCCAGTGACATTTCATTATTTGTATTTTATGGCATTGTACATTTTTTGTTTTTATTTGAAGGCTGAGGCTTCATTAATAAACACAACCCCAATTATCATCATTGGTTTTGAGATGTTACTTGCTGTGAATACCTGTCTGATAGGCTACAGTATTGTGGCATAGCCTAGTATCAGGACATCCTGACTATAGTGTCTGTCCCACACGGCTAGAGGCGAATGGCCGGATGATGGGCCTATTTGGGAGAAAGTCCAGGGCTGTTTTTTAGCCTCAGTCCGTCCCTGGTGTACAGTATGTTATTACTGTAACTAGAGTTTGAGGTTAGTTAATCTTGATTTATTTTATGTTGTCTGTTTTAAAGACAATTTTACTACAGTTTTGTTTATTAAACTTAATACTATGTTATTTCATTGTGAAATGTTTTGTTATGCACTTCTTGTGCACTGAATACATTTAGAATGTATGGCTGTAGCTTGTTTGAAAAAGCAAAAACAGTTGCCAAAATCGCAAATAAAATCGCAATCGCAATATTCGTTCAAAAAATCGCAATATGATTATTTTGTCCATATTGCACAGCCCTAGCTGCAATGCATGCTGGGAAACTGTTAACATTTCAGCAGTATTGTTTAATTTAAAATGATTTGACTACTGTGTTTGACTAGTTGGAACAACATTTGGGGGAATTATGTTGGTCTAAAATGGGCTTTTATGTAGTTTCGAGTAATTCACATTCCTTAGTATTTAAAAAGATCCCATAAACTGGAAAATATGTATTTTTTGTATTTATTTATTTAAAGTGTAATATCATTCCAGTCTAGTATGACTTTATTTCTTGTGTGGAACAAGTTTCTTTACCATCTAAAAACTGTGGAGTTCTGCACATGACATGCAGGACAAAAATAGTAAATTGTGCAGACAATATGATAATTAGTTACCTCGATTTACTAAATCTAGCGCATGATTTACTAATTCGTTCCCTCGTTTTACTAGATTGTGCACATGATATAAAAATACTTTCCCTCGTTTTACTAAATCGTGACTACGATATAATAATTCGTTCCCTTGATTTACTAAATCATACGTACAATTTACTAATTCGCTCCCTCGTTCTCAGTAAATCGTGCACACAACATAATTCGTTGCGTCTTTTCACTAGATCGTGCGCATGATATACTAATTTGTTCCTTCGTTTTACTAAATCGTGACCACATTTAAAGATACACTGTGTAGGATTTACTCCCATCTAGCGGTGAAATTGTGTATGACTACCAACTGAATATTACTGTCTAGCCCTTCCCGTTCCGAGGGCGTTTTAACTCCTACGGTGGCCGTATTAATTCAAATCTGCCGGCAGTCGTGAGTAATCTCCCCCTCGCATTCGTCACGGTGCCACTGAGTGTAAAAGCGCGAAAGGCGAAGCTTGAATTTCCAGGTATGTCCCTCTTTGGCTAATGTATTTTCAAGATGGAGGCGCAACATGGCTGCCGCCGTTCAAGCGACTCGCTCGTATGTATTCTGAATGGCAGATTCTACGCTTACGAGAATACTTGATTAGTTGGTTGAAGTGATTACACATTAATGAGAACGTATAATTTTGAAAGAACAAAGTGTTTTTTGCTAAAAATCAACTTAAAATATTACACAGTGTAGCTTTAAGTAAAATCAGTAAACGTGGCCATGATTTAGTAAACTGAAGGAATAAATTAATATATTGTTTGCACAATTTAGTAGATCTAAGGAACAAATTATTGTGTTATGACTCATGCGCACAATTGACTATTTTTTTCCTGCATGTCATGTACTGGACTCTGTATGTAACGTTGGGCGGGACTTGATGCATTCAACCTCCAAGCAGTTTCCAAGGCACTATATTTTGCACTGTATTTTTCAAAAGATATATATATTTTTTGTGCTTTTGAGAGATGATGTGAATTTAGTGTGCTCCAACATCCTGTTCCCTGCATTAAGGCCTATTAATTCCGAAGCAGATGTTGATGTCAGTTCCAACGGCACGGTCGGTCTATAATCATATTATTTCCACCGCGCTCCTTCTCTTCCTCAGCCCTTCTATCATTATTTTTGGCTGCCCAAATCTGCTTTAATTGTGACCAACTTGTCTCATTCCCTCTCCCTTTCTGAGCCTGAGCCTCTTAATAATGGATGCCAGAAAACATTAAGTACTTTAGCACAGAAATTAGCACTTGACCTTTGCTTTGAAAAGAAGATAATGTCTGGCTCAGGCACTGAGGAGAAAGGCTGGCCATTTCCTCCCCTGAGGTTAAGAAGAAAGACATTACAATTCTCACCTTTGATGAGAGACAGAACTGAAGGCGAGCGAGAAGGGGAGAGAGAGAGAGAGAGAGAGAGAGAGAGAGAGAGAGAGAGAGAGAGAGAGAGAGACAGCAGACGAGACAACGGAACCGTCTTTCAGCTTTCTTGTTCCTTTGTTTGATTGAAATTCCCCCCAGAGGTTCCGGTTTACATTTCCGGCACATCCAGAGATTTTTTTAAAGTTGTCGTCGAGTTAATACCGAACGCTGATATTATGAGATATACATGGGTGACCAAAGCGCAGAAAAAAATGCCTCAGAATCCCTCTGATGAAAGCATTAACATCAAAACAGATCCCTCAGGCGGCGCGCGCTGAAATAAAGTCATGAAGCGCAAGAGTTGGGGGATATATTACAGAGGAGCCAGCTATAAGACAGATAGATTTAACAAAAAGGAGGAGAGAATAGAACTGGAGGGATCGGAATCATGATTTCCTCTTTTCAGCCGATAAGAGCTCGGCGAGCGGAGAGATAAAGGCCTATTCACAGCCCGTGTGTGAAGTAAGAGGAAATTAGGGGGAGGGGGACGTGCGAGCACAAAAAGGAGGCTTTCATCGGCCCACGAGGCTGTGGATTTCTGCAAATACACCTCATGTCTCCTTGCATGGAAAGTAGAGCATGTGGAATGACTTTTTTCATTTACAGATGACAAACGGTGACACGCAGCGATGGTGAAAGAGAGCCAGAGAGATGCGAGGTTGAGAGAGCTTCTGCCTCCAGGCCTGCTGGGAATCAGATTTCATTTGAAAGATGGAGAGCAAAAGAGGGCCGAATTCACTGACCTTAAGAATAAGACAAATATGTATTTCCAGTGGGGGAGTGTAATAGCTGGTGTGTGAGCTGGTCATTTGTGCTGAGCTCTGTGAAAGGGGCTCGCGGGGAGTTTTGGCAGAGGGAAAGATGCACCATAGAGACCAGGCAGGTTTTCTGTAAACATCTGCACCTCCTCATTTGCATTCTCTCTGCTCCTGGAAATTAGCAGGATAAGGCTAATAAAATCGTTTTATAGAAAGTAGCATATTAGGTCACCATCTGTCACCTGCACAAACCGGTTCTGAATTCAACATGAAAGATGCAGCTTTGAGTCAAACACACACTGGATGACTGAAGCTTGTATGCCTTAATAAAAAAGAAGAGTTTTTAACCCTAGACTGCAGGAAGCCCAAAGTTCGTGCGGATGGTGTGTGTACAACAGCACATGTTCGAATGCGGAAAATGAAGTATACACGGGCCAAACGGGGTCAAACTAACTCAATAGAGTGGCTTTTTTGAAGAAAGAAAATATAGAAAGAAGGATATTTCCTGCATAAATCCTGTATTCATACGGTAGGTTTAGAAAACCCCAACATAGACTCATTGGAAAAACATACTTCAAAAATGTACTTATACAATTCACTGCCGTTTCTAGCTGAAATGAACACTAGATGCAATAAGGAGACTTATTTTTGTGTGGTTTCTTGCACAATGTTATGTTATGACCTCAAAACACTTTTACCATAGTGCATGTTTTATAAACTAATACATTTTGACGTTTGCATCACATGACCAGCTCATACGTGCACTGTAAAAATTAAACCGTGATTTTTACGGTAAAAAACCGGCAGCTGTGGTTGCCAGAACTTTACCGTCAAAAATACGGTAGCAACGTTATTGGTTTTACAGACTTAACTTAAAATTTACAGTAATAAACTGTATTTTATTATCTGATATAATGTGAATTTACCATCCTATTGAACTATTAATATCTGTTTTGTACCATTGTAATACACTGATAACCACCAATCACAGCAGTGATGAGAGTCACATGATCAATCAAAGCTTATCACAAGCAGCTCTTCCACAAGAAAGTTAATGCTAATTTATAAAAGCTGCATAGTGTCATTCACACAAACATTAAACACCATCATGGTAACACATGAAATTTAAAAAATGCAATAAACATTAATTTAACAACATTAAATGTAACATAAAACCCTAATGTACATAACTGATTAGAAAAAATGAAAAAAAAAAAAAAAACTATGAAGAAACAGTTATTTCAACAAAAATACATCAAATGTGAAGTGTCACACAGGGAATTGTGGGAATGCCAATTTACGTTTTTTCACTGTAAATTATACAATGAGTTGTTCTTTTTCACTTTCAAAAACTGTAAATTTAACGGTATTTTACAGCAAAATTACATTAAATGTACCGTTAGATCTATCACAGTTATTTACCGTATATAGTACGGAAACTTTCTGTTAACCAATTAACAGTTTTTCACTGTAGCATTTTTACAGTCTTTTACCGTTAAAATTACGATCATTTTTTACAGTGTGTGTCTTCTCTTCTCGCTCACCTGATGCAGCAGTGCATTCGTGATGTGACGCGCTCAAGTATTTAGAGGCATTTAGACCTCCTTTATGCATTTGTTTTGGATCCATAGACGCATCCTACTGTACATTCTTTATGCAGCTTTACATTTGGCAGGCAGTTTTATCCAAAGTGACACACATATTTATCTACACAGTGTTCCCTGAGAATCGAATCCACGACCTTGCCGTTGCTAGCACTATGGTCTACCGTGAGAACAGTCGTGCTCCCCTGAAGCGAAATGATATTTAACACCTTGATTAAATCTCTACAGACAAACAGCAGAACGGACTGATTTATATTCTTCAGTTTATACATGCAGTGTGAAGAAAAGCCTGTCATTTTTCTCAATTGCTGTTTTTTTTTTTTTGCAGACTAAACAGCAAAATGCAAAACTGCAGCCGAACATCCTTCATGCCGCAGTTCAATTGCTGTCAGCAACATGGGTGATAAATGAGTGTATGTTTGTGAGAGAATACTGTGTGTTCTTCTGTTAGCGAGCGAGCTCATGAATGCTAACACTATTAAACGCTTAATAAATAAATGTTTTATTTGATTAGCATTAACATACAATTAAAATACAATACCGTTGACGATGCCCGTACCTTCTGAGAGATGGTTTATATGGCGTATATCAGCCAGACTTTATGGCAAGTATTTTCTCCAGCTCAGTGCACATTATGAATGCAGTATAGAACCCTCATTAAAGTCAACGGGTAACGTAGACCTGGAGACGTAACACAGTTAAATCATAAGGTGCCCGGAGCAGACGTGGGCATTGAATATCTCTGTAATTCAAATGTACAGCCGAGCATGCTGGGAGTTTGGTATAATGATTTATATCGTGGTAATGAGGTGCCTTAAATAAAGCTGATTTACCAGATCCCTGCAGTTTCACATCCAGGTTCGGCATTGAATGAGGTTACGGTTATTCTGACCTACGACTGCAATCAGTGTTGTTGGAAGGGAACTGTGTAAATCTGTGGTTTTGAAGTTTGTTAGGTGCTTGCTGTTTTGATTTCTGTGACTGGATGTGATGGCAGACCCGTGGGCTGGGATTGCTCTGCTATTGCCGTTTTACATAAGCACTCCAGTATTAAGTGGCACTTCTCCAGAATACAGGCTTTTCTGCATAAGAGAGAAAAGAGAGAGAGAACGAATAGAGACTCACAGGTATTTATAACGGCAGTTCACTGGGGCTACATTCACACAGTCAATGTTTTACTAACAGGGTCTCAAATTGTTCTGTTCATAAAACAGCTCACAGTAGCGTTTAAATACTGTGTGTGACGGATTACTGAAGTCGGTCCTCTTTTCAATTCCCATTTATTCCAATAGCCGTGAATAAAGCTTGTAACCATAGTGACAGAATAAAGTAAATACCAAAGATGCATCCATAACACTGTAAAGTCTCATCACATGGCATTTAAAGCGAGTCCACACAAGGTATGAGTCAATCAGTCAAATTTTCATTAACTGGCAGTATTGAATTATTATTTTTAGAACACATCACTATTGGAAAACTTTGGATGACAATCGCTGTATAAACTGTGTGTCTGGAAGATTTTTTTACGTTTTTGAAAGAAATCTCTTCTGCTTTCCAAGGCTGCATTTATTTGATAGAAATACAGTAAAATCTGTAATATTGTGAAATAACCGTTTTCTATTTGAATATATTTTAAAATGTGATTTATTCCTGTGATCAAATCTGAATTTTCATCATCATTACTCCAGTCTTCAGCGTCACATGATCCTTCAGAAATCATTCTAATATGCTGATTCGATGCCCCAGAAACTTCAGATTAGTATCAATGTTTGTGCTTTATAATATTTTTTTGTGGAAACTATAATACTTGTTTTCAGGATTCTTTGATTGAAAGAAAAGCATTTGTTTGAAAAATAACTTTACCGTCACTTTTGATACATTTTATGCATCCTTGTTGAATAAAAGTATTAAATTCTTTTCGAATCTGACCCCAAACTTTTGATCGGCAGTGAATCTCCATCACGTCATAGACAACTAGTTTGGCAAAAAAGTCACTCTCCAAATTTGATTGTGAGTCCTGAAAATCACAAACTGTGAACGCAATTATATTTAGCACTTTAAAACAAGACTGATGACCGTATTCTGCTGCTGGATGAGTGGATATTTCAGCAAGCTAGTTCAGGTTTCACAGAGAGAGAAAGAGAGATTTTGTGGTTAGGTGGCACATAACATTTTCCTCTGGAGGTTTCCAGCATTGCAGCTGACATTTAGCTGCTGTTTCCCTTATGAGCTTGTTTTCAGATTCTACAATTGCTAATATGTTGAACAAAGACTTTTATACGCTAACAAGCCTGACTTCCTCATTTGTCTTGGCTCCCATCCGTCCTTGTGATCCTTTTCTTTGAGATGAAATGGGGAACAGAGGTTGGCGGCCCAGACACAGGGTTTATCCGCCCCTCTCTCTCATCGAGTCCTGAGAGGACTGAAAGACTGCATGAATGATGACGGTGAAGAGGGTGTTTAAATTTGCTAGAAGGGCCATAATAAATTAGGCACTGGCTCAACCAGTCAATTACGGCAGGTTTTTAGCCCTCCTTGGGCACAAACCTCCCAATTCAAAAGCTTCAAATAAGATTAATTCTCATCTGATCGGATCAGACCATTCTGATATCGCAGGCAGCGTTAGTAGGTCAGTTTAAGTTCCCCCAAGAGAATGTGTGGTCACACTGTCGATTTTGGGAGTTTGTAGGACAGCAATTCAATGAGTGCTTGCTGAGAAGTAAACTACAGTTGTGAAGGGAAATGTTGTGGATATCTATTGCTCCTTTACCCCTGGATATTATAAGAATGTATGCAAAAATTGTGTGAGTTGTGGGTTTTGCAACATAAACGATTCAGCAAGATTGAAAGAAAGGCTTTTTAAATGAACATCTGTAGTTCTTTTAGGTCTGTTTGGCATAAAGCTGGACATAATGATGGGTCAATTTGATCATAAAAGTGAAGATTAGCACCATAGGTTGAACAGCTTGATAGTTTGATCAATAATGTGGTGAAGAGAGAATTTATCAGATGTATTAAGCTGTTGATTCTATGGACTTTTGCGTAAAAGTCTAAATGTTTTGTGGAAACACATTTGTGGTTCATTTCTTGACACAGCAGTAGAAGTGTTGAGATAGAAATGGATAACAGCCGATGTGTGGCTAATGCATTGGGTGTGTGATTTCCCCGCCTTCCAGTGAGTGCGATTAATCCTCGACAGATGAACCAGAACACGTGGCGTGTCTGATATTCAACCAACCCAAGATGGCCCATGTCACACTTAGTTTTTCACTCACTGGCTAACAGTCTTATACAGATTTATGTTCCTCCGTGTCCTCTGTGGTCAGTGAGTGAAGAGCACCAGTGGTCCCATCATAACCTTCAAGAAATGGTACACCTCTTCCTTAACAACTAATTTATAACAATAAGCACTTTTTTTGGTTATGGGCTTCTTTTTAAATGGCTAAACGTGATCTGGAAAGTCATTTGTGACTGAGGAGTAAAGATGGTTGAAATAGAACAGTGGGAGTTGAGAATTACAGCAAGACAGCGGACAGCATTGGGAAGGCAATGCCAGGTCACCTGAAGCTCAAGGACTGGATCTAATTACCTGTTACCTGCAGTTGTCAAAGCTGAAGCAACCATGGCAGGCCGTCACAAAAAAAAAAGACAAAAATCCTAATGAGGAGTTTGCCATGAGGGTATCCTAACTCCCAACATATATCTGACGTTTGACCACCAATCCCAGCCTCTGCTTCGTTTGTTTAAGGGTGAAGGGAGCGCAACAGGTGGAAGACTGCAGTGGTAAGTGGTAAGCCAACCTTCAAGCTTAATTGTATAATTCCAGACCAAGTGTTCCACAGCGCTGATTTTACTGTGCAGGCTCAACATAATTGGGGGTCTGTATAAAACAGATTTGCACTGAAAGAGACAGCCAGACTTAAAACGGAACATCAGTGTTAGTTTAGTTGGCATTATATGTTGGGAAACACCTTAGTACACTGTACGTATACATTCCTGCGTATCTTTCAAAACACAAAAAAACACACAAAAAAACAAGACAAGTGCTGTTATTTCAGGAAGGAAACCAGCTGAAAGTTGATGACCAAGATGACCAAGCCATGCGCAAATTTGAAGATAGACACAAGGAACCCATAGTGCCAAAAGGAGTTGAGACTGCTTGTAAAGATATTTATACAAAATGGTAAAGGGGACAAGAAGGACTGAACTGAGCTCAAAATATTGGAAGGATGATGGAGACGCTTGACTTGGTTTCATTGTGCTTTAAAAAGTGACACTTATGGTGTGAGATACGCTATAGACTTTCAACTGCAACTCGATGTGACAATATTGATATATGCGCTAAAATTAAATTGAACGTTTGAAAGTTCCTTCCAAAGTGATCATATAATTAACTGCTCTGTTAGGCTTTTGTCACACATGGTTCGATTGCTTGGTTCCACCATGAGCACTAGCAGCAGCTGTTCACCACTGTCACTTGGTAAGGACTCAGGAGGGCAAGACACCAGCTGTTTTACTCGAGTTCTGTCCCTTTGGTTTTACTACTAAACTTTAACATTTGCTTCTGTGCCAAAGCGGCACGTGGGTTTGTCTGCCGTGAATGTACAGTACTGCAAATGACGCAAAGTATACAAACTGTTTGCTGAAGGCAACTTCTACAAAGACCTGTACAATATAGGCAGATTATACAAGTGAAGCAGGACTGTGTTCATAACAATCATTCCACGTGAACCGTACGCCAGACTATTTGATGTCCAGGTTCAGATTGTTTGGTTGCTGTGAAAGCCTTTCTTTCATTGGAAATTGGAAAAGCAAATCGAACCAAAGTCCCTTAAGGCTCCGATATACTTTAAGCAAAATCGAAGAACGAACTGGTGTGACGTAATTTCAAACAAATCTGGCCAAAATGAAGATCGTTTGGAATCCATTTCTGGAGTTTGAAACAGCAGCTGGTAAACTCTTTCAATCTACTATTGGTCCATGGTGTGGATGTCCGCCTTATTCTCCGGCTCATTTCTTCTGTTCAGTCTGTCGGGGTCAGACGTGAGGAAAAACATGAACACACTGAAGACCTGCTTTATATTGAAGTTGTACTAATTGAAAGTGACACTGGCAAGCTTTTTAATGTTTAATACTGTAAAGCTGCTTGTTTTGAAGCAATCTCCAGTATAAAGTGCTATAAAAATAAACGTGACGTGTCTTGACTGGAGTGCTGAATTGCAGAGCTGGTGCAAACATATCCACATCACTGTGATCAGATGCTTTCTGAACTGCTGTTTTCTCACCGCTGTCATTTTTGTTACTGAGAGGAAAGCATGCAGCACATATTTACATATTCATCTAAAGAGCTCTCAGCAGCGTGGATGGCATCGGGATGTTATAAATATAATATATATAAAATAACTTTGTACTACTTTTCACTGTTGTTTTTCCTGGCAGTTACCAAACTGAGCCATCGTGTGCTAATCATTTGTATATAATACACTTCTGTTGACAGTAAATGCGTCTGCTTCATCATTAAATGCTGAATTATGACCGTGACCTCATTCTGTCATCAGTGCCGTGGCCCTGCTCCGTGAACACCGCCTCAGGCCATATACTTGCAGACATTTAAGCTGGACAAACGCTTTGTTTCCACAGAGTTTAAATACAGTTGACACAGCAACCACTCAGAGTATTGACTAAATGTAAAATTGACAGATTCGTACACAACATTTGACGGGACGTGTTCAATTATTCATTTGGCCTATTGAATTTTTCCTGCTAGACAGGTTGTACAAAGAAATGTAAATTCTCCTGCTGGTTTTGCTCTAGCTGCTGTGCCCTTAGTCCAAACTGTAAATATATTGTGATCTGATTTAATAGAGAGCTTAGGTTGTTCATAAATTTGACCCGTCTTACCTTACGAAATACCTTAGAGAAGGTTTTAGAAAGAAAGGCGCCACATGTTCACACATGAATACGGTTGCAGTCCTTTTTAGAGTCTGTGGTTACACGCTTAAAAAGAAAGGTTCTTTATTGAAATCAATGGTTCCATGAAGAACCTTTAACATCCATGGAAACCTTACATTGCACAAAAGATTCTTTATAGTGGTTCTTTAGGGTTCTTAGATGTTCTTAGATCTTAAAATGTTCTTTACACTATTAAAATGTTCTTTACACTAAGAAACAAATGGTTCTTTAAAGAACTGTTCACTGAAGGTTCTTTGGGAAGCCTAAAATGGTTCCTTTATGGCATCGCTGTGTTCATTCAACAGTGATAAATGAGTAAATCTACATTATAACCAAATTGACTCACATGAATGTTCATCATCAATATCAGTTTTCTGGCCATGACCCAAATCTGGTGCTCTACATTAGACAAGCACACACTTGAACCTGATAGTAAATAAAGCCTTCAATCCTAAACACTGTATGAACGTTGGTCATATTAATGCAAAACATTGCTTTGTTAGACACACAGCCACAGAAGACCTGCATCTGGTCTCCGCTCTGTGAGTAGCCTAAATGTTCGTTTCCTTATGAAATATAGAAGACGATTATGCATCTAGTAATTTCTCCACCACCAGCTGATTTTTTGGGGCCTACCCAAACTTGTGCGATTTGGACTGTTCTCCGTCTTTCTCGGGTTTGAAGGGAAATTGGTTCCTTGCTTAAATATTAATCCTCTTTTACAGATTCTAAATCCAGTTTTCTAATCTGTGCCTCATTAAAAATGTATGCTGGAACATGCTTTATTTGAACGGAGTGGAGACGTGGCAGGGTACACATGGCGCCGGTATGGCAAGAGAAGCCAGACAGAGCGGCTTATGGAGCTCAGGGGTTCGGTCAGTGGATTAACACGCTTTTTACAGGACGACTTCTGGTGAGCTTAGCATTTGAGGAAATGTACTCTTTGAAAGAGAATGCTGTTCTAGGAATGTGTAACCTAGTGATGTTTTCTTCTTGAGAAAACTTTAAAGGACCGGCCCTCTTACAACCGAACAGTTGTCTTGTTTTAAGGGTGTACTTAAGTCCTTTTTAAAAGACCCAAAGTCTGACCACTTCAAGTGGACCAAAAAGTAATCCGAGTAAAATATCCTTTTTGGTTTACTTTAGTTGTGATGGGGTCTCGGTCACACCGTCACACTGCTGTTTTTACAACCTGTATTACCTGAATAGTCTATTATTTTACTTCTGCTGATTCATTTTATTCTTATTACATTCTCAGTAAAAAGCTGTCACTGTACCTTATTTAACCGTTAAGGGTGCATATTAGTACCTTAAAGGCATATACAGTATTATTACCTGAAGTGTACATTAGTACCTTTTGAAAGGGTACTGCCCCAGTGACAGATTTTGTACCTTTATTAATGAGTTTTCTACCCAAATCCTGGGTTGAGTCTTTTGGGTCATTTTTCTTGGGTTCTTTTAAAAGAAAAGAATAAGCTAGTATTATATATATATATATATATATATATATATATATATATATATATATATATATATATATATATATATATATATATAAAGAATTACCCCATGCTGGGTTAAATAAACAACCAAATTTACTGGGTAAAATTAACCCAACATATGTTCTGTCCTGTGTACCCAGCCCTTGGGTTAAAAACAACCCAAATTGGGTTGTTTTTAACCCAGTGTTTTCATTCATGGCACAAGATGTTAAAAATACAGTGTGACTCATTGACGCTTGAATTCTAAAGCCAATTTTGTAATGATTTTATAATGATCTAAAGCCAATGTTTGTCAATGGTTGACTCATCTGCTACAAAGTCAAAATTATGTTCATTTAGCGGCTTTTCTCAGCAAATACTTATATATATTATATAAATATTATTTTCAACTTCGAAATCTGGAGTTAAACAAACTGTGCCACAAACCATACTGTCCAATATTTTTAGTCATTCTATAAATAATGATAACCTTGTCCCACATATGTTGCCCATACAGCTTTCTCCTGAAAGGTCTTTGTTGCGATGCAAAGAGGCTCTGGTCTCAGTTAGATGTATTATCTAGAAGATCTATATGCCCAGGCAGAAGAGCACAGAACGTTAGATTGAGTGGTGTATTTTAGGCTACTGAGGTGATCGATTGAATCTCTGTATTGATGGAGGCACTGATTGATGGATAGGTGAAGCTGTGGATGAATAAGGTGAGCATGGCTGAATGCGCAGTGTAACTGATGTGAACTTACGACTGAAAGATCATGGCGAGCCATTGGATCACACTATTAGAGGGTCTGAGCCTTTGTGAGTTTGTTCTGCTGGTGTTTTTCCACCCTCCTGATTTTAGATTAGCACACACTGAAGGGCCCTGGGCTCTTGATTAGTCAGTCTGTTGAATTAAGCAAATAAACACAGGAACACACAACTGCTGTAAATAATCATTAATGTGACCCGTATTGATAAATAATGTGTCATTTTGTATGTCAGATGTAATTAGATGTCTGTGTTGTTTAATGTCGCTATAGTATCATGTTTTCTCTGAATGAAGCTGACCTACAGGCCTTATGTAGCCACGCCCCTTTTCAGCGCTGCGCTCGTTGTCTTTTGTCTTCTGGTCTGTATTTTCACAGCGATTTTTCCTTTTTTATTAATGAACGGCTCGTTTTAAAATCTTCCCGGTCGACTTACATTTGTTAAGACATCTGCTTTAAACATTACAGTCCTCATGATAACTTTCGTTAACTTTACATTAAGTAAATCCACTTCAAAAGCGAATTACTCCTGGACAGCAGCGCCATAGAAATATACAGAGCGACCGCAAAAACGGAAGTTAAAAGACAATATTCTAAAGATGGCGGCGCCCTCGTTTCTCTGGCGCATAAGGTCTATAAATTCCCTCTATGGTACTAATTGGTTCAAAGAATTAAATAGATTGTTTGACTTAATTTGAGTTGAGCCAAAATAAGCCAATATAAAGTGCAAATAGAAAGATTTCTAATTCTGAGTGGATTTTTATTATTTTTTATTTATTAAATAATGATGTCATGATCACTCTGTATCACAACCGGAGTCTAAAATTAGCTCTCGAAAGCACCAAATGCACATATAAATAGTTTGCTGGGTAAATAAAAGTAACTGTAACATAATATAGGATTTAAATCAAACCGTAGAAATGATAGGCTGATTCATTATTCGTATAAAATCATACAGTAACAGAAAACATCTAAAACCACTTGCACATCTTGTAACAAGTGGTTTATTTTAAATAGACTTAGTTAAATATTAGCTCCTTTTAACCCAGATTAATGTGTCTTACATTTATAATGTTATAATAAAACACTATCTATAAAATTTCACAGCAAGAATGTGCATTAGTAAAAATGCATTATTGCAATCTTACATATAGCAATGGTCATATTTTTGGTAAAACTATGTTGGAAACATTTTCTCTACGAACAAAAGCATTTACTTTAAACAACAGCTACTTATCTCATCAGGTATACAGCAAACATCAGAATCTAGAATTGGTTAGTTTAAAGACTGTCCTGTTAATTGTAACATTATAATGTGTAGAAGGAAGGACAGCGTATCATTGAAGGCTACAGGCGGCAAGTGTGCAGTTTTATATATATATATATATATGCTATGCTGTGAGTTAGCTGTCTCCATTAATGTATATTTCTGACTGTAGTGTTGTCCTCCATCATGCTGAATGTGTCATTGTTCGTTTTCTGAGCATATGTGTGGGTGACGTCTGCTTTAAATGCAAACAGGGGAAGCAAACCCTGCTATGTGACATTGATTCTGGGAGTGATGGTGCTACAAGGACTTTCATTTATTTCATTCACCCTAGAATAAAACAAGTGTTATTTCCAGACAGGCATCCAGCAGGACTGCCTCTCTCCAGCTGTACTGTTGAACAAGGATATAACAGAACAGAGCTGGTGTGAGTGAAATGAGAGATGAGTGTTTGAACTTAATAAGAGATAATGCCTGATGTATTGGATGATATTGGGCGATTATCTTTAGGATTTCGTTTTATGTGTGTATGTATGTTCATACTGGCTTCACATGTTGTAACAAACTGCAAACAACTGCTAAAACTGTTCAATCAATATATATATAAAAATACAGAATAAATGACAGTTGTGTGTGTGTATGTGTATGTGTGTGTGTGTGTGTGTGTGTGTGTGTGCACGACTGGTAGTGTGTGCACTACATGAAATCCTTGACCTTGTGGGGACATTTTTGTTCCCCATGAGAAAAATGGCTTATACATTTGTGAGTGTGTGTGTGTGTGTGGAAAATGTAAAAATGCAGAAAGTTTTCTGTGATGGGTAGGTTTATGGTTAGTGGATAGAATATACAGTTTGTACAGTTTGTCTATGGAAAGTCCCCATAAAACATAAAAACCCAACATGTGTGTGGTGTGTGTGTGTGGTGTGTGTGTGTGTGTGTGTGTGTGTGTTTCAACATCACTCAACAGACATGCTCAGATGTTGATGTCACTCCTACAGAGTGTGAGGCCTAATTAGTTGCTGCTGTTTCCTCATAAATTATCACCCATAATGTGACTGTGAAATACCTCCCATCCCACACACACACACACACTCACGGCTTCTCATCACCGAATCTCCAAACATCGTTTTCAGAGCACACACGCATGCTTTTGTGTCCTCAGCTCACCACACCCACAATAACACACTGCTCTCTCACTCAAACAGCAGCGTTTCCCCCCACGCGTCCCTGCGTTTGAATAAATAAGCAGCATTATGCAGAACAGCAAAAGTGATTACCCACTTTTAAAAGCCTTTATGAATATTTATAATCAGTTACTGTCACCGCTTACTTCGGAGGCTATTTTGTTATTCTCCTGGGAAGCGCTTTAGTTTTTTTTTGAGCAAATCTTTGATGTGGTGTATCAGGCTGTCTGTCTGCTCAGCTCACGTTAGGGTACACTAACACAAACTGATGCCTGGCTTTTGTGCACACCAAATGAGATCGGAAAGACCTGGTGGCAGATAGAAATGGAGAGTGGGTGGAGAAGTGCAGAAAAATAAACAAAACTCTGAGTATGTTTGGAATAGAAAATGTACCTTTAGGATTTACTTTGAAACTATTTTCTCTCAGAAAATTGCTAGTAAATGTCACAAATAATTACAAATAAATGGCAAGTAGAATTTTTGTGGTATTGTATAGTATTTTTTTGTGAAATGTAAATAGTCTTTTTGTCTATAGACTAGTTTAAAAAAAAAAAAAAAAAAGTTTTAGCATCTGTATTCCCATTTTATGGAAATGTCTTAACTTCTGCCAATCTGATCATATAATGAACTGATAAAGAGAGACAGTTATCTTTTTTGTCATGTCTTAGGTTGTGTTGAGTATTGCTCTGTGACTAACAGTACCAGCCACTGTTGTATCTGGACAGTAGTCTCTCACGCCAGAGGCTGATAACATTCTGAAGTGGGTGATTACTCACCAGTACTCACAAGTACTCAACAGTATCCACCCGTACTCAACAGTACTCACGAGTACTCAGCAGTATTCACCAGTACTCACCAGTACTCAACAGTACTCAACAGTATTCACCAGTACTCACCAGTACTCAACAGTACTCAAAAGTATTCACCAGTACTCTACAGTACTCAACAGTATTCACCAGTACTCTACAATACTCAACAGTACTCACCAGTACACAACAGTACTCAACAGTACTCAACTGTACTCTCCAGTACACAACAGTACTCAACAGTACTCAACAGTACTCTCCAGTACACAACAGTACTCAACAGTACTCAACAGTACTCAACAGTACACAACAGTACTCACAGTACACAACAGTACTCAACAGTACTCAACAGTACTCTCCAGTACACAACAGTACTCAACAGTACTCACAGTACACAACAGTACTCAACAGTACTCACCAGTACACAACAGTACTCAACAGTACTCAACAGTACTCTCCAGTACACAACAGTACTCACAGTACACAACAGTACTCAACAGTACTCAACAGTACTCTCCAGTACACAACAGTACTCAACAGTACTCACAGTACACAACAGTACTCAACAGTACTCACCAGTACACAACAGTACTCTCCAGTACACAACAGTACTCAACAGTACTCACAGTACTCAACAGTACTCAACATTACTCTCCAGTACACAACAGTACTCAACAGTACTCTCCAGTACACAACAGTACTCAACAGTACTCACCAGTACACAACAGTACTCAACATTACTCTCCAGTACTCACCAGTACACAACAGTACTCAACAGTACTCAACAGTACTCTCCTGTACTCAATAGTACACAACAGTACTCTATAATACTCAACAGCACTCACCAGTACTTACCGGTACTCAACAGTACTCACCGTTACTCATCAGTACTCAACAGCAAAACAGTACTCAACAGTACCCCTTTTCAGCGCTGCACTCGTTGTCTTTTGTCTTCTGGTCTGTATTTTCACAGCGATTTTTCCTTTTTTATTAATGAACGGCTCGTTTTAAAATCTTCCCGGTCAACTTACATTTGTTAAGTCGTCTGCTTTAAACATTACAGTCCTCATGATAACTCACCGGTACTCAACAGTATTCACCGTTACTCATCAGTACTCAACAGCAAAACAGTACTCAACAGTACTCAATAGTACTCAAAACATCAAACTAACGAAGAGGTAACCACTGTGAAGCTTTGGGGTTGTTTATGGACTCAATCCACTCCATCAATGTTTTTATCATCTTTCTGAATCTGATCAGGCCAATTTTTTTAAATGAAACCTAACAACATTCAAGTGTAAAAAAAAAATAAAAAAAAAAATGAATGAATGAGGCTAATGAATTTATCCCTGTGATCAAAGCTGAATTTTCAGCATCATGTCTCCAGTGTGCAGTGTAATGTGCAGAGCTGTAAGGGTTTGTTGTTGTGCCCAAGCTGTGCTCTGTCTTTTCTCTCTCTCTCTCTCTGGGTGCGTCTCAATCAGCTCTCTAGTTCAGTAGTCAGGGCACTGATCAGGGAGTCGGCCATTTTAAGGGTTGTGTCAATCGCAGAATCCTACCAGTGCACTGAAACATTCACTCTCCCCAAAACGTTCCACAATGCACCGTGAAAACCAAGGAGCATCGATGCTCACTATGTTCCCTTAACAGAAGTTCTGAAGCACGAAACTTAAATCACTACACATAATGACACACAATATATATTTTTTTGGGGAGCGGATTGGATCGATTCCTTTCCTAGAGCTCTTCCTTTCCGATTTTAGGGAAAAATCGGATCTATTGGAGACGTCCAATAGATTACTTAGGCACGCCGAAAGAACACCATAGACACAGTACAATCAACATGGGGAAATCTCAGAGTAAAACAAGCAGTTGTGAAAATATGATATACTCGTGTTTTGCCAGATGAGAAGTTTATCTATGTATCATCTTTATACTCTTTTAATTCCTTTTATAACTGTTTTAATTTGCCTTGCTTTTATTTTGTGATTATTTTAATTCCTTTCTGTGTAAAACACTTTGATTTACCATAGTGTATGAAATGTGCTATACTGTATAAATAAACTTGCCTTGCCTTGCCTTGCCTTATAATATTTCAACATAAACATACATTGCTAGATAGGTAATGAACATAATCATGTATCATAATGTATTTTAAATAACACTTTACAAGTAATGTCAGAAAGATATCAGCTCTGCTGTTGTTCATAAATACCAGTAGTGATTTTGTACAATGAGGACGTTGTCACGAGTCATCAGTGTCCCAATGCGTAGTGAGCCGGCGTCCTTACTCTGCCCTTACCAGTGCCTGAATTCATGAACACCATATACTGATTCACGAGCTGATTGAGACGCTCCCTCAGTCTCTCTCTGTAGGATAATCAGTGTCCTGTTGTGATCGGATGATGGGAGGAGGAAAAGAGTATTTACTGTGACCGTCATCAGAGCTGTGTTAGTGTTGGCTTGACTGTGTGCAACAGCTTTGAGGTCTCGTCTTCAACCCTGGACTTGATGTTGTTTTAAAGCAAGTAGTTTGTGGCTCTGTGTATCTTTACCTCATCTGTGTCGAACATTTTGAAGTAGAGTTTCAGTCCTTTGTCTCTCTAATTACACTCCAAGACTTAAAAGGGAGAAGTGAGTGTTTACTTCTATGATTATTTATTGTATGTTTAGATTAATATGTTCTGGTTTTGGTTTACTTGAAGTCTACTGAATGGTCTAACCATTTATTTCTTTAATGTGGGGTTAGTAGGGAGGTGGGTGCCATTTTTTTTTTTTTAATGTTCTCCTGTTTATGTTAGCTAGGGAGTTGGTTTATTTTGCTGTACTTTTTCTTTTCTTTTCTTTTCTTTTCTTTTCTTTTCTTTTCTTTTCTTTTCTTTTCTTTTCTTTTCTTTTCTTTTCTTTTAGTTTTCATTAAGTTAGATTGGTTATGTTTGTTGCTTTGGCAATATCCCCTTCTGAATCTGATACCCACTTCTTTTTATAACTAAAGACTATTTTCTTTTGTGAAATATAATGTGGTTATTGTTTTGTGACAATTCTGTGGGTGGAGGCGGGGTGATTTCATGCTGTTACACACTCATTCACCACCATCCATTTTGCTGTTGCGCTCCTCCCCTAGACCAATCAGAAAATTGTAACATCAGTGTCACATGATCCTTCAGAAATCATTCTAATATGCTGATTTGCTGCTCAAGAAAAAAATTTCCCCCCAGCTATTTTCAGAAATTGACTTGGGTGGTGTAGGAGTTAAAGCTCAACCCTTGCCAGATGCGAGTCTTGAGACATCCCAGTTGTCTCCTTGATTATAAACTTTGATCTTGGGTTGCGCCTCAGGAACAACACCCTTCCTAGATAACAAGCTTCAGAGAACGTGCTTCCACAACCCTCATATCATTAAATGTGCATTCGAAGAGGTGGATTATGGGATGGAGCTCTGTTAACGCTTGTTGTCATGAACTAAGCGGGATTGACATGAATGTAGTTGCCATGGCTTTCCTGTCTTTAATCAGTGTCCACACACACACACGGCAGGCTGGCCAGGCATGTGCGCAGTCGGAAAAGAGTTAACACTTTCTCTCATCTATCTCCGTCGGGAACAAGTTAATTACTGAGACAGCTCGCTCATTTCACCGCATCCATCAGACTTTGTTCCATCTCAAAGATTCCAAAAAGAACCTTCTAGAAGCAGTGTCTCACTTCAACCGGTCCACGGTGTGATAAAGATTCCTCTGTTGCCATGGAACCCACCTGGCCGTGACCTTGAGGCTGAGCTGGAGTCCATTAGTCACAAAGCATCGCCACGGTCTATTCACTTTGTCAGGCTGACCGACGAATAGGAGCTCTCCGCGCAAGTGTAAGGCCATCTTCTTGTTACCAAGAGTCTGCATAGCGACAGAGTGTTTTTGTCAAGTTCATCAGACTTCATTAAAAAGGAAGACACAGATATATAGGCCGCGCACACACACCTGATGTTTTCCGGCTCCGTAAGCAGCTGGAGAGAAATGATCCTTCTCTTCGAATGTTTGCGGTAGCTGAACCTCGCAGTTTATCACTCAGTATTTGAGCCATCTTAGCTTTTAGTATTGTAATTCAGCACACAGTTGACATTTGTTTTCACCACAAGAAAATAGAATTTCTATCCATTTGATTTGCTATCCTTTGTTTTTCCATTATCTGGAGCGTGTTCCGCAAGAGTTCATAAGTCACCAAATACTCATTTGCAACCAAAGTTATAGCTGTCTGCACAACAAAAGTGCGCAAGTTCAATTTTCTTGGCTGTCCTGGAACATACTCAAATGAATAAGTAGGACATTGGCCCCAATTCACAGGGAAATGAATTCTGAACAAGACGACAAATGTTCTCGTAATAGTTCTGGACGTAAAGATTGAAGCACATTCCCCAGCACACTGTCTTCTTTTGCATTTGTACGCTTTTTTTTTCTTCCAAGCTGAAAATAAATTACTCTTGGCCTACAATAGATTGAAACTATGTGCCTGTCAAGGTGGTTTTGGGACAGTGTGGGATGAGACATTATGAAAAAATACAACATTTTCTTTTTAAGCTGAACTGGAAGCAGCACACAGAGTCTTCTTTTAACTGAGTTTGAGGGTTTAGGATTTTACGAGGCAGATTATACTGTGGGGATCTGAGCAGAAAGACTTTTCACCCAGAATTAAACATTCACAACTGATCTCCAACCAGCAAGCGTCCCCCACAGACCACCGCTAATGCAGAACCTCACGCCCTGATTTATATCGAGAGTGAGCGTTCACCACACAAACCTCAAGCAAAGCTGATAGGCCTTGTGAGGGTAATATTCATAACTCATTAGATCCAAGGCTGATCTCTTAAATGGGCAAGGATTATCGTAAAATACTGACGGGTCACGGGCCAAAACGTATGAGCAATGAAAGAAAATCGCATCCAGGCACATCTTCCAATCCGCATATCCATTCAAGATCATATCAAACACTTGACTGCGAGTGGAAAATCAATACGCCGTGGCCGAGTTCAAAAAGAATCTTCATTAAAAATGGAGAAGCCTGCGCAACCCCAGCTCTCTGTGAGTTGCCCCAAGGTGGATGAGTTAAGCTGGAGGGATTCTTATCATTGTTAAGCAAATCGATCGGCTAAAGACGAAAGAAATGGAAAGTAAAGAGAAACTGTAATAAGATTTATTCAGAGGCATATTAACAAAGTGCTGCTGCACAAAATGCAAGTGCTCACGGCAGCCAAAAGCTCACCTCAGCAGTTACAAAATGAGCTGTGTTAATGCCAGTATGTTGCAGTGTGCTCAAAGTCATTTTTCAGCTTTCGGAGTCTGTCTTCTATTCCCTGGTGCATTCATAACTGTGTGAGGTTTTTTTTGTTTTGTTTTTTTGGGCTTGAAAGCAAAGTGAATAGTAAAAATGTGTGCAAAGAGTTTGTTGGGATGGTGTTGAGTATTTTTCCTTTGATCCCTCACACTAGGTCTACCTGACTTCAGGTGCATGTGTTTTGTTTGCTTTGTACACTTGGTTAAAAACAACCCAAATTGGATTGTTTTCAACCCAAGGGCTGGGTAAATATAGGACAGAACACATGTTGGGTTAATTTTACCCAGCAAATTGGGTTGTTTATTTAACGCAGCATACTGGGTTGATTCATTTTTTTTTTTTTTACTTCATACATTAATTAATGTTTACGGATGAACTTAAATCCTCTAAACTTAAAAAAAAAAAGCATGATAATTCCTTTATTTTTGATCATATTTTACAGTATAGCATATTTATATAGTTTTGAATACATATTGCATACATTTAAGCTAAATATTAGAAGTAAAAATGAAACATTTAGAAGTAATTCAAGTGTAATTGACCAGTCTCTGGTGTCCCGTGTCTACCGTAACGGCGCTGGATCTCGTGCTGGAGCTGGTATCATGTTCAACAGGGGAACTACTAACTTCAGACTTATAGATAAAATAAAATGTACACAAACCTGTATTTTACCGAAAACACGCACCAGTTTTACTGAGCTTCACTGCTCTCTCCTGAAGAGGTGGCAAAAAGCCTGCGATAAATAACTCAACCCCTGGGTTGTTATATCTGACCCAGGATCTGGGTAACACAAAAACTTCCCTAGCATTGGGTTGTTATGTCTGACCCAGGAGCTGGGTTACACAAAAACTACCCAAACACTGAAAAAATAACCAAAACAATTGACCCAAAAGGCTCAACCCAGGATTTGGGTAGAAAAAATAACCTTCTGTTGTGTTCCACAGAAGAAAGTTTTGGATTTGGAGTGACATTAGTGTGAGTAAATGATGAGAATTAGATTTTTTGGGTGAACTATCCCTTTACGGTAACATTATTCAAAGTAAGTCTTCAGTAAAGATGTATCAGCGATTACCATAATGAGGAAAACAGGGAAAGGCAGATGGTGAGGGCGAGTGATTTGGTGACAGCTGGAGTAAGTAACAGGCCATTTCTCAAATACAACTAATTTGGTTCTTTATTACACAACACACTGGAGTTTCCTAGGGGCAGAGAAATTATTAATACATGCAATCAATTTTATACATTGTTCTATTAAGCTTCATGAACACCAACATTTGTTTCAACACCGCTAGCGTTGTTTTTTAAATGTGCAAGTGAAGGAAAGTAGTTGAATTTAACTGGGAATACTTTTAAAGTTGGACTAATTGAATTGGAAACACTTTATTTTGATGGTCCCTTTTACTCATTCTTTTGACTTACGTAACGTTTCACCTGCATCTCAAATGACTCTCATTAGAGTATTGTTTGATTAATATCTGCTAACACTTTATTGAGATGCTCCTCAACAGATATTCTACTGACTATAAGTAACTTTGCAACTACAAGTCAACTTATTCTTCTAACCCGAACCCTACCAGTCTACTAATACTCTACTGAGTGTTAGTAGACATGTAGGCGCAACGTTACTTATAGTCAACAGAATGTTTGAAGGGGACCATCAAAATAAAGCGTAACCATTACACTGATGTCAAACAAACATAATCAATTTACATAATGGCATCCTAACGGAAGACCTTTTTGGTGAGATGCTACATCCACACCAGTAGGTGTCAGCATAAAGATCAAAACTACTGTCATATTGGGACGTGGAACATACACATTATTTGCACCTTTTAGTCTCCTTTTATTTAATGTAGGATTGACACATTGGAAAAATGTGCCTCTATATCTGCATTTTTGTGATGCAAAGTGCATGAATCCCCCCCACAATGAAAGATCTCAAAGACGTGTAGAAACAGCTAAAAGATCACGATTGCTTCAGCAAATGCATTTTATCTCACTGTTACTTTTGTTACCAATAGGTTTAGTGTAGGTGGTGTTATTCTGAAATGTGATCGAGCATTAACCTTTAAGTGCCACTCACTGGACATTTAATTTCTAAAGTATCACAATATGTATTATAAATTGTTGCCACATTGAACAAACTCACTGGACATTTAGCTTTGAAAGTGCTTAAAATATAATTTTACAGAAACGTTGCAACAAGCACTCGGTTATTTTATTTGGCCTTGTCTTGATGTGTTCTTCTGGTTTTGTGGCCTCCCTTACGAAAAAAAAAGTATACTTCAAGTTCATTTTATGAAGTATACTTGAGTAATGTTCAAGTATATTTTTAAGTATACTTTATGTAGCTTGGTTGAGAAGTCGACAATGCTTTAAAAGTGCCGCAGACTCCCAGCGTTTACACTCTTCAGGAAGTAAACCTATGGATAACGTAGACTGTGCTCATTAAACTGGGGCAGAAACACCACACATGAAACACAGCAGCTTTAAAACTCTTCAGAAGAGCAGGCTATTTGGAAAAGGACATTTGAATTTCTGTCTGAAATGGGTTCCTGGATGATTTTGCTTTCCTCGAGCGCAGCTCTTTGAACCCAGCTGTATGCTGAGGCCTTTAGAAACATGCTGTTCTCTCTCAACCCAGCGTCCAGGATCCCTGTCTTCTGCATCACAGCTCCAGGCTTGATAAAGATGGAAGGTGTCCTACAAGCCTGTTACGCCGCACTACGCATCTCGATATGCTAGGCTGATAATCTGACACTGATAGCCATCAAACTGTCACCACTGGGGAGAGAAAACACTAGCATGAGCACCTTATTTTCCACATAAATAACCTCTCCTCCCCTGCCGCATCAAACCAAACCTGCCTTTGTAATTAATTTCTCTGTGTAAGTCTACTCTTGAAAGTTGAGATGGATGTTTCACCTTCAGATCTCTGCGTTGTTGCCATACGCAGGGACTTGCTGTGCGTGTTCTGCTCTCAAAGAACCGAAAATGATAGATTTACACTCCGCCGTCACTTCATGCAAAGACATAACAGTCAAAGACGAGTCCTAGAGACGATCAATGCATGATGGAGACCTGACTTCTTTTAAAGAAAACCGACAAAGAGATTAAATTGAGATTTTGCTTAAAGGAATAGTTCACTTAAAACAGGAAATTCTGTCATTATTTATGGTTCTCAAATATTTTCTTCAGAACATCTTAAAATGATGGGTTTATTGTTATCTGATTATATGGCAGGTCTTGCCGACAACCAACTAACATAAACACATAACAATGATAGATCATGAAAACAATGATTGGCCATGATTGAACGTGTCAAATCGGGACCTTGTTTTTAATATCGCAATTGTTGCAGCATAATTTTCGTCATCCCTCATAGCCCGTTTTTTTGCTCTGTCTGCAGATTCCCGTAATTATCAGAATAAGCGTGCATGTATTTTGTTGCAACTGGTTTGACTAAGGTTTAGCACTGATTGTCTCATTTTTAATGTGTCGTGTTATTTTTAATATTGCAATTAGAGCTGGTCTCAAGATTCAGCGCAATTAAGACGATCATTGTTTTCACGATCGATCATCGATGCACTTCAGAAAACTCATGCATCTAGTAGTTATGTGTTTCTAGAGTTCTAAGTTGTAAAGCTTAATTGCAAGAATTAATTTGAAACAGCCTCATAAATGTATTAAACATATTACCTTTGAGGATTTATCATCCTTTTAATTTTAGGCTATTTATGATCATTTTTAAGATTCTTTTCAATAATTTGCATTCCTCTTAAGTTTTGTCTTAAGAACAATCTTTAAAATATAATCATTTATTTTATTTTTTTTTAGGAGTAAAAAAGAAAAAGAAAAAAAGTTCTTAAGAAAATAGCAGTCAGGAAGTATTTTATTCTTAATAATGTTAATGAATCTGGCACCAGAACGTTAAGTCTCCTGCTTCTTGGATGTTGTACCTGAGAAAACAGACCATTGTAATCTCACACATGCCTTTTATATAGTTTCAGGATATAATTATATAAATATGTAATTCAGGAGATAATCTCACAGCTCTGATCTCCCAAGATACTTAAGTCTGCAATCAAAATTGCACTCAAGAAGCACACACTTTAAACTATCAGAGCTATCCACATTCATTTGATTGCTCTATTCTCTTACTCTAACAATTGTCTCATTTGTTTCTATTTTTATTTCACACAATGAATTTTAGGAGAAACGTCTGTGACAATATTGATACTTGATTATTTCTGAGAGCCTCTGAGCAATATAAATTTCCTCTGGAGTGAGTTGGAAGAATTAACACCTTTCATAACTATCTCTAGTTCAAGTGGAGTTCCTGAACATGCATGCATTTTACAACTAAATGAATGAATTTCCATACTGGTTTAGGTGATTATTGCTGGTTTGATACTGATCCAGTGCATAGCTATGCAAAAAATGTCTGTCAACCAGCATAGTATTTCAGGAGCAGCTGAAACCTTAAGACACCTTGTGTGGAAACAAACACATCAGCATCTATAAAACTGCATACGACCCTTTCAACAGAGTGTTTTAGGGGCTTCTTCAAGCAGCATTGCCTTCTTACAGCCATGGAGACCAGCAGACATTCTGCTATCAATTCACAGCACATTTCAGTAAGCTATAAAAGTGGGGTTGAACTTATGATAAAACCAGCATGAATCAACATTTATGTAGATGAGATTTCACACCCCTCATCTGTTCCCCTTAAAAATCCTCTTAAGTCTTCCCAGATAAATCTCCTCCGAATTCAGCAGTTCAGCACGGCTCCTTCCCACCCGGACACTGGACAGCAACTAGAACACAAATAAAACCATCGATGATATTCATCAAACTTAACTTCTGATAATGGCTAACACGTGATTGCCTTGGATTCTAAAAGACTCCCTGAAATGTGTTATGTTAAGAAAGGAATAGCAAAAATGTGCCATTTTCATGTTGAAAACTGTTTCATATGATAAAGCTTGTCATTTAAATTCCTTGTGATATGAAATCAAAGCAAAACTCATTTCACTGAGTCTTTCTTGTATGATATTGATCAGTTTTGTAGGAAATCCCACTGTGGTCAGAGCGATTGATGATGTTAGATGATAAATGGCATGAAGATGTCCTCTACTTTACTAATTTCCTCTGTGCTGTGCCGGTGCTCGGCTGTGAGCAAGCGTTCCCTGCGGATGCAGAAATGGATGTATTGTGTGCGCATTGATTAAGTAACTGCTGTGTGATAAATATATCACAGCTTCTGAGAGCGGATGCTATCGAATGCGGTGGCATGCGTGAGTCTGATGCGAGCGATCGGGTCACAGGGTATTGTTCACGACGCAGGCCAGCTGAGAACTGAGCCAGTGCCAGTCCCTGCACCGATGCCAGCTGTAAACATGCAGCTCTTCTGCCAGGCTGGTTTCATCTGACGGAAAACTGAAATCATGAGAATGTGTAAAGTCAGCATGAAATGGACAGCCCAGTCTCATTTTTGCAAAACGCAAAACGTGTTGCATCGTGCACGTTTCACGACAGCCTCAAAGTGAAATGAAGCATGTGTAGTTTTTTCTGGAACAGATGAACGTGAATATGGGAACGTTTTATTACGTTGGAGTTTGTTTGTTTCACCGCAGTTCTGAATTGAAATGTCCGGTGAGTGTCGCTAAAAGCTCAATGCTCCATTTTAAAATAATGTACACCTACACTAAACCCTAAACCTACCCGATAGTGTTAACAAAAGCAAATGTGACATAAAAACGCACTTCATTTTAGCTTGTTTTTGAGCTCTTTTATCGTGACTCGTCTTTCACAGGATTCGTACTCGAGCGCAATTCTGTATCAGCTGAGCTACTGAGCAAGCTTAATATGTCAGTAAAACTGAACATATCGAACTGATTAAAAGATGAAAAGTTATATATATTAATGTATTCGTTTACAAATCATGCACTATGGTAAAAAGTGTTTTGAGGTAATAACATAATTGTGCAAGGAGCCGCGTGAAAACAAGCCTTTATTTAATCCGTAATCTTCCCCTGTAATCATAATTGTGTGTGAAAACGATTAAAAGTGCTTGCTGTTTTACTGCCTCTAGTGTTCATTTCTGTTAGAAACCGCAGACATATGAACGTATTGGTACGTATTTTGCATTTTGCAAAAATGTTGCCACTGGTACGTTTTTCCAATGAGCCTGTGTCGGAAATGGAAGTTGTGCTAGTCATTTCTTCCCTAGTGTGACGTATATCCGAGTGAAACGCTTCTGGAACAAGAACAAATGTGGGCGGGGCTTGATTTTGTCCGTGGGGAATTGATTGGATGGTTGTGGTTTGCTATTGGCTGATCTCGTGTGAGTGACAGGTTGCCCCGCCCTCATCATCAGAGAAGAGAAGAGTTGCTGCAAGAGGAAGTTAAGGGGAAAAACATTGGTGCACCAATAACAGTAACTTGGTTAACCAATAACCAATATTCCAGAAAACAATAGGAATTGTCAATTTGGATTTCATGGTAACTTTAACCATTTTTATGTTTAAAAATGTATCTTAAATATTAAGTATTTACTGTAGGCTTTTTTTTTTCAAGTCAATACATTAGTTATATGGCAATGATCAAATATTCTGCAGTCTCGGCTCATTTTAAAACTGGAAAGTTCTGCATATGTCTGATCAAATGCAACATACTACGGAGCCCCTAAAGGGACATGGTGATGAAAAAAATTATATGTCAATGCTTTTGCGTTCCTCTGAGAAACTTTATGTAAATATGCAATAATGCACGTTTTTGCGAGGGAACGCAAAGGCATTGTGAGCAAATTAAATTTCTTGGGGGAAACTTGCACAAGAGAACGCAAAACCATTGAAATATATTTGTCCCTTTAGGATATATACAGTAAAAATACAGTACAAATAATAAACATGTATTCATTTGCAAGACTAAAATGGTATAAAAGTACTGAGCAGAATCCAAAGTAATCGTTGTACAGGAAGGAGACTGGGACAAACACAAATACCTTTTTTTTTCTGACATCTAGTCACACACTATCTTAAATTGCATATAAATATGAATAATCCATGGCTAGGTGTGCAATAAATGATTTCAGTGTACAAAATGCATTGTACCACTTGCCAACACAGACTAGTTAAAGCAGTCATTGATATTTCCATATGACTAAACAGTTAAAATATTCAAATAAAATAAGTTATTAGTTATTTTTTATTATTATTATATTTCCAGCCAATCCGAATCTTGAGTAAAATGTCTGTCTTAACACATTAAGAAAGAAAGAGATGGTGAATGCGAACGGTCAGTCTGTAAATCGTACATGTCATTTGAAACCACACATAGACAGAGACTGAATGGCTGTGGAAAAATCCAGATTTGTCAGAGACCTTGACGAGAAACTGACATTTCATCATATCATACAAACCCCAGTTTATCACTGTCAGAGTTTGCCCTATGAGTTACGAGATGGATGATGGATATTTAATGTGTGAATGTTTTTCCTGGGGGAGAGTGTGTTGTTACCTGTCCGTTGTCTGTCTGTCATAGAGAATGCCAGTTGATGACCTCCAGTGACCTTACATTTGTTTACAGGCAGTAATCGATATTACTCGTTCTGTTCCTCGTGTAGATCTGCTTCTACATGTATATCGCAGTGCAGTAATAAAACACAGTGGAGATTTTAAGCATTTAAAGTGAAAATACACTATATGCTGCTTTATACTACTTGTTCCAAAGTTAGGTTTTTTTATTTGTTTTATATGATCTAAAATCTATAAATTAGAACTTTACAGCATCTTAAAGCTACATGTGAGAAAATACAAATCAGGTAAATTGATGGATGGAATGTTTCTTCAATACTTTTGACATAAAAACACATTGTGAAACACATTGATTATGGACAAGTTATGCATTGGACACTATCTTGCACCCAGCGCAATTGACACCCGCGCACAGCGGACTTTTCCCTCCACAGACGCACGTCGGTAAATTAGGGAATGAACTTGCGCTCCCGGGGGCGGTTCAGCGCAAAGAGGAGGCGTGTTCCGGCGCAAACGTTCCCTGGTGCTATTTTGCAGTTTCAGAAAACAATTCCACCACTGACCAGGAGAAACCTCGTCTAAAGTCAGTGGCGCGTTGCGCATGTTATTCATGCTATTTTAAAGGGATAGTTCGCCCAAAAATGATATTTAAGCCATGATTTACTCACCCTCAAGCCGTTCGAGATGTATATTTCAATCTTTTTTCAGACGAACACATTTTCAGTTATTTTAGAAAATGTCTTAGATCTTTCAGTGGTTATAATGTGAAGCAATGGGGTCCAGCTGCTTCAAGACCGAAAATGTGCACGCATCCTTCACAAAAGTAATCCATCCGGCTCCAGGGGGATAAACGAAGGCCTTCCGAGGGTAATCCGTGCGGTTTTGTCGTAAAAATATACATATTTAAAACTTTATAAACGAAAATAACTGGCTTCCGGTCGCGGTCGCCGTGCGTTCACGGAGATGGATGCTGGCGTATGACGTAGGATGTAGCGTAGGAAGCGTCGTGACGTAGAACGAACGTAGAGTTTTGTTTTGCTCTGCTCTCTGGCTGCGCTGTCACGTTCGTTCTACGTCACGACGCTTCCATCTCCATGAACGCGCGCCGACCGCCACCGGAAGCCAGTTATTTTCGTTTATAAAGTTTTAAATATGTATATTTTTACGACAAAACCGCACGGATTACCCTCGGAAGGCCTTCGTTTATCCCCCTGGAGCCGGATGGATTACTTTTGTGAAGGATACATGCTCATTTGCGAACTTCAACGAGCTGGACCCCATTGCTTCACATTCTAACCACTGAAAGATCTAAGACATTTTCTAAAATAACTGAAAATGTGTTCGTCTGAAAAAAGATTGACATATGCATCTCGAACGGCTTGAGGGTGAGTAAATCATGGGCTAAATATCATTTTTGGGCGAACTATCCCTTTAACGGTGCATGCTTGGCCATAATCAATGTAGCGTGTGCACTTTGCTTATCTCATCTACACACAGATGCAGCAGTTCTCATTTTTAGAAAACCATACATCATTAAAAGGAAAAATATTAACACACGAGGGAAATCATTGTTGTGTCCATAAAGATGTGAAAAAAACAGGCATAAATCTAGCTTACACATTTACCCAAATTATTATACGCCTGTTTAACCGAAGCTAATTTGGGTGTGTTTCTCCATCCCCAATGTCACTTCTCTGTGTTTCACGGCCCTGACGAGAACGTCGGTCTCCTCGGCTGTGAATCGCTCCTGGCGTGCGCCTGGCAAATCCGCCGTTATAATAGCAATCCGCCATGGAACAAGCACGCCTGCTCTTAAAGGGATAGTTCACTTTGAAATTACATCTTGGTATGTTTTAGCATACCTCAAGGGAATCCAAGATGTAGGTGTCTTTGTTTCTGCAGTAGTTTCAATTTTGATATTTTTAGGTCAAACCGTTCTTGTCTGTCAGTCATATAATGCAGGTCTATGGTCACCACCACAAAGAGCATGCACAGAGAAGTCCAAATTAAACAATTCCCCATCGTAAGTACACATTGATGGCCCAAGACACGGAACGAGTGGTTTGTGTGAGAAAACGAACAGCATTTATATCGTTTTTACCTCTTGTACACAACCACGTCCAAGTGATCTGAGGGCGCGCGCGCTTCCTGGTGTGTGACGTGTGCGCGCGTTCTGGCTTAGTCTGCGCAAGCGCCGGAAGTGATTTCTCGCGCGTGTACGTCACTCATTGTTTAGACTAAGCCAGAACGCTCTCTATGGCTCTGCGCCGGTATAATAGCAACAGCGCCCGAGATCCGCCCACAAAGTTACTTGCGTTTCGCACTTGATAATTGCGTTTCAGATCGTTAAAATAGGGCCCATAATATCATGCATTGTCATATATCAGGCATTTGAGTCAATGGGACACCTTATGAAATGATGTAACCACGAATAGTACTGGTAGTAAACATTGACTAAAACCTCAGACACTTTTTAAACTGAAACACACAGTTCCTCAAAAGTAACAACAAAAAGAGATATTTTGTTCATATTATAGTAAATCCACAAGGGGAAGTTGTTTGATTTTTTTGATCTTTCTCTTTTGTAAAAGGCTGAGAGATTTGTACCAGCATCTTAGTTTCTCGCTTCTTTGTACAGAAAATGCTGTAAGGGATTTGGTCAAACCACTCTCTATTCATTTATCTGCACCTATTTTTACTTTTCAAAATCCAGTTTACATTAGAATTTACTTTTTTTTTTTTTTTTTTGGTTACACTTTATTTTGTTAGCCCGCTTTAGATATTTCACTAACTATTGGCCTTAGTAACTCTACAACTACATGTCAAGTATAAGTAGACTGTTAGGTTAGGGTTAAGGTTAGTCGGATAAGTTGGCATGTACTTGCAAAGTTTCTTAAACGCTGTGGGAAATCTCGTATCTCCATATTTCATAATTTTTTTTCATAAATCATTACTATTGGTCGCCCTTTACGCTTGTCTGTGTGTTTTGCAAATATTTTGCCAATGAAAAGTATTCAAAAAAGCTTGTGACTGAACCGCGTAACTCTATTGGCTCCTCAAGCTGTCAGTCAAACCATAACTCTAATCATAACTCCACCCACCTCTATCGTGAATGAAGTTTCGCACACAGTTTGCAATGCAAAGGTGAATGAAGGTAAAGCGCATATATTCCTTAAGAAACACTACATATAAAAAGGCTAATGTTTAATGTGTTTGAGGAGCGGAGAAGAGTGTCACATTTGTTGTCAAGTCATAGCCAGTTCTTTAGCACTTAGAGACACAGCCTGTCTGTAGCTCTTTGCCTTTAATAATATGAGATTTTGGCCAAATGACAGAACAAATACTGTAACGGCCATAGCTACAGTAAACTTTATAGCCTGTAAGTTGATAAATGTATTGCTCTTAACTTCTTAAAGCTTATTTTTTGCTCTCAATCTAAGAAAACAAGTATTGTCACAATTTGCTGAAGGTGTTGAAACAACAACTATCAATAATACTTGCTCTGGTCCTACACCTTTTAATATCCAACAGTAGGGAGTTGTGTGTGGCGGTGAAATGGTTTTATTTGCACTGTCTTGAGGGATCATTTAAATGATGGAGCCTCCAGTGAGTGTAAGTAAAACACTGAATCGAGCTCTAGTCTGACATATGGTGAGTCAACAGGGGCAAACTGCTGACTGACCCAAGCAAAACACTTCAATCTCTCCATGCTGTGCTTCACTGCTCCCCAGGGCTTGATTGATTGATACGCCAGCCAATCAGAACACATCAGTCCCCAACACTAAAGGCATCCATTTATATACAGCCTGTCAAGCACACTCACAAAGGGAAAGCGCTCTAAAAACATTCCTTCTGTAAGGAGCTTGGAAATATATATCTATTATACACTCGAATGGGTTGAGTCAAAGCAAGCGGTAATTGTCTTTTCCCCTTCCAACTTCTGCTATCACACTGTACTTTGACTTTCACCGCACTAAACCTACATACTTTATTCCATATTTTGCTGTTCTTGTATTTCTACACCTAAGTTTGCACTACACTATTTGTTGAAATGTGTTAAATTGTATTTATTTCCCACCTTCCTTTGTGAACATAAGTGTACTTGCAGATAATACTTTATTAATGAAATAAAAGGCCACTTAAATGCACTTAAAGAAAGTACATTTTTATGACTATGTTTTAACATACTTAAATAGTAACACTCTTTTAAAAAGTACATGTTAAATCATTGTTTTAAAGTTGTTGTTGTTGTGCTTTAAGGAAGTATATTTTGATGTGTTTACTATATAAAAAACATATGTAGAGTAGTTGATTATAATTTTAGCTGGAGTGTGTTATAGCATTTAAAGTTAATATATTTAAAATGTACTAAATTGCAACTTCCTCATTACAAATGTTCAATCGCAAATATATTTATAAATACGTGACAGAAATTACATTCAGTTATGTTTGAGTTTAACATAAATGCTTTCTGTGTATTTGGCATACACTTTAACCTTATCACATAATTATGAAATTACATATAAAGGCTCACAAAAAACTCTAAAGTTCAGATAAATGCATTTAATATAAATGTAAACTAATGCATTTTCAATCTGAAACCATGACATTCCGGTCACACTTAAGCATATTCTTTTAAAGTTTATTATTTCTGAAATAAGCACTCTTTTTAAAAGTATGCTGTAGTGTACTTCTTTTTCACTAGATTATCTATGGGTGTCGACAAGAGATTTTTTTGTTGTTATATGACAGAAATTGACAATAAACCAACTTTGCAAATTAAATTTACACTTATTTTATGTTTGAACATTGTGTCACTAATCTTCATATTGTATCTTCTATATAATATAATATAATATAATATAATATAATATAATTAATATAATATTTATTATATTATTCACTGAGTGTATTATATTATATTATTCAATGGGTATTATATTATATTATATTATATTATATTATATTATATTATATTATATTATATTATATTATATTATATTATAATATATTATATTATATTATATTATATTATATTATATTATATTATATTATATTATATTATATTATGTCACGTCACGTCACGTCATGTTATATTATATTGTATTATAAAATTCAATGAGAGAACTAGAGCCCGTATGGTAACAGGTTAATAAAACTGTTTTTCTCTTTATTCTCTTTTTAGGGGGGATATTTGAGTCCATCGAAAGTGGCCCATCAGGTGCTGAAGAACTTGCCTTTAAGTTTGCTTTAAACACAATCAACAGGAACAGAACTTTACTGCCAAACACCACACTTACATACGACATCCAGAGGATAAACATCCACGACAGCTTCGAGGCCTCCAGGAAAGGTAAAGCGAGATCTCACACCATCCGACAAATGTGCTCTGAGATATATATATATATATATATGAGGCTTTAGATTGAATTCATTTAACCACGGGGGGACATCAGTAGCCGTCTGGTGCAGATGCAGAGAGAATTGATTGGTTTTAGGTAATGAGTCAGAAGGGGTGATTCAGTGAACTACTGATACCCCTGAGACAGGTTTGCAGGCTGCAATCATATGTCATTTACACGCTGGGGAAACATCTGAATTCTCTTATAATGATTACACACTCCATTAGCCGCTGCCGCTGTAACTTTTTTTTCCATGCCAGTTTATTTAAAGATTACAAAGATGCAATTAAAACACAGTGGCATTGCCAAAATAATTATGGGTAATAAAAAGCAAATGAGTTCAGAGTTTGGAATAAATATTATTTTGGACAATGAAAGTTACACAATGCGGATTGGGCATTGTATTATAACAAAATATCAAATACAAAAAAGTTAAAGGCACACTATGTAAGATTTTAGGATTAAAATATCCAAAAAAACACTATAAAATGTTATATATTTAGTTGACTTGTGTACTTACATTATCCCAAATGTTTCTAAGAATGTTTAAATCCAGAGAAATAAGCAGTTTTAACCAGGACACGGACCGTGCGTCACCTATCAGTGACATCATACCCTTTAATATATAACATCAAAGACGCTTTAATATATTATGTGTTTTATTAGACAGGAGAGCAACTGTTTGGATACATTCATCGACAGAAAACTAATCACAGCTATGCAGCTCAACACATTTAGTCATTTTGTTTAAATCTCGTTTTCTTGATTAGTACCACGTTTCACCATACCTAATATCGATCTGTCTCACTGCAGTGTGTAACAAGACAGTGTCTCATAGTATTTATTTCCAGATTCAATCATAGGCTCGTTCTTACGTAGTAGAGCACGTTCGCACATGCGCACTCTTCAAAAACGGCGCTTTAAATCTCTTGACAAACTAAAAGATGTAAATGACATTTGTTTCTATTCTAAATTAAAGACACAGGTTGTACTGAATGCCAGCTTGCTTACTTGGCTCAAGATAAGGATTTATTAAGTCCACATGTCATGCAAACAAGAAACTCTGCTTCTAACCACAGGTCGAGAGCTGTCGTTCCAACTACACAACTCTGCGATGCTGTTTGCGAATGTTCGTTGGAACGATGGTTTCGGGAAACACCGACTCGTTGAACTATGCTGATAACGACGGAACTTGCGAACATATGCTTTTGGGAAACGGACCCCAGAGTAGCATTATAACATAACTTTCAACACACTCAAATGTATCTGAACTGTTACCCCACATTCAGACCCTTTCCAAAAAATTGTAATATCATGGAAAAGTTTATTTATTTCCATAATTCCATTCAAAACGTTAAACTTCCATAGATTATAGATTCAGGGCCCACAACTTAAACGATTTCAAGTATTTAGTTGTTTATTTGTACATAATTTGGGCTTCCAGCTCATAAAACCCACGAGAACAGGATTTCAACATTATTTAATATTACATGAAATCACACAGTAATTACACAGTGACACTGAACCAGGTTTAGGTTATTTTGGCAGTGTGGGCAGGTGCAAATCCTGCTGGAAAATGAAGTCAGCATCTCCATAAAGCTTGTCTGCTGAAGGAAGCATGAAGTGCTCTGAACATGTCCTGGTAGACGGCTGCGTTGAGTGGACAGCACAGTGGACCAACACCAGCCGATGACCAACACAGACTGTGGAAACTTCACACTGGACTTCAAGCATCTTGGATTGTGTGCCTCTCCATTCTTCCTCCAGACTCTGGGACCTTGGTTTCCAAATGAGATGCAAAATTTGCTCTCATCAGAAGAGAGGACTTTGGTCCACTGTGCTTTATTAAATCCAGAGTCAACGCAGCCGTCTACCAGGACATTTCCAGAGCACTTCATGCTTCCTTCATTTTCCAGCAGGATTTGCACCTGCCCACACTGCCAAAAGAACCAAAACCTGGTTCAATGACCATGGTATCACTGTGTAATTACTGTGTGATTTCATGTAATATTCAAATTTTTTGAAATCCTGTTTTCGTGGGTTTTATGAGCTGGAAGCCCAAATTATGTACAAATAAATAACTAAATACTTGAAATCGTTTAAGTTGTGGGCCCTGAATCTATAATCTATGGAAGTTTAACGTTTTGAATGGAATTATGGAAATAAATAAACTTTTCCATGATATTCAAATTTTTTGGAAAGGGTCTGTATGTGGGCAGAAGAGGTCATGATAAAGCTCCATGCTAAACTCTCTAGCGAAATCATCAAGCTGCGCCTTTGCTTTGAATAAGCGATCTCTAGTGTCGAACAGTTATTTCCGTTGTTTAAAGACACACACATTCATTTTGTGCTCTCTCTCCAGCCATTCCATTATATTATATTTTTAGGTAACACTTTATTTTACGGTGTCCTTGTTACATATGTTTCATGTACTTACCACTGTAAATTATGCATAATCAATGCAACTAACCCTCAACCAAACCCTAATCCTACCCTAACCCTATAGTAAGTACATGTTGTTAATTAATATTACTCAGTACTTAAATATATAATTACACTGTAACAATGATACGTTAAAATAAAGTGTAACCTATTTTATAACACTATTCAGTGTGCAGAGCCCAGAAAGTAACAGAAAGTTAATAAAACTGCATCATTTTTCTCTCTTTTGTATTGTATTATTCCAGCTTGTGACCAGCTCTCTCTGGGTGTGGCGGCCATCTTCGGCCCGTCCCACAGTTCCTCGGCCAACGCGGTGCAGTCCATCTGTAACGCTCTCGGGGTGCCGCACATCCAGACCAAGTGGAAGCACCAAGTGTCAGACAACCGTGACTCCTTCTACGTCAGCCTTTACCCAGACTTCTCCTCCCTCAGCAGAGCCATCTTAGACTTGGTTCACTTCTTCAAGTGGAAAACGGTCACTGTGGTTTACGATGACAGCACAGGTGAGGGCTCAACGGTTTCGTGTTCTGATTATTCTCCAACAGTCCTTAGGCAGACTGACCCTTTGGCCTGGGCTTTGCACCATTCCCTGGTCTCCGTCTGGACTTCAGTATGGCCAAACCCCGCTGGTTGACAGGCTCTGTGAGAACAGTAGGCAGCAAGTGCTTCCACAGCGAGGGGTACATACGCCATATGCCAGAGGTCGCCTCGGGAGCAAACTCGCCAAATCCAGGCTTTGCTGCCAGATTCCCCAAAGCATTCACTCAGC
Source organism: Rutilus rutilus (assembly GCF_951802725.1). Lineage (NCBI taxonomy): Eukaryota > Metazoa > Chordata > Actinopteri > Cypriniformes > Leuciscidae > Rutilus > Rutilus rutilus. The sequence goes on along the minus strand of NC_140230.1, from coordinate 4,235,218 downwards.
CTTATTCACAATTCTGCACAGCAACAACACCATTTTATTCTGTGACACTGTGTTCATATGAATGTGGCCCAATAAAGCAAAAAGTCACATCGCTTAGATTTACTAAAGATCTTTAGGTGACACTTTACAATAAGGTTCATTAGTTATCATTAGTTAACTACATTAGTTAGCATGATTTAATAATCTCTGTCACTGACTAGATATATTTAAAATAATGTGGGCAACTTTATACTGGTAACATCAGACATTTGGCATTTTCTCACAAAGTAATTTTTTATTTTGCGTGATCTATACACAATGCATATTGTCACTATCAACGATACATATTGTTGCATTTTTGCATTGTGATATATTGTGACACGATATATTGTTACACCCCCAATATTTACGGTAGGACAAGTTCGATCGACAAGTACTCAATCGACAGTATTTGTGGCATAAGGTTGATTATCACAAAATTAATTGTGCATAGTGCCTGACAGGCTATTGGCTATTTAAAAAACAAGCACATGCACTTTGAAATGCCCAACCCAACTTCCTGTTTCAGTACGTCAGCACGAGAAAGAAAATTGTGTTCATAGAAACAGTTCAACATTTACTAATACTTTATTAAAATCTTGTTAACATTAGTTAATGCACTGGCAACTAACATGAACAAACAATGAACAGCTTTACTTATTAACATTGTTCTTTGTTAGTTCATGTTAGTTAATAAATTAACTAATGCAAACTAATGACATTTGAACTAATTTGTTCAAAAAGTTTGAATCATTCATAACAAGAAAAGTGACTCTCTTTATGAGTAAGTAATTGAATCATTCACTCAACTGATTTGTTCAATAACTATGGAAGCCCTTTTCTTACACACACACACACACATATGTTGTAAATCATAGTTATGGCCTAAAAAGTCATAATTATGACATACAAAGTTAAAATGATGAGATGCTAAGGTATAATTCTTCGATAAAATGTAAAAATTACGATACACTAAGTCACAATGATGAGATAAAAAGTTGAAATTAGGAGATAGTCATATAACAATTTTTAATTTTGACCCTTTCGTGTCATAACTATGACTTTATATCATAATTTATATTTTATTTGTCATAATTCTTACTTTTTGCGTCATAATATTGGCTTAGTATCTCACAATATCAAATTACTATCTCGTAATTTAGACTTTTTGTGTCATAATTATGATTTAATAAGGTATGATTTTTTCTTCGTTTTTTAAGTGGCGGAAATAGGCTTCCATAAAGAAATAAATCAAAAACAACAACAAAACCCTGAATCATTCAGGAACGAAACATCACTACAGTAGTTTGGTGTTCTGCTGTCTCTTTGTTTGGTATCTTGTCCCTTGTTTATTGAACTGTCGTATAAAATAAATCTCACACAATCTTGCTGCATCCTTGTTACTCCAATAACGTCTCAGACAACCCAGTATTAGTTGTAATGGGACATTTTTGAGTTAGTAACGGAAGACTGGACACTTTTTTTGGCGGAAACAACTTTTCCCACTTGTTTGTAACAATTTGTAAGTCCCTTTGGATAAAAGCTTCTGCTAAATGAATAAATGTAACTACTATATTATTTTGACTTTAAATGGGCTTGGATGAAAATAAGATAGAAGAATGGTTAAATGTTCACACACACTGATTCGTCAAAAAGCGGTTGTCCCGAAGTCTGCCTCAGAATCACACCTGGAGTCTTTCTCTCCACTCTGTACAACAACTTCATGAACGAATGCAAACAAGCAAATCAATAGCCATAATGGCATTCCCTAATGGCTCAGCTCTGAAATGGCAGGACTGGAAGCCTGCAACACAAAGCTCTGTCAACACCGCTCAGCTGTTGACTTCAGTGTTGGGTTAGAAATGAACAGGATCGCACACAGAATTTTTTCACATGCCATAGACTTTTAAAAATTAAGGTTCTAAAACTGGGTTTTTGCGATGATGCCTTGGAAGAACCATTTTGGTTTAACCAGAGAACCTTTCAGTGAACAGCTCTTAAAATTGTAAAGAACATTTAAATAATCTAAAGAAACTTTTTTCACAATAAATACTAGTGATGCTCCGATTGATCGGCCGCCGATCATGATCGGCCGATATTGGCAAAAAATAGCTTGATCGGCAACCCCCAAAAGCGCCGATCAAAAAAGCCGATCACGTGACGTAAATAACTCGCGCAACTTTTCCGCTTGCGCGGCAACACAACAGCAGAGCAGAGCTTGCTTAACAGTGGCAAAATGAGTTCTCCTATGACGGCAATTCAATGGCAATTATAAACGAGCGCACAACTGATGCTGGCGCGCGCGGTAAATGACATTCGCGAGAGGATAACAGATCTACGCACGAGGAAACGGGAACTCGCGAGCTCATTCAAACCCTGTGCGGGCGCATGACATCTCTGCCCTCGCGCGCGCGCATGATCATTCCCCACACTCTCCTCTCGCCTGCTGATTTTGCTCGCTCGAACACTTTTATTTTTGGCAGTCGAGGGGCGGGACTTACTGTTTTAATAACCTCAAATGTCATTGTCATTATTTTATTTTTTGGATCTGATGTAGTTAGTTCCTCAACTACATCCATTGTAGTCTGCCTGACCCCTCTTTGTTTTGAAAAATTATACTGTGCCTTATTTGGAAAAGGTGGCCTACAGTAGCCTTATGTTATCTTGTTTTCTAACTACAATTAAATAAATATTGGTGGTTCTTCAAGATTTTCTTGACTCTAGCATATTTCCATTCTGTGATCGGCAGTGATCGGCAATCGGCAGATCATGATTTTGGTGATCGGTAATCGGTGATCGGCCCCAAAAATGCTGATCGGAGCATCACTAATAAATACCCTTTTTTATGAGAAGATTCCATGGAATGATAAAGGTTCTCCATGGAACCACAGATGCTAATAAAGAACCTTTTGTTTCTTGAAGAATATACACTGATTTAGACACAGCACAGACACAAAGCAATGAAGCTTAAGCTCATATGTACCACTGTAGCTGCGAGTAAAATTAGCTCTATTAGAAGGATGTGTCAGCTATAAAAGAGCTCTGATAATTTATACTTTGCTATGTGAGTTGTCAAAGTAAATGTGAGCTGTCTAACATAGTGTGTATCTGCATTGCAGAAAACAAATGCAGATAAATTATTGAATGTGTCAAGGGAAACACATTATGCATATGCCATCCATGGACAAACTGCAGAGAGGAACAGTGCTCACAAATCAACATTCGTTGGGAGGTAGAAAGTTTGAAAAAGTGTTACTAAATGCCTCAAATTAATATCTTCATCAATGACCACTGTGTCTTCTAAAGGAATATTCCCTCATGTCACGATTCGATATATATCACGATACTGAACTCACGATACAATATTATTGCGATACTCCAAGACACATGATAAAAGGTTAACAAAAAATGTACTGTTGATTAAAATGCTAAATTTGGTGTTACATTAAATGATTAGGATTGGACTTGGTGCTGGAAACCCAAAGCACAGGACAATAGCGACACCAGAATAATTAATGATTCTGAAGCTGAAAATTCTGACTTATTTTAGACTAATATGCTTGATCTCTCTCACTGACTAGATGTATTTAAAATAATATAGGCCACTTTTTACTGGTAACATCAGACATTTGGCATTATCAGGACCCACAAATATTCCCCCATTGCATTATTATACATTATATTTGACATTATATAGTAGTTTAATGTAGTACTGACACTTGAATTTTTTCTCACACAGTAATTGTAATTTTGGGTGAACTATAGACAATACATATTGTCACTATCCCCGATACATATTGTTGCATTTTTGTATTGTGATACATTGTGACACACCCCCAGTATTTACGGTCCAAGTTAAGCTCAATCGACAGTATTTGTGGCATAAGATTACCACAAAATTAATTGTGCATAGTGCCTGATAGGCTATTGGCTATTTAAAAACAAGCACATGCACTTTGATATGCCCAACCCAACTTCCTGTTTCAGTACGTCAGCACGAGAAAGAAAATTGTGTTCATTGAAACATTTCACCATTTCACTTGTTTCTGCTTGAGTGCACGAGTCCAGTGGTGCTTTCCACAGCCCATCATGCGCTGTAACCGTGCCCACAGCACAGTTTAGACAGCTGCGCTGCCATGTTTCCAAACACGCATCATTTTTTAGGGATTTGCTGTAATGTCCTGATAATTGCTTTGAAAACTGGTGCTTTGAAATGGCCGTTTTTATTGCTACGAAATAATTCATAGTCTTAATATCATTTTAATGCCAACCATTGTAATCTGAGCCTCTTCACTGCTTATGTGCTAAATTTAAACTAATAATGCATTTTTAAATGAGTGGATGATTATGTCTGGGGTAAAATTACAGTTTAATTTAACTTAAAGATATTATAATTCCAGCCAAATCCTTTAAATATATATTTTTTTAAATGCAGGCTAAAAAACTGACAGCCAGCATTGATTTGAAAAGAGTTGATGAAACTGCACAATAATCCATTGGAAATCATTCATGCGAGGTTTCATTGCTTCATCACAGCCAAGTCTGCTCTTAACTTTACAGAATGAGCTCTTATCTTCACAGGATGAAGTTCTCAAATGTCTTTCCATATCTCAAAATTCATTTGATATTAACAAGACAAGGGTGTAGATGTTTCTTCTAAGTGTAAAACCTTTGCATTTTGTCATACATGTGACCTGATTTTTTATCTGGTTCAATTTGCTCTACACATTTAGTCACAGATAATTAAGCCCATACAGTCAAGGCTACATTAGCCTTGACCTTCCTGCCTGGAGAACTCAGAAACCAGCTTTCACTTTCCTCTTCAATTAATGCCAAAGGGAAACTGCATTCATCGCACATCACTGGCTAATAGCGGCACTTTTCCAGTCAACCACAGAGTATATCCAGGATATTTATCACTGGACTTCTGGACAGTGGTTTTAATAACGTTTGAGCTGATGAAATATATATGCTTTGTTAAATATTAATCAAGTTGCTGCCTTAAATTTTTTAAGTACAATCAACTTAGATGTTTAAGTCATTTCAACTTAAATTACATTAAACTGACTTAAAAATTTAGTTGAAACTTGTATAACATAAAAAAGTTATTTTGATGAGTTAAAGCAATGTAAAAACATAGTTTCTCATAACTTATTGATCACATAATGTTTTACAGTGAGGTATTAGACACAATCCGTAGATCACCACATGCAGTTTTTCATTTACGCAAAACCTGTGACCCACAGGAAGCCGTATTCATGAGTTATCAAAAACATTTTATCACTGCATGCAAATTAAACGATCTATGCTTCTACAGTGCGTGCATTTTAAAAGTTTGTCATTTCTGTCTTATTTTATGTTGTCATTAGCAAACGTTTTACCTGTACTTCAAGTGTCTGTACAGAATCAGCAGCCCTGCCGAAAAAACGAAAAATCAAACAAACAAATGACCACTTAAACAAGGCAGATGGTTTGCTGGTCTCCCAGCTTGGCCACACTGCTTAGGCTGGTCAGGTTTTGTAGGCTTGTCTGCTGGTCAGGCTGGGAGATCAGATGGCCGACCAGCCATATCAGCGAAACCGCCAGCGTGGACGTTTTTTATTTTTTTATTTTTTTTATGCAAATTGAGGCAGTGTATCTCTCAGCAGAAGTTGTTTTGTTACCTTGACCTAAAGGGATAGACCTGGTTTTATCTGGTTTAAGCTGCTCGCCCAGCCTGACCAGCTGAAAGGTTGTGTTAAGGTTAGTTAAAGTTTACACATAACTCTTAGGCCGGCTACACACTTGCTGTGTGGCGTGTCTGTTTTTATTTCAGCTCCCATGTTAACAGGTTAGAGCTTGCACACACTGCCTGCGTGGAAAACGCGTGCATGCTAGAAATAGAACCGACGCCTATTTTTTACGCGACACGCAAGCGTGTTGGAAGCGTTTCCGAGCAAAATAGAATAGGAAAAGATGTTTATATGTCATTTTGACACAAATACATATTAATAAATTACATTTTGATGTTTAAAAGTCTCTAGGTTTTGACATAAATGCAGATATAAATTGTTGATTTTCAAATATTGCACCTGTCAATACAGAACGAAATATTCTGTAGCCTATTTTGCCGTCAATACTGCCGACGTTGTCTTTGCTGGATCAGTAGGCTATATATTTATGTTTAACGTGAAGTATAGGCCTTCCACAACTCTCTACCCCATATGTCGAACAAGGGTGATCCAAATCACGTGATAAATGTAGACTGGTCTGTCGGCGCCTATGTCCCGAGATAGCTCTCCCTGTATGTCACCTAGCAGCAGCAGCGCCGCGTCAAACACGTTTCTGGTGTGCGAAGACATAGAAAACGCTACGCAGCTGACACACAACAGAAACGCCACACTCACGCCACGCAGCCAGTGTGTACCTGGCCTTAGCCACAAATCTAATGTCACAGTAACACCAAGCTCACGCATAATCACCATTCACTCTCTCCCCAGAGTTTAATCACACTCACCTGGACGGTGAGCTATCAAGCAAGTTCACTACATCAGAAAAGCCGTACATATAGAGCTGGTTATGTGATGCAAACATTAAAATGTATTAGTTTACAAATAATGCACTATGATAGAAGCAATTTGAGGACAATAATGGAGTATTGTTAACTGTGCAAGCAATAAGGTATTTAAGGCTGAGCTGTATCGTGAATAAGTTACGGCTGAAGGGTGTTGTTAGGCACGACACAAAGCGGAGTCAGCCGTGACTTATTCACGATACAGCACTCGCCTCGAGTACCTTATTGCTTTCATAAAACGGTTACCACACAAAACAAATATTAAAAGAATATACAAAGACTGTCTTAATGAGTGAGTGTGTCAGTAGAGAAGACTTTTATATTGAAAGGACTGAAACTTGTGTCAGGGCACGAAAAAAAACAAACATTAACTGTTAAAAGGACAAGTTCTCTTACGAGAGGTTCTCTCGTATTGCGTAAGCTAGCTTACGCTGCGGGAAAGTCTCCTTTCACGAGATACTGAAGCCAAAAATTATCCTAATTTTTTAAAACTTGTCAACGCAGTGCGGCAGCCTGCAGACCTAGGGCAAGCGAATCGCGTGCCCATTGGCTGCTCTGCGGCAACTGCAGCAGCCTATGGCTGAGCCTTGCGCGTGACGTCACGTCCAATGAGCGCGCTTGGCGCGCTTAGTGCGTCACAGCCCGTCATTAGGGGTGTGGCTTAGCGTATATAAGCAAGGAACAGAGGCTGCTTCGCTGATTTCTGTCTCTTCAGCGAAGCTCTTCGCATCGCTGATCTCCGAGGAAGCCGCCGTTGAATCCAGCGACCAGCACGCCGAGGATCTCAGCCTGAGGACGCCGGCCGCTCGCCGCCTTCAGCCTTCCCTGCCTGCTGCGCCATCCGGCATATATATCCTTTTCTGCTCTGTGTTTGTGTGTTTGTGTGTCCGCCGCGACACACCTGCATCTAAAAGAGCGCGAGGCGTTGTTTCAAATGCCTCGCACATCCTGTGGCTCGTGCAGAGCCTCGCTCAGCGACCGAGACCGCCACGTGCTGTGCGCTCTCTGCCTGGGTTTTGACCACGCTGTTCGCGCTCTCTCCGAGGGCGGCTGCGAACAGTGTGAAGAGTTACCGATGTCGACCCTACGGGCTCGACTCGCTAACTTTGAAGGAACTCCACCTTCTCCGGCCGCTTCTTCCGGGCCACGAAAGAAGAAACGTCGCTCTCAAAGGCCGCCGGAACTGGACGCTACAGCTGAGCGCTCGCCGGAACCTCTCCCGCGAGCCCCGCTCTCTCCTTCCCCCCCACCCTTCACCGACGCGCAGCGGCCGGCCACTGCCCGCACTGCCGTCGCCCTGGGGGACGATGCAGATGATGCCGCTGACAGCTGCTCTCTGCTCGCGTCTGACAGCGAGGAGTGGTCGGGCTCTCACCGCTCCGCCCCCTCGACTCTGGAGTCTTCTCGAACCCGCGCTAGTGTCGACGCAGAGATTCTCCGCCTCCTCACTTTAGCGGTCGAGAGAATGGGACTGGATTGGTCCCCACCTAAGGAGCCGGAGCCCAATCGCCTCGACGGGTTTTTTCTGCCTAGCCGCCGCCCTGCGCCTGCCTCTAGGTCAGCACCCTTCCTGCCTGAGCTCCACGCCGAGCTCTCTAAGTCCTGGAACGCTCCGTTCTCCACCAGACTCCGCCCGCCAGTCTCCTCGGCTCTCTCCCAGGTGGACGGAGCCGCTGAGAACGGCTATAACGGCATCCCCGCCGTTGAGGATGCTGTGGCAACGCACCTTTGCCCGCCGTCTGCTAGATGGCGCTCAAAGTCTGCCCTGCCGTCTAAAGCCTGCAGGACCACCTCAGCTCTCGCCGGCCGCGCTTTCGCCGCCTCCGGCCAGGCTGCTTCCGCCCTGCACTCAATGGCTATTCTTCAGATCCTTCAAGCCGACCTCCTCCGTGAACTGGATGAGAAGGGCTCGGATCAGTCTGCCTTAACCGATCTGCGCAGCGCTACGGATCTCGCGCTGCGCGCTACCAAGACCGCTGCTCAAGCCATCGGCAGATCCATGGCCGCGCTCACCGTCATCGACAGACATCTATGGTTGACGCTCGCGGACATGAGTGAGTCAGAGCGCGCTGTGTTTCTGAACGCACCACTCTCGCCCACCGGCCTCTTTGGCCCTGCGGTCAGCGGAATTGTGGATCGGTTCTCTGAGGTACAGAAGGCGTCGCAGGCTATGGACCTCTTCCTGCCCCGCCGTTCGAGCTCAGCCACAGGCCGCCCTCAAACTCAGCCTCCTGTGCGCAGCTCTAACCAGCGCTCTTCCAGGCCCCCCAGCGCTTCGCAGCGACGCCAGGGCAATCGCCCCAGGTCGCGCTCGACCAGCCGTCACAGACCGCCGCCCCCACGGGGCCCGCGGCCCAAGATCGCGTTGAAGCCCGAGCCCGCGAAGTCCTCCTAGCATCCGCAAGGAGGAAAAGATGGTTGAGTCCCGCTACGGCCGGACCGCCATCAAAACGCACAGCTCTGTCAGTCCCCTATGTTCAGGCTACTGCAGCAGCACACACCGCAGCCAACGAGCCAGTATTAACACTCGCTCGCCTGCACACAAACGCCGTTTTTACGGCGACCCAGATAAATCTCAAAAAGAGTATAGGTGCTTTAAGTGTAGAAAATGTGCCCACACCCATGTGCTCACTGCTTCACACAAATACAATCCCCATGGTAACGCGCCCAGAGCGCTCTCTCATAAAGCGGCCTCACACCGCTCGAGTACTAAATGTAGTAAATGTGCCCACACTTCCGTGCTCACAACTACTCGCTGCTCGCTCTGTCACTCAGTTACCTCAAATTGCCACGGCTCAAGCCGCAGGGGTATTAAGTGTAGAAAAAGTGCCCATTCCCGTGTGCTCACTGCCTCACACAGACCAGGTTCCCATGGCAACGCGTCCAGAGCGCTATCTCTTAAAGCGGAAACTTTCCGCTCGAGTATCAAGTGTAGGAAATGTGCCCACAGCCCTGTGCTCACACCTGCCCACTGCCCGCTCTGCCAGACAGGTTGCAAACCTCATAAAGCCCCCAAACACTGGCCGTGTCATAAGTGCAAATCCCGCGCCAGCTCACGAGCACGCGCGCCCACTTTCAGACACCATAATCCCCACGCCGCTCTCGCGCCTGGGTTGTTTGACAGCAGTTCACGCTCCATCGTCCGAGATTGAGCTACTAAATTCTGCACAGTTGGCCAGCCCTGTTCTTCTGCCCTCGTGTCCGAGCATCGGCGGCGCGCGCGCCGCCCCGTCTTCTCTGATACAGGTTCCCCATCCCGCGCAACGCGGCGATCTGAACCCAGAGACCATTCGACCCCTAGCCGTGCATGCAAAAGCATGGGAGGCTATTCAGGGCGCGTCAGAATGGGTGCTCAACACCATAAGACACGGTTATTCGCTCCAATTTGCTCGTCGCCCTCCGCGCTTTCTAGCGCAGACGGAAACGAAAGTGAGTTTGGAAACAGCACATCTGCTTCAAGCAGAGATAACGAAGCTGCTGCGAAAAGGGGCCATAGAACAGGTGCATCCTTCCCTGAGCGAGTCAGGCTTTTACAGCCGTTACTTCCTCGTTCCCAAGAAGGACGGAGCATTAAGACCTATTTTAGATCTGAGACATCTGAACAAGGCTCTCATGAGACGGCCGTTCAGGATGATTACAACCAGACAGATCCTCGCGCAAATTCGCCCAGGAGACTGGTTTATCTCTCTCGATCTGAAAGACGCTTATTTCCAGATCCAGATAACTCCCCGTCACAGGCCATTTTTGAGATTCGCCTTCGACGGTCGAGCTTATCAATACACAGTCCTGCCGTTCGGCCTGTCTTTAGCACCCCGTACATTTACGAAATGCATGGACACGGCTCTCGCTCCCCTGAGGAGTCAGGGAATGCGAATTTTGAACTACTTGGACGATTGGCTCGTTCTGGCGCAGTCAGAGACAGAACTTCTGTCTCACAGAACAGCGTTACTCGACCACCTGGAGGGTCTGGGTCTAGCGGTCAACTGGACCAAGAGCTCGCTCTCGCCCCGGCAGTCGATTTCCTTTCTCGGAATAGAACTGGACTCGGTGGCGATGACGGCCAGATTGTCGGAGCAGCGCGCGCGCCGCATCCAGCGCCTCGCTGCATCCTTCAAAGAAGGCAACCGGGTTCCCCTGAAGGCATTTCAGCGCATTCTGGGGCATATGGCCTCAGCTGCAGCGGTGCTTCAGCTGGGTTTACTGCGCATGCGCCCGCTTCAACGCTGGCTGAAAACGCGCGTATCCCATCGAGCCTGGGCGACCGGCGGCTCGCTAATCAGAGTGACTCAGGTCTGTGTCTCAGCCCTGCAGCCCTGGCTAGCAGCCGAATGGTATCACACAGGAGTGAATATGGGAGTGGTTTCACACCGGAAAGTTGTCTCGACAGACGCGTCCAACCTAGGTTGGGGAGCGCTCTTCGAAGGCAGACCGGTCTTTGGCCACTGGTCAGACCAGGAGAATCTCCTACACATAAACTGTCTAGAGATGCTCGCGGTCGAGAAAGCGCTCATGCACTTCCTCCCTTTCCTCCATGGTCACCATGTTCTAGTCCGCACGGACAACACTTCAGTAGTGGCCTATGTGAACCGCCAGGGCGGTGTCAGATCAAAGCAACTCTGCGCCCTGACGGAACGCCTCCTCGTATGGGCTCAGCACTCTCTGCGCTCTCTGAGAGCATCGCATGTGCCTGGCCATCTAAACGAGGGCCCCGACAGACTGTCCAGGGACAATGTTCCCCCTGGGGAGTGGTCTCTACACCCCCAAACAGTCCAGTCGCTGTGGCGCCGCTTTGGCAGAGCGAAAGTCGACCTCTTTGCGTCAAAAGACAACGCGCACTGCCCAGCGTTCTTTTCAAAGAGCGAGGACGCGCTGGCCCAGTCTTGGCCCAGCGGCCCGCTATATGCCTTTCCACCAGTCTCTCTGCTGCCTCAGGTTATCGCGAGAGTCAGGAAAGCGCGCCACACAGTGCTCCTCATAGCCCCGTTCTGGGAGAACCAAGCTTGGTTCCCGGAACTCATACAATTGGCAGACTCAGCCCCTTGGCCGATTCCGGTGCGGAGAGACCTTCTCTCTCAAGCCCGCGGCTCGATTTGGCATCCCCACCCAGAGCACTGGTCTCTGCATGCGTGGAGCCTCAACAATTACATGCTGATCTACCAGAAGGGGTGATGAACACGATCATACAATCTAGAGCCCCCCTCCACGAGGCGGCTCTACACGTCTAAATGGTCTGTGTTTAACAAATGGTGCACTACCAAAGGGCTCAATCCACAGACATGTGGGGTCTCACAAGTTTTGTGCTTCCTTCAAGAGCTACTGGACGCGGGCAGGTCCCCCTCCACGCTCAAAGTCTATGTCGCGGCCATTTCAGCGCTCTCTGTTTCAGAGCCGGGCCGCGCATTAGGAAGGAACGAGTTTGTCATCCGCTTCCTTAAAGGAGCGAGGAGGATGAACCCCCCGCGACCCCCTTCGGTTCCTATGTGGGATCTTTCACTGGTCTTAGACGCACTGAAAGCACATCCCTTTGAACCCCTAGAAACTGTGGATATGAAATACCTCACGCTCAAAACCGTTTTTCTGATAGCACTGTCTTCAGTAAAACGTGTGGGAGACCTTCACGCGTTATCCACTAACGCTGCGTGCCTCGAGTTCGGACCCAATGACTCTAAAGTTATTCTCAGACCGAGGCATGGGTACGTCCCAAAAACTTTGGGCACTCCCTTCAGAGCGCAGGTCATCTCCCTTTCAGCCCTGCCGAATACTGGCTGCGAGGCAGATAGCCACCTCCTCTGCCCAGTTAGGGCGCTGAGAAGCTATATTTCGCGCTCCGCCGCCTTCAGGCGTTCAGAGCAGCTTTTTGTTTCGTTTGGTGGGCGCACTAAGGGTCTCGCCGCCTCGAAACACACTCTGTCCAGATGGATAGTCGATGCTATCGCAGCTGCTTACGCATCTAAAAACCTGCAGTGCCCCTTGGGCATTCGGGCACACTCCACCAGAGGCATGGCCTCATCGTGGGCGTGGTCCAGTGGGATTCCCATTCAGGACATTTGTGCAGCGGCAGGCTGGGCCTCCCCCTCCACATTTGTTAGGTTTTACAACCTGGAAGTTCCCGCCTTGCAGGCCAAAGTGCTATCAGTCTAAGTCTCGCGTAAGCCAGCCCACTGTCTGTGCGCGGGCTACGCTGCTGATTTAGCTCTACTGGTTGAGCTGCACTATTTGGAAGTGTTAGTTGGACCGGCTGTGCCGCTCCCTGCCCCATATTATGTGCTTGTGTACTGTGGTATCTTGGCCGCCCAGCTCCGCTTCGCGTTCCCTGGGCTCCCCATGGGACTCATTCAGGATGCTGGGCGCGCGCACGGCGTTGACAAAGGTGTTCCCGCAGCGTAAGCTAGCTTACGCAATACGAGAGAACCTCTCGTAAGAGAACGTACTCGGTTACTAACGTAACCTCGGTTCTCTCTAGAGAGGGAACGAGTATTGCGTAACCCGCCGTGCTCTCGCCACGAGCTCATTTTCGCTTCATGCGACAGAAACCAGCGAAGCAGCCTCTGTTCCTTGCTTATATACGCTAAGCCACACCCCTAATGACGGGCTGTGACGCACTAAGCGCGCCAAGCGCGCTCATTGGACGTGACGTCACGCGCAAGGCTCAGCCATAGGCTGCTGCAGTTGCCGCAGAGCAGCCAATGGGCACGCGATTCGCTTGCCCTAGGTCTGCAGGCTGCCGCACTGCATTGACAAGTTTTAAAAAATTAGGATAATTTTTGGCTTCAGTATCTCGTGAAAGGAGACTTTCCCGCAGCGTAAGCTAGCTTACGCAATACTCGTTCCCTCTCTAGAGAGAACCGAGGTTACGTTAGTAACCGAGTACGATTTCACATTCTAACAGATTTTTATTACGAATATAGGACTGTCCTGAAGGAAAAATGCTATATCTACTGTAAATGCAGGTACACTCGCTTACACGATCTCTCACAACTCTCTAGCTTAAATGAACAATATCAGTGAGAACAAACATATGTTTACGTTGCTAAGAGTGGTTGCTAGGGGTTGTTGTGTAGTGATACGTAGAACCATTGGGTGAATCGAATAAAACACAGCTATTGACCAATCAGAATCAAGGACTGGAACTAATAATAAGTTTTATAATAATTGATAATCTGTCACTTAATAAAGAAATAAAGAAATAAAGGTTGTTGGTTTTACTGCCACTAGTGTTCATTTCAGCTGGAAATTGCAGTGATTTTTGCAGGAGTTTAGGTAGGAAACAAAGGTTTTGCATACAAATAATGGTCTTGTTCCAAATAGCCTTAGCGGTCTTTCTAAGTCCACAGCAGATGTGTGTGAGCAGAGAGCACCCTTCTGAATCAAAAATGGGACGCCTTTCAGTGTTGTGGCATTTGTGACAGGACCAAAGAGGAAAAAGATTCAGGAAGAAACTAAGGGCCGGCTTTACTAAACAAAACAAATAAGCGTGAGAGCACAATCCCCAAATAGCGCAGCTGGGAGTGACGACGCGTATATAAAAGAACACGGACGCAGCCGGATCATTTCCATAATGACCAACACAATCCACCAAGAGCCAGTACACTGACGAGCACAAACCTTAGTAAATCACCTTGCGTGATTCATTTAAATACTCTCATCCCATACATTTTAAAACTCCTACAAATGCATAATCATCAGCTGCAAAAATTATATTAGATTAGATTAGATTAGATTCAATTTATTGTCATTACACAAGTACAGGTACAAGGCAACGAAATGCAATTTAGGACCGACCTGAAATTAGTAAGAATACAGCATAACATGAGGAGAGTTGAGGAGAAAAAAAGGCAACCCCCAGACTATGCTCCAATAGGGAGTAAAAATAACCCTGTCCACACCTTTTCAGCGCTCATTTTTCACTGCGTGTCTTTAGTAAATCCTGAGAGTAGTTATTAGTTTTAACGCCAAAAGAGGGTTTGCGCTGGAGCTGTTAGTAAATCTGGCCCTACATCTGTGGTTCCTTGTTTGGTCTGTATAATTGATCAACTCTTGTGAAGAAAATGAGTGCGATGGGTTTTTGAGGGCAACCTAGATATAATCTTTTCAGCTGATGACCTTTTGAAGCGGGAATGTGATGTTTCACTACATTATGAGGTGGCATTTCATTGACAGGAGTGTCCAACATTTCACTGGGAAGTAGTTAATAGAGAAGAGAGCAAGAGAGTTAGAAGTGAGATACTGTAGATAGCGAGAGGAAATACAGCTTAACAGTTTAATTTCCCCCCAACATTTTTTGACTTTAAACATCCATCCATATGTTTATCTGTAGCTTTCTTCTTCTTCTTCTAATTGAGAAAGATAAGAATTAAATGAAATGAGCTTTCATATAGATCGCTCCAAATTATATTTCAGATGCCCTGTTGTATATTTAAATGGAAATTTCACCCACAAATGACAATTCTGCCACCATTTACTAGCTTAATGTTGTTGTTGTTGTTTTCAAAAAACTAGATTGTCCTAGCTGCTCTTCTCCATAAAATAAAGGGAATAATTCCTTAATGCCGAATAGTCCACATTAAAGCTAGAGTGATAAGATAGTTATTTTGCTTCAATATTTGGTGACCATATAAATGATTATTATTCTTTTGTGTTCCATGAAAGAAAAAAACAAATTGTAACAACATCAGGATGAGGAAAGTGATGACAGAATTTACAGTTTTTTTGGTGAACTATTCCTGTAATATTGTAATAACCTACTTTATATTCTCTCTCTCGTTCTGTCTCTCTCTCCTGCTTAGGTCTGATTCGATTACAGGAGCTCATCAAGGCTCCATCTCGTTACAACATCCGATTAAAAATCCGGCAGCTACCAGCAGACACAAAAGATGCCAAGCCCCTTCTTAAAGAAATGAAACGAGGAAAAGAGTTTCATGTGATCTTTGACTGTGGTCATGAGATGGCAGCTGGCATCCTTAAACAGGTGAGTCACTTCATTATCTCATTATCTCACATCTCAAAGACACATATAATCATAACAATAATATCAAATATTTATCAAATAAATGATTGACTTACAGAACAAGACTAAATGATACGGCCTACTCAATAATCTATAAGCGTGACACAAATGTATAGGCCTACAGAAAATTATTGCACAGAAATTTAAATACACAAAATTATGGATATTCGTCCAAGAGAATGTAATAGACATGTTTTTTAAAGTAACATTTAATGTTACACTATTCTGCTATAAGGAAAGATATAGTTTTATAACCGTACAAACACAGCACTGCTGAAGCAAATGTCACTCTAGCAATTCTTATCTGTGCTAATTCCCAAGCCGTTTATAGATTTTATTGTTTTAGCACTATCCTAGACCCATAATTTCAGTTTTACTAACTTTTAAAGTATGAAAATGCTTCATAAAATATTAAAGTTGTCAAAAGTTTGGTGCATTTATTTACCAAGAAGATGAATGTCAGTAAAGAGCCTGTGTGATATGAAATATGAAAAATGAGTTGCATGAAGTAAACAAAAGAAAAATTCCCACAACAGAATGCTAATAAACACGATACATAATTTGAGATGCGGCAGAAAAGTTCCGTATTTTACAGAAGAATGACAGCAATCTCATGTAATCCATGTATGTCCACTGATAGTGATGGTCAGCATTAGTAATGTGAAAACTGGTTGTTTTTAACTACAAATTGAAGGTCCATGAAGACAAACTTTAAAAGTTGGTTTGACGAAACCTAGTTTGAAATTGTAAAATACCTTCAAAGTAGTGCTGCACGATTAATCGTATCGCAATCGCGATGTCAAGCCTACGCGATTATATGACGCAAAATGCTGCGATTTTATATTAAATAAATTAGCGCTGTTAACGCAATTAACGCAGCATCTGTTAATTTTTGGCATCCTTTAGCTATAGTTACATGATCCCGCTCTTATTCATGCAAATGCTTTTAAACCATTCATGCGCGATAAGACAAAAAAGAACGCGCTGTCAGTGAATGTCCTCCTGACACACACACACACACACACACACACACACGACCCACAGATAGACGCGACCCAAAGTTCTCTTTCGCAGTAGAACGAACAACACACATGTATGCCAAAATGAACGCGCTGCCTGTGAATGTCCTGACTGTGACACACAGAAAGACTCGCGCTAATATCGTGCGTGCGCACAAAACAGCATGCCAGAATACAGTTCTCTTTCGAGCTTGAACGAACAATAACACACATGTATGCCAAAGTATGCCAAAATGTCTTTTTGTCGAGTATCTTCATAACATAAGAGTAGTCTTATGATGAACGTGAAGAGTTGTGACTCGTGAGAGAATGAGGTGTGTGTGAGATCCGCGTCTCTGACAGCAGCGGCTGGTCTTAAAGGGACAGTACACAGTAGCCACTATATATATTATATCTGTCGCTAAAGTTAATCAAAGAACAAAGGGAACAGAGAAAAACACTCACTGCTCTTGACTAAAGAACTTTTTTCTTTAGGCAGATTATCACTAATCTGTGTGTGCATTTATTTTCCTTGAGAACCAAGCAAGTTGACTCATGAAACCATTTGTTTATTATATTGCATATCGCAATATTGACCTCTATTATCGCAATATGACATTTTCCCCAAATCGTGCAGCCCTACTTCAAAGTTTGAAGATTAGCAGGCAGACAAACAGACATATAGATTTGTCCATATTTTACACCTGTACCTTCAGCTTTTCAGCCTGACAAACCTGTGACAGAAGTACTTTCATCGTTTATTGAAAACATGAAAGAGTACAAAGGTGCACTACTTAAGTGTGGAACCAGAGTTTCTAATGTAATGTAACATTATTCATTTAATGTACTGAGTGATCATAAACTTGAGGAAACAAAACGAGAGAACAATTTATTCTGTCTCAATCAAGGCAGTGGTTTTGTTGAACTTTGTGCCTTTTCCCAGAGGAATTGAAGAACTCACTAAATGCTATATTGAGACTCAGTATTGTATTGTATTGTAGAGGATTGAAGCCTCTTCAAGTAGAGCTGCAAGCACAATAGCTTATTGAGAATCAACTTTTAGTTCGAGTCAGAAACTAGAAACAATTCTCAACAATTGTCAGAGTTCCAGCCAAAGCTAAGCAGATCAACAAAACCAGTTTATCTCAAGACATTTGCCTGGTGCAATAGCTTAGTCTCTACAGGAACGTTCAGTACATCTTTTTCAACTGTTCTTAAAAATGTAACCATCCAGCACAAAACACACACAACACAAAAACAGTAAAACATCTTTTGGTGTACTAAGAATTTCTTAAGCTGCGCAGGAATCAACACCAGAATTGCTTGAAAACTTTGTAAGGGTATGGTCCAAAGATATAATTTAGATAATATGCATATTTATAGGAGTGTATAATGTGATAATTTGCTACTCATGGTTTTGTCATGCAATTAACTCAATCTAGAAGTATGTGTGTGTAACGGCTAGTCCAATGAAGATGAAGAAATGCGAAAAGTATCAAATGAAACAAGGTTTATTAAAGAAGTCAAATGCAGGTAATCCATAGAACAAGCAAACAACACGTAACAATACCGGACAGTGAGGGTGTCACGTTTGGTTTGGTTTGTTTTCATGTCTTTTATTTTGTAGTTTCCCTTGGCCATGTTTCATGTTCCTCTCATGTGCTTCCCCTGTTCATGTGTCTTTTTCTGATTGGTTCCCTTGTCTATGTGCCATGCTTTTACTGGTTCATTGTTTGATTATGCACAGGTGTTCCTTGTTAGTCATTAGTCTCTCTGTATAAATAGCCCTCATGTTTCATTGTCTAGTATTGTTCGTCTGTTTGGTGAGTGTTAGTTTATGTCAGGGGTGTCCAAACTCAGTCCTGGAGGGCCACTGTCCTGCAGAGTTTAGCTCCAACCCCAATTAAACACACCTGAACCAGATAATCAGACCTTGATTATCTGGTTCAGGTGTGTTTAATTGGTGTTGGAGCTAAACTCTGCAGGACAGTGGCCCTCCAGGACTGAGTTTGGACACCCCTGGTTTATGTCAAGTTATGCTTAGTCAAGTCTTTGTTTAACATAAATGTGTACAAAATAAACAAAGGCTGAACTTGGGTTCGTCAAGCTCATCTTCAGTGGAATCGTTACAGATGAAGGGGAAGTGAGGAGCTTAAATACACATTGGTGGTGATCTAATAACAAACAACTGTGATAATTAATGAATGTCTGGAAACTAACGAATGGTGGGAAACTAGAACAAAGGAAACTGATGATAAGCAAACTAAAAGTCAATGAAAGTAAAACTAATAGAACACAATTGTGACAATGTGAAGAACAAAATTAAGCAGAAATGATAAATTTTGCATTTGCTAAGCAACGTGAAGAACAGGGCTCTGGTCTTTCTGATCCTGAAGTCGAACTTGTTTGTATGATTACAAGCTCTGTTTATATGGTGATTTTGATCCTCCTTTCATGCCTTGAAGGTGAAAAGTGCATGCTTTGTTTTTGAACTGTTAATTCATTGTCTCTTTTGATCTTGTGTGTGAGATTGATTTGTACACAATCAGTGAAGTGTTCAGGTTTCATTGATTACCAATCAGGCAGTCAAGCTTACATGCTCTGCTAGTCAGTATGTTTGCGTAGAATTAGTCAGTAGGATAATGCTCATGATGTTAAGTGCCCTACAAGAAAAGGGGCTTCAATCAGATTAAGTGCTTTTTGTTATATGTACAGTATATGTTATATTCTACATCATGGGATGCAGTGCAATTTAAATTCCTTACAAAGATTGATTAAATATTTGCCAAACAAATGGATAAGGATATGCATTCCTGCTGGAGTTCTGTGAACAGTCTCGCATTAAAGAAATCCAAAGAGATATTTCAATGTGTGACTTAACTGCAAGAATTTCCCCCCAATTACAGGAATAATCAAATATTAAAGTGGGTATTATTCAGCCAGAGATTGACTCACAGACCTTCTTAATCAGTTTCCGACCACTGAAGTGATAATGAAGATACTCATTATTAGTGGCAGTGGATATATGCTTCTATAATGGGCAGCTCTCAGAGGGTTTGTGTAATATCCACATTTGAAACTTTTGGCTTTGTGAAGTCGTCTACACTTTTGAACTTCGCAAAATCTGCTCGGTCTACAGAGCCATTATTTCTCGGCCATATGTTTCACACAAGACTGAATTTAATTATTCATTTCACTTTGGGGCTGATGATGGCAATGATAACTGGGTCTAGCAATGATGTAATATATCAAATATTTGAACCTATCAGAATAGATTTTTTTTTTTTTTTTTCATTTAGTGGAATAAAAGAATGTATTTCAGTAAGATCATATTTTTGTATCATTTTATGTGTTTTATAACAAAAATTACAGGTAGTCTAGGTTTAGTGAATTATACTAGCATTACAACATTTTAGACTGAAAATTAGAAGTACATTTTGCTTCTGTGCATTTAAGACTTCTATAAATGCCCTTTTCACATTTAATGAGACTCAGCATTATTTCGTGGACTGTGGGTATGCTGTCACTTCCAATATTTTTTTTAACTGCTTTGTCCTTACAGTATAAGCCTCTTTGCAATGTCAGCATTACACTTTTACAAAACAATCAATGAAATGTGCCTAAAAAAAATGTAACTGTTCAAAATATACTTCAGACACATATATACAGTAAATGCAAATAAAATGCAGCTAACTATTTAATAGCTGGGATAGCAAAAATAAATAGCTACCAGTTTATCAGAATATTACCTGTTATTAACTAAGACTCGAGACAAAACTATTTTTCATGCGTAGATCATAAAAACTTGCAAACGTGTTGGGTGTAGCCCAGCCTCCAGCTCTACATATGTCTGCTAGTGAAGCACAGTTCGCCAGAGCCGATGTGGCTGCGATGCCCCTCGTGCCCTCACTCTCAGTGGGCATGGTTCATCCTGGGCCTGATAAACCTGGAGAATGGCATCCACAATCTAGTGCCATTCTTTGTTTAGAGATAACCTTCCCCTTCTGCTGACCTCCGAAGCAGACAAAGAGCTGTTCTGGCGTGCGTTTCGCATATAACGACGCAACTACTACCATAGTATGATGCATTGTTGAAGAAATCAACTAGATACAACAAGAAACGGTACTGTCGCAAGTTGGTCGTTCACTGTAAAAAAGAATACATTGATTTTATTGATATCTAATCAATAAAATTGAGGCAACAGATTACAAGCAATATTATTAATTAAATTTAACAAATTAGAATTGAGTAATAATTAATCAAATTAATTCCTTAAAAGTTAACCATTTAAAATGAGTAAAATTTACAAAATATCTTTTATTGGCAACATTGAAGACACCTGGTGTTAACAAGCAGAATCACTGAAGGAGAAAATCATAATTAAAGTCACCATTATGGTGATCAGTGTGTGTTTTAGTTGGGCTCTTGACCCTTAAATGATTAACTTTAAGTTTTGTTTGGCTGCTGTACATGAGTTATAAGAGCCAGATGAACAAATAGAAAAGGTGATCTGATGGTGTTGGTTGTGTTTTAACATAATCATTATTTCACAATCATTTGACCTGAATCACTGAACTCATATAGATTTAAAGAATAACTGTCGCCAAAATGCAACCTAGGGTCTTTTTTGTTAATCTACCCGAGGCAAACTTTCGTTTAATTAAAAGTATAATTAGAATGGAAACGCCACTTTTAAGTTTGACCGTATTTTTGTTTTCGGTCAAATTGCCTTGAGAATGGGAGTGATTGGGGCACGACTATGATAGCATCAAAAATCACTGTTTTTAAATCACTAAGAAGGCTCGACACAACATGAAACTTTGCTCGAAGTATCACCAGGGGCTCTACACATGTACTCGAGCATTGAGAACATTGTTTGTGTACACAGAGTTTACTAAAAAGAAAGATTTTGAACAACTCACTGTCTCTGTGTCCGCCGGCATTTTGTCAGTCAAAAATAGTCGATCTCCGAATGCAACGTAACAGGGAGGAGAGTAAAGATGGAAAGCTCCTAAAGCTTAGTTCCATATAAATTCACAGATAATTTGTTGTTTTCTCGTTAGTGAAAATCAATATTGACCTTGGAAAAAGGATCCTCATATAAGAAACAATACTAAAATTCAGAGTCAGTACATTCACATTCGGAGATCGACTATTTTTGACTGACAAAATGCTGGCGGACACAGAGACAGTGAGTTGTTCAAAATCTTTCTTTTCAAAATGAAATGCTCAAATGCTTAGAAGAAGAGCGCTCCTGCAACTCAGAATGCTGTTATGACGCGAGATTAATGTAAACAGCCCACTGCAAACACCTTTTGTAATTCGCTTCAACCTTTTCGAACTTTATGAATTATTATTTTATAGGAGGTTCAAGTGGTATGTGTAAGGCATTGGCAGCAAGCAGAGTACGGCTGTTTCTAAAGCACGCAGTGCCATCTGCAGTTAAAAACGAAGCTCAGAATCGATTCAAGAGAGAATCGCGATGCATTCGGAAAAATCTCAGAATCGATCCAGAAGCATTTCTCGATTCACGATGCATCGATTTTAGTGTCCCAGCCCTAGATAACAGTAAGGCTAACATATTCATACTTTAATTTTGATTTCATGGGGACTTTAAGCCTGGATTATTTCCATTATAAGTTCTCTTTTTAAAAGTATGCTAAAGGGTATTTCTTTATCCACAAAGGAAAGCTTGATTTTAATTACATTTACGTGTACTTGTATGATAATCAGTTTCAGTGCTTTGTTAGGTTGACACTGCCAAAATACTCTGGTATTCTGGTATTTAGGAGTCGGATTATCTAACTTAATACCTACATATTACTTCTCTGTGACTGGTATTTTCCTAATGTGAACCCTTTATGGAAGAGCTTCAGAGCTATAATGATCTAAATTGTGTCAGTTTTAACGCATGCTCTCCCGCTGGCTATCTTATCTACAGTTTCACTCCGTAATGGTGCGAGTGCTGCTGGCTCATCCGAGCAAATATGAGTTTCTCCTGAAGGTTTTCCAGTCCACCTGGACACAATTCCAGCTGTTATTAACAGCGCTCGACCACACAACAACAAATGTAATTACTGACCTGACCTCTACCCATTCTAATCACCCTCGCCAGGCTTACAGCAGTAATAATGTGTGATTTATAATCGTTCTCGCAGTCTGAGTGTGTATCACACACACACACACACACGTGTCGCCCAGCAGCTCCTGGTAATACAGCTGAAGATATCACAGGGTGAGCAATGTTAAAGACATCTATTTCCATCCGTCGCACAGCGCAGGCACAATTAGCTCACGTGCTAATACCGGATCTGCGATGTAGCAGCTGTTACCAGGCGCACTTTCACAGAGCCGAATCATGGGTGTTTTACATCGCCCTGAAGTGCGCACTAAATAGAGCAAGTGCAACAGGCTGACACTTGGGTTTCGACGATTGTTGTTCCAGCGTTTAGCAACACAACAGCTTGGCCCATAAATTAATTATTGTTATGGATTGAGTTGTCTGTCAGTCTGCGAGAAATGCCGTGTGAATGCGTGGTTGGGTTGGCGTGGAAACCCGAGAGCTCATTACAGCTATGGAGACAAACAAGCGTTGAGCAAAATAAACCCCCATCTGCTCTTCTTTTTTAAATACTTTGCCTTCTCCAGGACGTCAATGCTGAGCTCAGTGCTTTAAAATACTCCTGATGCATATCTGCCATTTAATGAACTTATTATTATTATTCATATTATTACACTTAAAAACTCACGTTCAGTTGCTGACTTAGTCAGTTCAACTTGAATCATACGAAATTTACTTAGAAAGAAAAGGTGAATCTTGTATAACTTATAAAAGTTTAAATTGTTTTGATGAGTTAAAGTACACTGAAAAAAATGATTCATTGACTAGTTGAATTTACTAAAAGAAATTATGTTAATTGGATCCACATAATTGATTTTAGCTACATTTAAACAAATGCATTACGTTGAACTAAGTTCAACTTGATGCATTTGTTTAAATGTAGCTAAAATCAATTGCATGGAACCACTTACGATAATTTTTTTTAGTAAATTCAATGATTTCAGTAAATTCATGGAATTTTCTAAATGTTTTTATCGTAAGTGGTTCCACGCAATTGATTTTAGCTACATTTAAACAAATGCATCAAGTTGAACTTAGTTCAACGTAATGCATTTGTTTAAATGTAGCTAAAATGAATTATGTGGAACCAATTAACATAATTTTTTTTTGTAAATTCTACTAAGTCAATAAATCATTTTTTTCAGTGTAGGTTAATGTAAAAACATAAGTTGCCATTACTTACTGATCATGTTTTTTTCATTTTTTTTTTTTATTGTATTTTATTACATTTTATTGCCACAGTACACTGAAAGTTTAGACCAAACAATACTCTTTAAATTTTATTTAGACTACTGATCAAAAGTTTACATTTGTTTAATGCACACCAGGGCTGCTTTTATTTGATAAAAAATTCTGTAAAAAAATAGTATTACTTTGAACTAGTATTACAATTTAAAAGAATGATTTTCTAATTTCCCAGACAGCAACACAGTGTCAGCAACCCAGATCCGGGCCACATCTGGTATATTGATTCAATGCGTACCAGATGTGGAGTTTTAAGGCGAGACACTACAGGTGAATAGGGTAACATTAGCAGATATCACCATGAAACTTTCCCAGTTGATTACCTACATTAAGATCAGAAAAAAATGTGGTACAAGTTTTCTGTAATTTAATGTTTAAATATGCAAATTAGGCATTATCTAATTAAATATGCGCTAATTTGCATATATATATTTTAAAAAAAAAACTAAATCTGATAAAGCCAGTTTCAAAATTCTTTTTTCATTGTGTTCACATATTAGATGGGCAAAAAATTACGGGGGGATTTATGGATATCTACTTTTGTTATCCTGTAAATCAGCATATACTGTCAATAGCCTTAAAAAAAAAAAAATTTGACATGTTTTTTGGAATAAAATGTTAGGAATCAGGCTAGGAATAATATATTTACAAATCCCTCCGTAAATGTCTTCATAATATAACTAGGTACAAGACTGGAAAGTTTGGGTGCTACTGAAGTGGAGATTTTGGACTTGGAGTATAAGAGAAAAGTCATTTTGAGAAAACGGGCTTTAAAGATTTATATCAGCCAATGAGATTGCGCATTTAGAGTTAAATCCCCCCTTTTACTTTCACGACTGGTTGCTGATAAAAAGGAAATGACCATATTTGGATCCGACAGCATTGTAAAGGAGAGAGAGAGAGAGCTTTCTAACGGTGTATGTGATGACAGGGTGCAGACAACCAGAACGCCAACTTTTGTTGAATTTATGAGAAATCTACAGACACAAACAGACAAAGTGTAGTAAAATAAAGACCTAAATGTGTATTTTGGACTTTTTTTCCGCACAAGTCTGTAAGAAGACATGTTATTGAAGACAAATATCTCAAAATCTCAAAATTGACCAGTGAAAAAATAAAACGCTGTTTTTGCCTGCCGTCTCTCGCCTTAAACCAGAAACCATGATTTTCACTTTAAATAAATAAACGACACAGTTGATTCATGTTTCTTTGTTCAAGCCCCCACAATGTCCCCCCCAAATCCACTCAGGACGGCCCCCTGAACCGTTTACTAATTCCATATTAAGGATTTTTTCCTTCCATCTGAGGAATTCAAGGTTTTTGTGAATTCTGCTCTGCTACTCCAGGAAACACACTTCGCCAAACCACACTTACCAAGAGCAGACAGCACAGAATGAGTTATGAGCCAGTTACAAAGGACACATTCTTGCGGTCAAATAAAGCTGGACTGAGCGCAGCTGAATATGGGGTTTTGAGATGTGTTTTCCCCCAAGGTTGATCTACGCCGTGTCTTGAAGATGGTAACCAACAAGACATCCAGTGGCCAAAGATATCCAGCTGATGGACATAAAGTGGAGATAAATCAACAATTAAAAAAAATGGAGATTGAATATAACCTGTTTTATGCCCTGCCATAGTGACAAACTTGATTGGAAAATGGATTGGAATGATGTGGACTGTTGGAAAATAAAAAAAAGAAACAATATATTGACTTCTAAAGATGTCAATGCTTCAATCATCTGATTAATGTAATGGCTTCCATTTTCTTCATCTGTTGGGTTTTCTCAGCATACATTGATATATGCAGTTTATTGGATTATTTTGCATGTTGTCTAATTACACTAAACTATTTTATAATATAAAACATATCAGATTTTCAGAAATCAATTTGGTTTATTCAGAGGTTGAACACACACTTTGCCTGGAAGTCACTTTTTGCAGTATTTACGGGCAATAAAGAGAGCTCAGGGTCTTTCAGTGGTTTAAGGGAAAGAGAGACTGAAAGCTTCACATGATTTCAGCTCACAATCCCTCAGCATATAAAATTATTACGAGCCACAAAACATCATATAAACAATAAATGCCATTATTTTCGCCTGCCTATCCTTCGATTCAGTGATGAATTGCACATTTTCAGAAGCATTGTTACTGTTCCCTTGCCTCAACATGATTTCAATTCTTATTTTCTCAGGCTCTCGCTATGGGAATGATGACAGAGTATTACCACTACATTTTTACTACCCTGGTAAGTTACGTATGGGCCTTTATATTATAGAACACATTCAAAACCACAGCGATATCCATAAAATTATTTGCATTTCAGGCCGTTATATTCCTGAAATGGAAATATTGATTTGTTTTTCCTGGTGCTGTTTCCTATTTTCACCACTGATGTGTTTTACTCTGACTGAGACCAAGACAACATTAGATTACTATTTTTAAATGGCATTATTTTTCTCAAAGTCATTAAAACTGTCATTACAAATGTTTATTACGATTTAAGCTATTGTTATGTACTTGTATTTAATCCATTGACACATTCTTAGCTAATATTTATGTGGACAACATATACAAGGACAAAATATAGATTTTAAAAATGCAAATACAGTTTAATGGCTGGTAAATTTTCTATTTTTGCCTATGATATCAATGCAGCTCACTAGTTTTTTGAATAGAGCTTGTATGTCAGTGTAATTGAGATGTGTGTTAAAATGTAATGTGGTACAAATGTAACAGACATACCTATTGTGTTTCATATTCTTTAGGATCTCTTCGCGTTGGATGTGGAACCCTATCGCTACAGCGGGGTCAACATGACAGGATTTCGCATCCTAAACACCGAGAACAGCCAGGTGTCCTCCATCATTGAAAAGTGGTCCATGGAGCGTCTGCAGGCTCCTCCTAAAGCAGACTCTGGCCTACTGGATGGTTTCATGACAGTAAGAAGCTATTACAGCATGTTTTGTTATCGTACAGGACAGTGGTTTCCAGCTGGCTCTGCTTCAAGACTCAGATTTTACATGGCATCATGTGGCGCTGTTTCTAAATTGGTTCTCATACATACTGTAAGTTAACAAAAAGAAACTAAATGTAATATTATACATTATAATTTACAATAATTTGCCACACGGAACATACGGTCAGCACACAGCATGTGTTCCCTTGTTTCAAATGATCTCATATTTAATGCAGCCTGTGTTGTTTACTTCAAGTAGTTTAGATCATGGTTTGGGTGAGGTCATGCCACACTACCCGGCCACGCTGGCATCTGCTTATTTTGGCTTTAGTAAGTGACAGATGAATTTGTGCCAAAATACAGTAGAGTTTGATTGGACGACAGCCTTTCACTTCAACATCGAAAGCCACTACTGTATGTATGATTGCATGGACAGTGGTGTTTTATTATTTGCACTTTAGACAGATTTTGTTAGACAGATACCTGTTACAGACACTTTAGCCTTAAGTCATCAGAAAAGAATAATCTGAAAATGCAGTCAATGTGATAATGGTAGAGTTTGTTTTTAATTAATGCTGGTATGAGCTGTAGGAAGCTGTTTGCTCTGTCGGTGCATAACACTGTTCCCACGAGAGTTTGAACCCACAACCTGCAGGGTACGCTGCGATCTGAAGTGTGTGTGATAAACACTATGCTGTTGTGATCTAAAAACTCTCTAATATCAGCACACTGGCTCTATCCCAGTTCTTCCTCAACACTGGCTCTCCTAGCCGGGAAAAGGGCCAAGATATGAACTCACTAGAGGCTGGGTGAGACGGAAACAGAGGAAAGAGGAGAACTCGCATGCCAAAATGAACCAACCTGCCAAAATAACTCTCATGGGACGCAACACAATGACATTTCACTGGACTCGTTGTTCTACGTCCTGTTTAGAGAGAAATTTACACAGCAATGATAAATGAAGACTTAGATTCTGTCATGATTCACTCACACTCATGCCATTTCAAATCCGTCTGACTTTCTTTGTTCTGTGAAACACAATAGGAGATATTTAGCCGAATGCAGTGGGCGCTTAAAAAGCACTGAAATGCCTTATTATTACTTTTCAAAATTTAAGGTCATCAAGCGTGTGTTCACAATCACACCAAAGTTCGTTTTAATCTAACCAAACCTGACAAGTGTCAACAACACACCCTAAAAGGGCTCAAATATCGTATGAATTAATAATATAAAAAGCAGTCCTATTAACATTTGTTAGGCTGATCTTGAAACAAGAGGAAATCTGGTGGTCCGACTTTCAAAACACTTGGTCCTTGATCCATTTACACAACTCTTCGAATCGCACGACTTCCCCGTCCTCTTGATGTTTTCGATATTCAGGTATGGACATGCAATCATAATTTTATTTGTTCAGGTGTTTAATAGGCTTTAAAAGGTTAGCTCGTCCCAAAATTATAATTCTGTCATCATTTGCTCACCCTCGTGTCATTTCAAAGCCATATGACTTCCATTCATCTTTTGGAACACAAATTAAGTAAAAAAAAAATATTCTCTCATAACTTTTGCACATCCATTGAAAGCCCATGCGACAAAAACTTCCATGCATCAAAAAAAGTACAAAAAGATATCTTAGAAGTAAACAGTGAGGTTCTGTTAACAAGGTATCTGGTTCAATACAACAAAAACGTTTGTGGAAAAATCAATCACAGGATGTCATTGTACCAAGAAAACAGAAATCCACACGCATGTCTGTGGAATAAATCAGTATGTTTGAATGCACAGAAATTCAGATTACAAAGTCTACTCACATTTCCAGCATTTTTGTTTAAATATTAGCCATGAACAAACACTGACGAATTTACCTTTTTTTTTTTTTTTTTACTTGTTTTTCCCCACACTAAACTATTATTTGGATATCAGCAATCTCAGATAAGCCATCCCCAAATGTCATACGAAACCAAACCAAACTATATGTGACTTTTGGCCAGATTAAACTACCAAGTAGACCAGATTTTATGCCAATAGTTAAAAGTCTAGGTACAGTACATGAGACTTCTCTTTTCCATCACAGATGGGGAATCATACTTCTGAGCTTTAAAGTACAACACACACACACACACACACTCCGTAAAAGCTGTCTGCATGACTGATGTCTTATATTCCACATCTTCTGAAGCAGTCATTGACTTCAAACCTAACATGACCTGTCTTCTGTTGTCGAGTTTGAATGTGCTCAAAGGCGGATGAGATTTGAGAGTTGTGACAGAATTGACTTAAATTGGTTCCTCACACAAATTCATTGTAGCTGTAGAAGAACAATTTGGAATATAACTCACAAGTTGTATGGATCACTATTATGACACTGCTTTTCGAAAACACCTCTTTGTTCAAAACATCCACTGCAGATCTAGAACAGTTTGAAGAATCCATCCAGAAGGTTCTGAACTATACACATATAGCCTACACACGCCAGCTGGATGGTACATTTCCCCTTTCTAACCCAGTCGATTAAACGACTCAAAGCCTTTAATTAGCTGACTCAGCCTGTCTTACAGTACAGCTCGCACAGTAACTCATCGGTCTATCTTCACTCATCAGCTCAGAAAAAGGACAAACTCTCACTATTCAAGGCTGTCAATCCCTTCTAGTTGTAACATTGACAGCCATGATTATTTAGAGACCATAATGGTTCAGGTTTCCCTGAGAGCTGCATTTGAAGGCAGGCGTTAATCAATCCGCCAAATGGCAATCAGTCAGAGGCTAATGCATATTGACACTGTAAAAAGTTTCTGTAAATGTTTGATTAGCAGTTTCACTGGTTCGCAATTTATGGTCCTGTTGAAGCTTTATACTGAACCGCTGTAACTTATCGAGCTCATATTGTGACATTTTACATTTTTTAAAGCATTGTTCAGCATTTGTTCATGAGACAGAATTTTAGATTTATATAGTGCATCCGCAGTCTATTCACTGACTGTTGTATATTGATGACGCATATTGCATTAACTTGAGTTCAAGACTGGGTGATATTATGAGTGTTTGTGAGGAAGAACTAGTAGTTAGACTCATTCATAACTCATTTATGAGTAGCAATTCAACTTTATTCACAAGCAGAACTGGTAATTATTGGAAAGAAATTACAAAGGCTACACACATTTTCCACTGATGTGTGTTCTGTGGTTTCTGTACAATTGCTTTTAGAGAGAACTGCATGAATGTCCTGAATCATGTTAATTGTTTAACAAAGCAATGCAATCTTGGAAAGAATTTTCATTTAATGATCTCTTGATCTACAACAGTCCTCCATTTTGATTTATTTAAGTATTTGTATATTTAGAATGGAAAGAGTAACAACACTGTTGTATTACTATTATTTCCTGATAGGGTCACTGTTTGTGAGATTCATTCATGGGCAGTGGGATATCAAATTCTACATATTTTCTCTTTGGACAATAATTAATCTTTATACGGTGAAAGGCTGCCCTGAGTCATGGTTTAACATGGATAATGAAAATGACCTAACAAGGTCCTCAGACTTATTAGCATAATTTCCTTCCGTGCTAATTGCTTTAGCTTGTGCCTGATTTACTTGGAGGGAGCTCATCTACAGGACAACTCATCACTGAGCAGAAAACGCCCATTCAATGCTGCAGTGCCAGCGTCCTTGTGGGTTTATCTAAGGAGACAGAGCCGAAAAACAGTAAAGATAAAAGGGTCTTTAGTGGGATACCAACAGAGATGGGAAGGTCACTTTACAGTTTGCAGGTTTTATTGCCGCAGTGGTGCGGGGTGTGTATATAGGCTACATATATTGACCCTAAATTAAATTCATTTTGAAGTTAAATAAGGCTCAAACATCCATTAAACAAAATAAACATCAGACGGGCCTGTTTATTTAACAATTTCCGTCAGCGAAACATATAAAATTATTAAAACATATTAAAATATTCAATTAGAGATAAATGCATCGTCATATATTTTTGTTTTGTAGAAGTAGAAGTAGTAGTCATTGCATTGAGTTATGTTGGCAACTGCATCACTAATTTGACCACATTTTACCCAAGACCAGAATGGTGTTGTGCGAGCGTAGGATTGTCCCTTGTTGTTTTAAGGCGAGATCAGACATGAAATGCTCGGAAGCTTTGGAAAACTTCTTGGAAAAAAAGTTACCCACAAGATCACACACTGTTAGACTTTTCAAGGGTTTTTTACAGTAACTTACTGGCAACACTGTTGCCAGTAAGTTACTGTAATTAAGAGTTACAGTACCAAACCGTATTTCAGTTTTGTGTAATACAGTGCATTACTGTAAAAACGAAGCTAATCAGTACAGTGCATTACTGTAAAAACTAAGCTAATCAGTACACTACTGTAATTATTTTTATTTGTACTAAATATAAATTAGATTTGATAATTTTGATATATGATTAATTTGATTTTTATCCTACATAAGTACTACTTTCATACAAACCAATTAGACAAAGTTATCACAAAATACCATTTTTTTATTTAAAACATTTCATATATATCACAAAATAAACATGCCAATGCTGGAAATGATGTATGAAATTCTTACACATTAATGGGTGAGTTTAGAGACAACATTTTTTGTGTTAATTTTAACTCATTCATTGTGTAAATGATTTTAACAAAGTGAATATGTCAGAGAGGTTAGCACAAAGATGTGTAAACGTGTTAAATTAACACATTATGTGCTGTCCTTCACTGCAAACATTTTTGAAAACATACATAAAACCATAAACAAAACATTAGCATTTGACTAAATGAATGTAGAGTCATTGGTTGTTTAGCTTATACAAGTATTATAATGAAATATCAACCATTACATTCATAAAACTGCAGAATATAAATACATTTTTAAGCATTCAAAAAGGAAATGTCCAAAACAGGACAAAACACAGTTCTTTTCACAATACAAGACACATAACCCCACCTTAAAAATAATTTTCACTTATTTCCAAAAATGTGTTGGATTCATGTGCACTGGTGGCCAAAAGAAGTATTGAAGTGTCGTAATGTTTTTGAAAGAAGTCTCTTTGATGCTCAAGAAACATTTCTTATTATTATCAATGTCTGACTGTCTACTCCATATTTTCTACAGCATAGGAGTAAAAGTCATCATCAAAATAATCTTTAAAAAGCCAACACAATGTTTTTGTCCACCTTTGTGAATAAATGAACTTCTCCAAAGATTGGTTCCTGTTCAGAACTTGATTGACAACATCAGAGTGTTCCCTGGTCTGCATGTGTGCCCACAAACACAAATGTACTCAGTCCTTCAGAGGAGATCCCGGTTCCAAAACTATATGAGAGAGAGAGAGAGAGAGAGAGAGAGAGAGAGAGAGAGAGAGAGAGAGAATATTAGTGTCACATTATTTTTAACCTCCTTTTTTGTTAATTTTTATTATTATTTTCACAAAAACTTAAGAATATATATTTGTAAACAGCTTTTGTCAATAAATAGCATACAAAAGAACTAAATTAAATTATGCCAGATTAAATTTTAATACTTACAAATCCTAAATTCTGTCCAAAAATGCTGAGATCCATTGAAAGAACGACTGAAATAGATGATTTTAGCCCATTTCAGCTTGTCTGCAGTGAAGGAGTACCTGTTTGAGACAAATACACAGTAAGATACATGCAATAAATCACTGTGTGATGATTGTTCTCCTTCCTACAGTAGTTAACCCACCTGTGCGCTGATATTAGGACCTTCCTAGTCAGGTGGAACTGCAATGGTAGAGTCTTCTGGCTAATAAAATATAAAAATAATGCAAAAATATAAACTTAAGTTGTTTAGAATGCTAGATTTGGTCTGAATGAATTAGCCTAGTGAGAGTTTTACTGCAGTGCTTACCTGGATACATTTAATCTGGTGAGACTGAACAAAGACAATGGTCCATCTTCTGATTGGTTCATTTGCTGTGTAATAAAGTTAGACATAATGCAAAGGTCACTTTTTTGATATAAAGTTAGCCAATTTTATAGAGATTTTATAAGATATTGTAAGCTACCTAGTCTGCACCAGTGGCTCAAAAGCAATTTTCACATAGCGTATGCTAATCATTTCAGCAAACTTATCTCAAAATATATCACAAATGGGCTGGCCTACCTCTGGAATCTTGCTAAGTCACTGGCGCGAATTGGCGCTTTGTTGCAGTTGCCTTTAAACACAAAAATGGAAGTAAATATTAAATTCCATTAAAAAAAAAAAACTATAATATGGTATAGCCTAGTTTGCAAACTAATGCTAAAACTATAAAGGTTCTCATCAGTAGGCCAACATTAGGCTATAAACAGAATTTCACATTAGTTTATTCACATTTATTGTTAATGTAAACGCGTTGCTCGTTGGCATATTTTAACTCGACAATTCAATAATCTAACAAGGTGTGTAAAATGAAACGTTAGCTCAGTTTACCATGGTAAAGTTCGTTACCGCCATGTTGACGACGAGTAACGTTAGGCTAACGTAAACGTTATAACATACGTTAAACTGGGCACAATCCTGTCAACAGCCAGTCTATGGTCAACATACACAGAATGTTTTTTTTTTTACCTTGCTTGCTGATCTCTCTCTCTCGGTGAAGTGAATTCCGTCTCTTCCCCGGGCCAGACACGAACGTCGCGATCCAACAAAAGACAGACCCCATTACCTACACTGGATGTCTGTCTGACGCGACACGACAAATCCCAGACAGTGTAGTGATGCGCCGCGGCCTTTATATTTCAGACGTAGTCCGATACGAGTCCAAGCGCTCGCGCTAGTTCTTACAAGGGATAAACAGGTTTGCATTTAAAGGTCCAGTCGCTTCAATGTGTCCAATATAGACAGCCTCTGGCTATTATAGCGTTGTAGACACGCGGTGTAAGGCAAAAATTAGGAAATAAAAAGCACGGTGGAATGGTGCCAGCCAGAGAGGCAGTTACAAATACAGTAGTATACAGCAAATTTAAAAAATACAGTAAGTCTCTGTATGTGGTGTTAGACGTCACAGAAAAGTCCCATGATGCAATTGGAATCACAGTTATTTACTGTAAAGAGAAATAGCAGTATAAAACTGGGGGATTTAAAGTAAATAACTGTAGAAATTACAGAAAAGTCTAACAGTGCAGTTCATTTTCAAAGAGAGTGATGAATGGAACTGAATGCAAATATGGGTACTTTGGTAGCAAGTCTATAATGAAACTGTGAAAATGTGACGATACCAGACAGTGCCGGATGTATAGAGTACAGACTCTATTCGGTACCGGCTCATAGGCGCAGCATGTTTTACTGGCATTGGTACAGACTACTGAATTTTTGGTATTGTGACAACACTAGAACTAAGAGCAATCCAATCAAACTGGCAATTCCTTATTCCAATTCCTTTTTTTTTTTTATTCATGTGCCTCATAATCTTGAAACAGAATAGCTTCCCCTCCCTCTTGCAGCAACTCTTCTCTTCTCTGATGACGAGGGCGGGGCAACCTGTCACTCACATGAGCAAACCACAACCATCCAATCAATTCACCATGGAAAAAATCAAGCCCCGCCCACATTTGTTCTTGTTCCGGAAGCAGTTTCACTCGGATATACGGCACAACAGGGAAGAAAAGACTATCACAACTTCCATTTTATGCTGACTCTAAGGTTCTTCAAGAATCTACAAGAGTTGCCATTAAAATAAAATAAAGAGTATAGTGGTGCAAATCTGACTTAATTTAAGTATACTCTCTGGCACAGGTAAATTCTGTCCGTGTGTATCTGATGGATCTGTCTGTTGTCAGTGTCTTGCGGGAGATCTCTCTGATTGACAGCTCTCAGCGGGGAGTAAGCATGAGCTCGAAAGGGACAGGTGACACTCAGACCCACCGGCACAACTCTATTCAAAACCCACCGTTCCACAAATAGCCCATAAAGCAGGAGTATCAACCTCCTTATCTTTCATTACACCCATTAAACATTCCTCAAGTCCTTTTTTTGCTTAACAAATGGGCTCCTTGAGGAGCTGCCAGCTTTCTCTGATCCCATTAGCCCATCCATCCCAAGGTCATCACAGTATTGCCTAGAAAGAATCCCTGTTTAATGGCAATCCCTATACCCACAGGGCTTTAACACATTTAGGTTTTCTAGAATAATCCACGGGCCCCGGAGAGAAACGATTGAGCTCACTATAGCCAGAAATGATTGAAATGACTCCATAATGTGTGGGTGCATGCGACGGGCATGTGATGTTGCATTTGGCTGGGAAATGTCTTCACTGCGCCTTGGCTGCGTCTTCATTGCTGCGAGATGAGAATGTCTCTAAATCTGTGGTGAGATTTGAGAAAAACCCCTCCTCCTCCTCCAAACGAAGCCCCTTTAAGCCATGGCCGACTGCCTTCTCTTCGGATAAGTGTGGTTGGTTGGTTTTGGTTTGGAGATTTGGCTCCGACCTGGGCCACATGCTGTTGGAGGTATTGCACTGGGGTTAGGTTGACATGAGGAGGATCTGACATGAGCATTTCAGCTCAGCCCAAAATACTGAGCCAGCTGTAGTGCACCTGTACTTTGCAGGAATCTCCAGTCTTTCTATCTCTGAAGGTTTTCCGTGGTGAGCAAGAGGCTTGTTTTTGTTTGTTTTTACCCCCAATACATTTCCCCACTCTAGCAAATGGGTGTATTGTGAAATGGCAGCAGTTTAGCTCAGTTCAGAGCTACTGTTTACACAGGCATAACCCTTCATAACCCTTCATAACCCTTCCTAACCTCATTAGTGACTGATTCGAACGAGGCAGCATCGTTCTGCTCAGGAGACTTGACTTTCAATTGATTCCCATAGAGTTTGATGTTGCTAAGCTCATGCTATGGTACTTTAGTAAGCATAAAACATACACATTACTGCAAGTAATTGCACCAGTCTACAATTCTTTAGAAGTCGTCTGCTTCAGAGATTTTTATTGATTTATTTTTTAATGTATTTTGATGTGCTGAATTGAACCTGATTGGCTACTCTTTCCAAGATATATAAGTTTTTGCATTTTAAGTCTATTGTGTAGATAGTAGATACCTGCCACCTGTCCTGTTTATGTAACACTTTAAAAATCAGCAAAAGGGTTATATAAATCAAATTTATTATGAAACAAAAGGCAAAAAAATATATATTATGTACATAGTTTAGTCCTATTCAATGTCTACTCTGCGCATCTTTGCTTGTCTCTTGTGTTTATTAAATGGAGCATCTCTTGTCCCTGTCCAGTCCAATAGTCTACAAGCATTGATGGGCTCCATTCACTCCATTCGAAGTTATCTGCACTGCTCACACACGCTCAAGGCATTGAAAAATCAAATACTGACATAGAACACCGTGTCCTAACCAGACGCGATGCGGTAAGATTACAGCAACAAATCATTTGTCTGTCCACACTAGACGCGACGCGAATCAATCAAATCCCACAGCCAATCAGAACAGCGTGTGGGCGGAGTCTCGCGGCGAGTGCACAGCAGCAGAGGGTAATCTTGACGGCACTCGCAAGAAAATGGATAAGTAGCTACATAATCAAATTCACAAATATTACACCATTTAAACATTATTCAAATACATAGGCTACTGAGTTACTAAAACAATCTTTGTCAAAGAATACACTTGTTTGTTCACAGTTGAACGTTCTTGTTTCCATTTGTTTAATTTCAAGATCTGAAAAGGTGACCAAGAAAAGGTGAATTATCCATTGTTGCTTTTACAGCTACAAAGCTGGAGCACTAAATGAGATTCAAAGTCACATTACACGCTTTTAACATTAAATAAAGGACATAAACAGTCCCTGAGATTATCATTGTTGTTCCAGCGCGACGTCGCAGAAAAATAGAAACCGTTTCTAAAATAGAATCGTCGCGTGTCGCCGTCGCGGCTGGTTAGGACAAACACTCTGATTAACATGGAAAATAACCTTTTTTCGCACGTCAGGTGTAGTTACACATGGTGTATGAGAGCATGACACTGTATGACGGGTGCAAAACTCTGTTCTTGGAGGGCTACAGCCCTGGCAAGTTCAGCTTCAACCCTACTCAGACACACCTGATCCAGCTCATCAAGTCCTTCAGGCTTATGAAAACTACAGGTATGTGTGTTGGAACAGGATTAGAACTAAACTCTGCAGGACTGTGGCCCTCCAGGAATTGAGTTTTGCACCCCTGCTATATTTCTAGAGCCGCTATAGGGCAGTTTATTCAGCAGAGT
Organism: Rutilus rutilus; assembly: GCF_951802725.1. Lineage (NCBI taxonomy): Eukaryota > Metazoa > Chordata > Actinopteri > Cypriniformes > Leuciscidae > Rutilus > Rutilus rutilus. The sequence continues at coordinate 4,198,094 of NC_140230.1, read as the reverse complement.
GATGTAAGCTTTGGGATGATTGCATTATCCATGATAATGAAGCAATTCTAGAAGTAACATGATGCAAATCATATCATGTTTGATGCAATACCAGCTTCAGATTGCATCCTTCATTGCTTTGCCTAAAAAGCAAGTACTGTCCAAACCCAAACATAGATTTATTCATAGATCCAGTCAAATATGTATTTTTGTCATTTCTGTTTTAAATAGACCCCTTCCCTTTATTACTCACTTATCCTCCGCCATTCCCAAGTCAAGGGTGGTATATACTGACCCAATAGCATATCTTGAAAACTAGAGCCAATCAACAGTTTTAAGCATCATTTTCGTTCTCAGTGACCCAGAATTAGTCAAGTTCGTACGGTGGCCCAGTAGTGCACAACACAACTAAATTAAAAAAGCAAACATAAGTTCACAACACAACGAAATTAAGCCACAACACAACGGAAATGAGCCACAACACAACAGAAATGAGCCACAATACAACGGAAAATGTACAACACAACAAAATAAACGGAAATGCCCCCGGCCACTAGAGGGCTCTCGGATTGCAGTAAAGTTAGTTTTCCGGCAGTCTTAAAGGGATTCGTTTTTACAGTGTAACCATTGTATATCGACATAAAATATACTTAAAAATCACCTACATGAATTATAGCTGCGTATTTATACTGGAGAATGCGTTGACGCGCTACAACAGTGCATCCCTAAGGGAACGTCTGGCAATTCCACCAAGAGGTTAAAACCTGTAATTTATTATTTTAATAATATAATTTGATAAATAAAAATAAAAATCATTTGGCGAATTGCAGAATTACAGGAAGGTATTGGTACAATTTTACCTGTAAGTCAGTCTGGGAACCTACCACAAGCTTTGGGACATGAAAAAAAAAAAACCTTTAGGTGAATTACAGCCTAATGTTTTAAAAAAAACTAAACAAATTGTGTACTGTGCATATAGGGAGCTATTGGCACAATTTCACCTGTTGTAAGTCAGTTTGGTTAATAGGAACTGCAACCTTTGAAACATGATACAAGAAAAAAAAACATTTATTATATTACAGAAATTTCCTAAAAAAAAAAAAATAGTTTACTGTAATAAAGGGAGGTATTGGAAAGAAATCAGCTGTAGTAAGTCAGTGTACTACCAATACAATCAAGCTGGATTTTGAACATGTCTGTTTTTGAATGTTAAAAGTAATTTTAATTGATACAAATTATACGTTTTAACAACTTGAAAGAATTGGCGGACGTTCCCTTAGGGATCAAGCGCTGGTAGCGCGTCAAAACATAAACACATCTAGAGTATAAATATGCAGCTATAATGCACATAGGTGATTTTGAATTAATTAATGTCGATATACAATGGTTAGCTACATACTGTTAAAACTAATAGTGGTGTTGTTAAATTTTTTAGACACAGTGGCATGGAAAACTAACTTTATCGCGCTCCGAGATCCCTCTAGTGGTCGGGGGCATTTCCGTTGTGTTGCGGCTTTATTTCGTTGTGTTGTACATTTTCCGTTGTGTTGTGGCTCATTTCCGTTGTGTTGTGGATTCATTTCGTTGTGTTGTGCACTACTGGGCCACCGTAAGTTCGACTACATTTATTTCAGAAGAACTTTGGCTGTAGACCAGTGTTATTATTACATTAAAATGTTGTGTCAGGATTCACTGGAAATAACAGGACCAAAACGCAGAGGTGAATGGTGATTTATTAACTATCAAGTGTGTAACAGTTGAACAGTCCAGAGACGGTCCCACAACAAGTCAAGTCAAGTCACCTTTATTTATAGTGCTTATAGTGTTTCAAAGCACCTTTACAGAGATAACAGGAAAATAATGCAACGCAGTTTGTTTCTAGAAGAAAATAGCGTCACAGTCCAGCTTTAGTAAGTTCAGTGATGTTTCATTTTTGTTGTAGAAAAGTTATTCATTTAGTTCATTTATATATATAGCCGCTCTGGAGAAAACCGTGGTGTCATCTTCCAGCTCAGTTCAGTTCTCATATAATGGTGTCAATGCAGACAGATCAATAATATTGTTGAATATTAAACTAAATTCAGAGGTCTAGACAGGAGACTCAGGCAGTCTCAGGACAGGACTCAAACACACACAGACGCACAACACAACAGGGGAGAAACACACAAAAACACTAAAACATTAAACAAGTAAGGCAGGGCAAACACTAGAGTTATGTGACTGAAATTAAACCTATACTTCTAAGGGAAAATAGATAAATAAAACACTAGAGTAAGCAAGTAAAACAATCCACAACAGGAGAAAGCTAGGTATTAGATAAGTGTAAACCAGGCTAAATAAATCAAAGAGAAACCCAGAGTAACAGAAACTAAATCTATAAATCTGAGAGACAGAACCGAACAAAAACAGATCAGATAATAGAACAATATAAACTAGAAAACTAGAATAGCTCAAGTAGAACAAGACAACTAAAGAAAAGAGAAGTTAGACTGAGAAAACCTCAAAGCAAAAACTGCAAGGATGCAAGGAACTACAGCGAGAACAATCACACCTGGGGATGAACACAAGACTAGAGACACAAACACAACGCAACAATCCAGCAAAGACACGAAGCAAGGAAGCAATATATATACGGAGGAACGCACATGAGGACCAGGGGCCTCATTTATAAACATTGCGTACGCACAAAAGAAGGCGTACGCCGCTCTCTACGCAATAATTGGTATTTATAAAAAGCAAACTTGACGGGAAAATGTGCGGTACTTCACGCAAACTCTGACCCAGGCGTACGCACAAAAACGGGTGAAGTGAGAAATGGCGACACCGTCGGCAGATGGAAGAAACACGTGAAAGTGTGTGAAACTGTATACCGTTGAGTAAAAGAAATGGCAATACTGCCTCTCATAAATAACATGAAGACTTCACAAAGCAAGTCTTACAATTAACAGCCTACACGAACACCCGTTTGATCGATCTGCAGTGTAAAACAAACAAAATCAAACGAAGATTACAACAGAAATGCAAATTAACACATATTTGCAAAAAGAAAAGTGAAATATGTTCTGCAATAATATCGGCATGTTATGCAATTCATCCTCATAACACATCTGTAGCTTGTCAGATGCAATCAAATGGATGGCAATAAAATGCCATGATGCCATCACAATGCGCTAGACACTTTTTTGCATCGACTTTGATGTCCGACCATTTCTTTTTCATTTCGGCCACGGCCCGAGGTTGTGAGGCTGCAGCATTAACGGCGTCTGCAACCTTTTGCCACTCAAGTGCCTTTTTGACATTAGTAATGCCCTCCAAACAACACTGTACTCCTCTTTTCCACCTCGCCAACGATAATTTCTACTTCACATTGAGTGAAGTTACGTTTCTTGGTTTTCCTCTCTGTGTTTGCCATGATTTCGCAATCGATGAATATTAACTTGTGGGCGTTTCACGGACTGTTTACGGGCAACTATGGGCGTGAGATGAAGCCGCAAAAGCTGCGCTACATTTAGAATTGATTGTGATTTATTAAGGGAAAACTGCCTAGGATGTGCGTGCGCACGGTTTTATAAATCCGAATATTTCTATGCATACGCACGTCCTATGTTTCATCCGTACGCCACTTCTGACGCAAATCCTACGCAAAGTTTTATAAATGAGGCCCCTGGTGAGCACAATTAGTCCATTTACATTTAATCAAACAATTGTGAATTTGATATTTTTCATTACTTTTCGAAGTGAAATAAATGAGCGTAAATTTATGATGGCAACATAATTTCTGCGATGGTCAGTTTTGTCTCCACCACCAATGTTTTCTTTCATTTATTGTTCTTTCCGAGCAACACCTTTCTCTATTTGCAGACATTTTGGACACCTGAGCAAAAACACATAGCAGTTGTACAGTTATACCAGACCCGTGCAGGTTATACTGGGGAACTTAAGTGCTATTTCTATTTGATTTGAACCCTTAAAACTACTTTTGTTAATCTAACTTATAATTTAACTATATTTTCAACAGACCTGTTAACCTGTTAATTATATAATATAATATAAATACAAATTGAAGCATTTAAACTGAAATCTACATGGATCTAGAGCAGTTGACCCGAACATTGCATTGCTATTATTTCCAGTTCACTACAAATCAATCAAATGCATAATTTTGCACCTTCCTGCATGTTTTTTTGTTGTTGTTTTTTCAGCATGAGTGCGTCATCAGAAGTGCAGATTAGTGTCCACCACTATGAAGTGTGCACAGCAGGGATGTATCTAATAATGACGAAGCGTCTCCAGTTTGCATTTAGTTTGTGTGTGTTATTGTGAGGGCCAATCCGTTACTGTGATGTGTTACCTGTAATGTTTTTGGCAAGCAGTGTTTGCTGATATTTTCAGTGTCTCTCCCGCACACAGCTCACACACTCCACTTTTGCTATTTTCTCGTGGCTCACGTCATTGCCTATGGTGCCTTAAAATGACGTCTATATAGGCAGCTCACTTGTTTTTGGAACAGAGCATATGTTTGTGCTGGCGGTTTTACATTTACCCCACACACAATTGCATCGGAAACTGTTCATTTTTGAATTGCAGAACACTGCGAGAACAGAAACATGACATGAAAAATGTGTCTCGGTTTGGTTCCACCTGATTGCAATTATGTTATTTCTTTTTTTTGATTGGGGTTTTGTGCTGTGGAGTAGAAAAGTGCTGTCACATGGAGGCTGATCCGACACATGAGGCTAGATTAATGACTCCCAGCCCTGCGGTGTAACCATCAGGTATCCAGTAAGACACGTGTCTCCGGAGGCAGGTAATGCCACAGACAGGAGCCATCATGTTGGTTTTGGGAAGCTGAAACAGTGCCATTCCAATTCCTCCCCTCTTTCTTCTCTTCTTTCCCCGAGGAATTCTTGCGGTTGCATCCTCTACCCCCTGGGAGACACAATGTGTTGCTTTCCACTTCCCCAAATCATATCTCTTCTCAAAGCACCACAACAACAAAACATCCCTTTGTCCTTGCCTGATCCGACCTCTGAACTAAGAGGAGAGCATTGGTTTCTCATTCCCATTTTCTTTGTTTCTTTTCTTTTATTGCTTTCCATTAAAACAATAACTAAAAAGAGCACTAGCCTAGGAGTTTGATCATTTCAGGGTGTTTTATATTACTGGGCAAAAGTTTGGATTATGATTTTTTCTCTCTTAAGCTCACCAAGGGTGCCTTAATTTGATAAAAAGTTCATAAAAACAGTAATATAATGGAAATATTATTACAAATTAAAATAGCTGTTTTGAATATATTTCAAAATGTAAATGTATTGCATCATATATCACAACTGTTCAGCGTTGTCAACCATATAATGTTTATTTTATGATTCTGACATTTAAAGACATTTAAATTTATAATATTAAAAATAACTTTTCTATTTCAATTAAACACTGTTTTTCTTTAACTTTCTTTTCAAAGAATCTCAAAGCTTTCCTGCAGCTCAAACAGAAGAGCGTTTGCGCTTGCAACGCCAAGGTCATGGGTTCGATTCCCAGGGAAAGCAAGAACTGATAAGAATGTAAAAATATGCACCTTGAAATGCAATGCAAGTCATTTTGGATAAAAGCGTCTGCCAAATGATTAAATATTAATGTAAATGTAGAAAGACAAATAAGTACAAGCAAAAACATTTGTAGTTTGTTAAATATACATTGAAGTCCATTGTCTGTGAAAGCAATACAAATCCTTTCAAATATAATCTGACGAAGTGTTTTTTTTTCAATGGCCTAGTCTACACGTTGTGTTGGTAACTTTAAAGTTTACTCTAATCTTAGAATATTTTAGGCACAAAATTATTAGGGCCCTAAAGTTGTCGTCTTTTGGTTTTGTTTTAGTTTTGAAGCTAAAGTTTGCGCTGTCAGTGCTTAAATGCTTTAAAATCCTTTGTTTCTATAAGCTAAATTATATGTGGAAGACTGAATCAATGCAGGGCTTAAAGGCCTAATAAGCTATTCTTAATATTCTAGAATAGTGATAGTAAATGCGTTAATAATGTATAATTCATAAAACATATCGGATATGATGACATTACAGTAATGATTACAAAGAAAGCAAAGTAAAGTTTTATTATAAATAATAATAGTTTTTAGTTTTAACCGAATGTTTGAGGTAAGATCAAATAAATAAAACAGCAAATAGAACAAAACACAATAAAAGTTTTATTCAAAAAGGATGCATTAAATTGTTTAAAAGTGGCAGAGAAGGAATTTATAATATATATATATATATATATATATAAAAACTTTTCTATTTCAATTAAACACTGTTTTTCTTGAACTTTCTTTTCAAAGAATCTTGAAAGAAGATTTCCACAAAAATATTGCACTTTTCAGCATTGATTATAATAATAGAGCATCAAATCATCATATTAGAATGATATCTGAAGGATCATGTGACACTGAAGACTGGAGTAATGACGCTGAAAATTCAGCTTTGATCACAGGAATGAATGACATTTAAAAAAATATTACAATAGACAATAGTTATCTTAAATTGTAATATTTCACATTAATACATACTTATACAAGTTAATAATACAAGTTGTTACTGTATTTGTATCAAATAAATTCAGCCTCGGTGAGCAGAACAGACTTCTTTCAAAAACATTATTCTTAAAAAAAATATATTCCAAACTTTTAAGCGTCAGTGCCAGTGAGAGTGATGCAGCGAGAGGGCTGTGCTGTTGTTGCACTGGCTTTGCTTCAGTCAGCACCTAAAGCCATCATTAGATCTGTGTCTCTGACTGCTGGACTCTCTGCATGTTTATCTGTCGTTGTCATGATCTGTGCCAGCTCAGCAGCCGACGCTACAGGACACCTCAGGGTTCGAGTTCATGAACAGATCAGCAGAGAGGAACGCTCATCTACATCATCCCTCTGGGACTAACGTCTTCATATATACGGATACCACAACAGAAACATTTTTTTGTACTGCCATCTGGCAATTACAAAGAGCGTTTGAATTTAAAAATCACATTTGCATTCCAAATTATGCAAGAACCACTAATAATATAAACTCAGGCTCATTTGGAGAAACATTTACATTTATGCATTTGGCAGATGCTTTTATCCAAAGCGACTCGTGTTGCATTTCAAGGTACACATTTACATTCTTATCAGTTCTTGCTTTCCCTGGGAATCGAACCCATGACCTTGGGACCCATGACGTTACAAGAGCCAACGCTGCAATACGGGCCTGTGGCGACATTTCTGCAAAATTATACTACGTTGCATATTGCACGTTTTGCTACACTGTCAAAATGAAATGTCCAGTGAGTGACGCTGAAAGCATGTTCAGTTTTATCAGAAACAAATCTTGCTACATTACATTACATCGTTTTTTGTACATTTCGTGCCAGTTCTGAACTGAATTGTCTGGTGAGCGGCGCTGAAAGGTTAATGCTCTGTCACATAAATTACACACCGCCTACACTAAACCCTAAACATACCTGATAGTGTTAAAAAAAAAAAAAAAAACATATTTGCTGAAGCAACCGTGGCATTTAAGCTGCTTCTACGAGTCTCTTTTATCAAGACTCGTGTTTCACACGACTATCTACGCATGTCACGAGTGCACTGCTCTATCAGGTGTATCGAGTCATGTGATGCAAACATCAACATTTATGTTTTATTAAATTATTTATTTATACTTTTCTACTTTTTATACTCTTTTGTCCATATTTGTCTGCATGTATATTGTATGTGAATGTACCAAATAGCAAACAAAGCTAACATTTCGTTGTGCAGTTGTACGAATCATGCTCTATATGGTAATTTGGTAAAAGTGATTTGAGGTCATAACATATTATTGTGCAACAAACTGCATTAAAATAAGTCTTTATTATTCTATAATCTACCCCTGCAATCATAATTTGTGTGAAAAGGAATACAAGGTTGGTGTTTTGCTGCCAATAGTGTTCATTCAGCTGGAAAATTCTGAATATGAGTAGGTGTATTTTAGGAGGTTTGCAAAAATGTAGGTTTCCAATGAGCTGTTAAATAATATTGCTCATACTGTGAATAAGGGAATTTGAACTTGCCCATAACCCTAAGTACTAAAATTTGACACATGCCTTGTCCTGCACCATTTGAATTATGAATATTATACCTTAAATCATGTGGCTCGTTGAGCAGAGTTATGCTATTACTTAAAAAGACTTTCTGTTGGACAATAAAACAAGGAAAACCATGCCATGGATGTGCATTAAAGCAGGGGCAGGAGCCACAGACACCAGAATATATTTTAACTTGGGTTAGTAAGCATCACAACAACCAAGAACACTTTATCAACCCCATCACAACACAATATTAGCAAAAGAAACTAGCAACCACCCAGAATGCCCTAGTAACCTATCCTGACCCTAGCAACCACCTTAGCAAACGCAAAGCAACACCTCAGCAAACAAGCCACAACATCCTCTAGGCTTCCGACTCAGGTGGTGAATTGTGAATGAAAAGAATAACTTTCCTAGCCTGGGAAAACCCAGACAACTTCCGGCAAATTTAGATTTGCTCTGCAAGTAGTCTGGCAAAGAGCTCATTCAGGCCCATTTCTAATCCGTCGAAATCGCGGCACCAATCAGAAACGTTGGGGCGGGCTTTACACGATGACGATCGCTCTGATTGGTTTTAGGTCTATCCAATTGCGCCCAGAGGCATTTGAGCGACGTCCGTTGAAGAAATAAAAGACTCTCCATGAAAGACCCACTGGCAGATGAACGTGCTGCTGCATTTCTCTCTGAAACGGTAGGAAATTGAATTAGATTTAATAGAGGATTTTAACTGTGACAAGATGATTGACAGGGCAGTTTACGTGACAGGACGCATGCGACTGATCCGTCCGATAAAGATGACAAAGTGTCCCAAAGCTTGCCTACTTTTTTGCTACACATTCAAAAGTAAATACCTTTTCTTCACAAAAAGAGTACATACTTTTATGGCGTAGTGTAACTTAGGCGAATTGGTACGCAGCATATGGCTTTACACGATGACGATCGCTCTGATTGGTTTTAGGTCTATCCAATTGCGCCCAGAGGCATTTGAGCGACGTCCGTTGGTGACGCCCCTTTGGAAACGAGTTATTAATGAAGCTTTGCCAGACCATAACTCAGTTACTACTGAGAATGGTCTGGTTTTAACCAGGCTATAACTTCCCAACACAAAATGCAAAAGTGAGATACTTTTTTTTTTTTTTTTTACCATGTTTGATTATTGTCTAGTTGTAAAGATGTGTGCGCTGGAGAAAGGGACAAAAAAATTATAATATTGCTCTAATAACACCTTACGTGACGTCCTAATATGACATGATGCGATGCTGTGACACATGATAGAAGGTATCTTTTATATGTTAATCACAGTTTTTGTCACTGGTTTCTATTCTGCAACATTGCGACGGACAGCATATATACTTATCGTGTTTTGTATGATTTTGACCAGCAGCCATAATGAAAGCGACAATGGATAATTTACCTCAGATCTTGAAAATAGCTAAAAGGAAATGAAGAACGTTCAAACTGTGAACTCTGTGTGAACATGCAACTGTATTCCATCACAAAGACTGTCGCAGTATGCATTTTGAATAATGTTAAAATGGTTTAATTTCTATTATTTTTATACTCGATGACACAAACTGCAAATCAATGCTACAACAACCACCTGGAACACTCTAGCAACAACTTAAAACACCTCAGCAACAACCCAACCCTCTCCTAGCGACCATATAGCAAGTGTTTAATTAACTTGTGTCGTGGTCTCACTACCAAGACTCCATTCAGAAGACTCCATGGAAGACCATTTAAGAGCATTTCCATTTATGTGAGTCACAAAAGAGGCCTGTTTAATTGGCGAGGCCATTCTTTGTCCTCCAAACTAATTGATGTCTCCCAGAAGTGGAGTTTGAGCATGCATACATTGATTCAAGGTCACTTAGATATGGCACTGACCTGTCATATCTTTGCAAAGAAGGGAGACTGATTGAAAACATAGTTCAATAAAAGACATGAAGCTTCTATTTAAAGAAAACTTTATGAAATCTAAGTCTCTACTTAGGGGTGGGTGAAGTTACCAAACTCTTATTCACAATATGAGTAATTTTATTTCATAGTAAAAAAAAAAAAAAAAAAAAAGTTTAATACTCCCATCAATCAAAACTTTGCTGACTAGACATTGGCTGGCTTTATCCAGGCTTTTATCCAGTCGAAAACCAAGGTACGAGATTGACAGGGCGCAGAGCCTGTAAGGCGTTCCCTTTCTGTTTTGGTCAAAAACAAAAGCTGTGATTGAAGGAGAGAGAAGGGGAATGTCTCATTTGATCCGGAAGACTCTAAACTACAGGGGAGAGATGGCTTTTGAGTGTTGGAATACGGATTAGAATCAATATTTCATTGAAAATGAACAATGATGCGAACTCTTATCTCGAAAACGCTCATGCAAACAAAGATATTCAATTTGTTTCCCAATTTTTTCGTTGTTTCGGATTAAAAAGTGGGATGCATTTTGAAGAGTAGACCCTTACATTGAAATGTATGCTGTTGTTTCTTGGATTCGTCCGAACTGATCTGAACCATAGGAGATGGAAGATAAGTATTGCCGTTCATTTTGTTCACGTTTACAATACCAGTCCTTCTGCATTTAATTTAACCCTTTCCTCTCTGGTGTATTGATTGCAAAAACATGTTTAGAACATGATTCTTGAGTGTTTTAGCTTTCAAATGATGCATAGTTTATGATAGTCAGTTGAATATTTGTTATAAAACAAAGGTTAAAAAAAAGCAATAAAAGCATAGACACGCCCCCACGGCCCGTCCACTGGCCGATGCTAGTTATGAAGTTAATACAATATTTAAATACAGTCAGTAAATAACAGAGATATGGACTAAATAAGAAGTGCTTTATTACGTTTTTAAGGTGGGTCTATCTAATAGAATAAAGTATTAAAATGTAAAAATAAAACACTGGATAGACATTACTGTATAAATGAAACATGCTGATTCTTATTAAAGCTACAAAAGTTACTCAGTCAAGAGCAGTGAGTGATTTCTCTTTGTCTATTGCCATTTGGTTAACTTTAAAACAGACAGCAGCAGGTTCATTAGGCTGGTGTCGCTTTAAGACCTAATGCACAAATCCAAGTATGGAATTCTACATTCCAAATGCCATTTTTGGAACTTTCAAATATCAAATGATGCATTTAAAAGTGTATGTTCCGAACGCTGTGACTGCATGTGTGTGATTGCCCTTTCTCTGACCCCTCTACATACCCCTCTCGCTCAGAGCAAAACAGATTCAATATTAAACGCAGGCACTCAAACACTAGTTTGATGTCACTCTTGCCCCCTGGGTTTCATGTTTTCTTCTATTCTTTCAGCTAAAAGATAAAGAACTTAATGCAATCTTACTAAGTGACACATATTACTAGCACTGCTATAGTACACACAATCATTTTCAAAGTACAAACCAGAGAAAAGTGTTGAAATGTGATAATAGGATGAGCTATAAACACATTACGTCTAAATCAAATGATGTTATATTTTTATAACGTCACATTATTTTCCATCTCTCTCAAATGAAGCATGTCTGCACAAATGAGCAGAATACACAGGCATGTTCCCCTGTTTTGTGCTTTGAGATGGCTAGGACTTTGTCATATGAGATGTTTCTCACTGACCACCGCTGGACAGCTTTATGGTCCAAATGAAGAGGGTAGACATGTAACAAGAGCTTATGAGTTGTGTTTTGTCAGCAGTGGTCAGATCAACTTAGATGATGGAACATCCAAAACAAATCACTTGGGAATGTTGAATAGCAGTAATGGTATTGTAACATGTGTTTACTGAGGAACCACCCAGAACATCTTCCTATAAGCCACTCACAGCACATTTATATTGTGGTGGCAACTTTTGCATAGACAAAAGTGAAATTTTTTAAAATATAAATGGAGGTAATGAGGCAACCATCCAGTGGTCACTGTTGTGTGTTGCCCATCATCATAAGAGAAATGCAGAGACACTGGTTAACCCAAACTTTCAGGAGTAACATAAGAGACATGAACAAAAGGGACTTATGCAATTGAATCTCTCATACTCTCAAATGCACAAATGCTGCAAAAATGCATGAATACAAAGAATCTTATTAATACGAAGTGTAGTGAAGTGCAATATAAAAACCGATTTTAACTTATGTGAAACAATTTTAAATGAGTGTTTGCTGGAGGGGATTTCTCCTTTTTTTCTGCTAACCTGACAAGATCTGCAGGATTTAGTTTATTTAGGTTTTTTCTTGTATTAATTCATTTCTTTGTCTGGACAAAATAGTTGTTTAGATAGTAAAACAATAACATTTAAACAATAACAAAAGTTAAAATCATAAAATATATACAAATGCATATGTATTGAATCTATATATTGAACAGTGAGTATGTATTTATTTTGAGTAATATTAAATGGTTTCATTTATATTAATTTGGTGCTGTCAACCAAAGACACGTTGTATTGATTATTAATTAATTGATTGCTATCTCAACTCAAATATGTTTGTAGCTGAAAAACCACATGCAATTCAGTTATTATAAGACCAAACACATTTTGAAAAGGTCAGATCAGATTTGAAACCGTCCCTCATCCAGAATGCTATGTGACTGTAACATCATACACAAAGCTCAGTAGTGTCTATACACATTGTTAAATGTGTAATTACATTAATGTCTCTGATGTGTTGTTTCATGTCATAATGCACATGATGAGACACACATTTCAGTTTCCATAAAGATTCTTGTATGACTCTTGGCTTTGTGTTGGCGCTTATATAATTACTATGGCAACTAATCACCCGGTATCTGGACAGTCAATGCTAAAGATGGGATATGAAAAATAAAAATTGTCTTGTGTGCAGTATACAAATAAAACTTTGTTTTACAAAGTTTGCATCAATTTATTTTGAGTTATGACAAATTGAAATTAAATGATGTTCATCCAACAAATTATATTGAGTTAAATGAACTTAATGTATTGAGTAGTCAACTTAAAAATGTGTGTTTATGTTACAAATGATTAAGTCACTCTTGATATCCCTGGAATAATAATCTTATTTATTTCAGTTAAAATCCACAGCTCTTATAGCACATGCATATTTAATGAGCAAGTATATATACATAGAAAGTTATATAATGTTGAAATTGCAATATTTCACTTTAAATAAATTACATTTAGATATTGACTTCATTTTTTGATTTAATATTCATATTTAGAATATGATTTAGATATGTCTACACATTACAACACATTAGAAATGCAGCAGTCTACTACAGTGTCTGCAAGGCAATGTTGTATTTGTATTTCTTTTTCAGGCTGTGTTAACTGCAATTAATGCAGCCTGACTCAATTCACACTTTCTTTTTATACTTTCAGCCTTATACATGATATTATCTATTGTTTTTTAGTTTTTTAACACTTAATAGATCATTTGAATACATTTATTTAAAATTTGAGAAATTATGTCCATTGAGGTTTATATTGTGATATATACCGACATGTGATGATGTTTTATATATGCATTTTGATTTCTGGTTATTTCTTAAATAAATGAAACCTCAGCACCCTCGGCACTTTTGATTTTTCTTCTGAATGCCTGTGGGCGAGTTGGAGACATTACTACAACTGTTGGCTCATTGAAGAGAAGATGAACTGCTGTGAACTGATCGACCCCGAACAACATTTGGCTGTGTGTTTAAAGAGAGTTGCTTTGCATCTTATTATAGTTTAATATGTGTGATTATTGCTTTATTAACAGAGCAATGTGAAACTGCATCTGAGTGCAACCGAAAGGTTTCAAAATCCCATTCTTTTCCCCCATATTCTCCATTGCTGCGGCTCCTCTCTTCCCAGTCTGTCAGTAACGCTCTGTTTAGTTCCTGTCTCTATGAAGCTCCTCCCTCTGAAAAGCACACTGTGCTCTGATTGGTCGAGTGCTTTGAGTGTGTTTGGGTAATGTCCCGCCCCTTACCATAACCTCCAGTTTAACACACTACTAACTAACTCAACCAGGCTCCGCCCCTTTAATCTGCGTATTAATTATTTAAATGAGGAATATTGTGACGTGTTCGTTCCTGCAGAAAACTCAAGACTACAATGGAGGCGTTTCAGGGAGTTCAGAAACACTGACACTGACATAGAGAGGAACTGTGTGACTTTGCAGAGCTTTTTCATGCCTAAACAGCAACATTACACACTAAAGAAAGATGAACATGTAAGAAAAAGCGTAATAGGCCCTCTTTAACATTTTTAAACCATGTTTAATCGCTGAACTCCCGGTAGATTCGAGACCATCCATAATCTTGACAACAATCAAAGTATACAGTTCAAATAATGAGGACGCTGGCATCTGGGCCATATTGGTTTCAGTGGTGATGTTTACCGAATGGTTAACGGAATTGCTTTTCATCTAGATAAACCTACGAGTGGATATTTTGGAGCGGGGAAACCAGCTTTCCACGAAAACCTGTAATGGAGTTGCTCCTGCTGGGAGTAGGCGCTTGTTTCCATTGTTGTGTCAGGAAGCGCAGACATACATTACAAGCGCAATGGTCTATTGTAAGCACACGGTGCCGAAATGCTCACGCTAGATTAGATAACCCAGGGCTCTCTCACAACAACACTCGGGCCGTGAGGGGGGGCAATGACATTACGGCTGTGGCAGAAATACAGATGATTTCCCATTTAACACTCCATTGAGCTCCAGGTTATTCCAAGTCCTGACTGGAGCCGAGATGCTGGAAGTACTTTTCAGCAGTTTTTTCATCACCTTCCCCCCCCTCATGGGACGCCGAATCCATTTGCTCACAATAAAGAGCAGGAGGTTATTTTGTTGGGTCTCTATAGGACAATACCAATGTGTGTGTAAAGGAAAGCGTGTTTGGGAGGCTGAGAGCAAGCAAGCGAGTGGAAGGAGACAGGGAGAGATGAAAAGAGGGGTAGAGAGATGATAAAAGCCCAGGAAAGCTGGTCCAACAGGAGACAGTAGCAGTCTGAGTCGAGCTCCGGCCTGTTTGCCAAACAAAGAGCCGGCAAACTCAATTAAAGGGCAGATTTCCCTCCGGATGAAGGGCGATGTGAAATTATCCCTGCCTGTTAAACCTGTCACTTCATTTCACTCTAATTATTACCTCTGATCCCCAGGAACATTTAGCTAATTGTTTTTCTCTCTTCTCCTTCATTATGTTTAATGTGACATCAAGAAGATGCTTTATGGCTTAAGCCCTGGGGTCCTTTCCATAGCGAGAGAAAAATTGATTTTCTGTGTCTCTAAACTGATATTAGTGTGACAATGTCATTCTGTTTATTTCTTTATTTAGTTTATTCATTATGTGTGATTTTGCGATCCAGTGGAACGGTCGTGCTGATGTTGAAATGTCAAAAGTTGTTTCAGTCGAGTCTGTTTGAATATTACGTTTCATTTTATCTATTAATTCAACCCATGATGCTGCATTTGAGTGGAAATCTTCAGCTCTGACATCTGTAGAAAAAAGATTATTAACTAGAAAAGGAGGACATTTGAATGGCTTGTCTGAGAGTTTGAAGGTTATGTGGGCCTCATGTATTTTTAATATCTTATTGGCCACGTAACTGCAGATTAATTCGGTTGTCAGTTCACCTGTTCTGAACACACACAATCCAGTCATTTACGGGAGCGAGAAACACATTCTACAACCGAATTAACTTCTACAAATAATGATTCTACGAAACTGCCCTGTGCGAGCCGAACTGAACAACTAGTTGTTAATGACATACAACGAGATTTATGAGAGATGACAGACGAGAGAAACATCTTTGAATGTTAAAATATGTATATACACAATCCTTGACTCATTTGTGTTGCCAGATCTTGCAAGCAAATCAGCGAAGAAGAAGCCCCCCCCCCCAAAATAAACGAAATACAGGGAAATGCTTTTTGCTGAATATCACGACCCGCACCTTCTCACTTTAATAACTCCATAAACTCGATAGCTTTTTTAACCAAGTTTAAAACACAAGCCCAAAAACACTTATAAGTGGACATGGCAACACTGCAAGAGTCGCTCTGTGAAGCAGCCGTTAAAAGCATTAACAAAACACGAAGCCTCCGTCGACTGTGCTTTAGTTAAAAGTACTTTGTCACTGTAATATTACTTGGTAGGAATAGGATACCAAAACACGCGAGATGCCAGAACGTTGCTATGGTTACTACGGTGTCAATCATCGCAGTTTCGGAGGTAAGTCGTTGACCGTACACGCACAGAACGATAATTTAGGCGACTCACTCCTGCATTTAAATGTGGTTGTCACTCCTCAAACTTTACAGTGTGTGCATGGCCATTTTAACCAGGGAAGAAGGGGGCGGAAACTGGCAAACGTACAACGTAACTTTAGGGAAGGGAAGGGAAGGGAAGGGAAGGGAAGGGAAGGGAAGGGAAGGGAAGGGAAGGGAAGAACCAACAAATGTTCAAAGTAACTTTAATCATACAATCACAAACACAACAAAACGAAAAGTAAAAGTAGGCAGCCCCTCACAGACGACCTCTGGCAAAACATCCCAACATGTCTGTCAACTGAGAAAGATGCTTTTCGCCTCTATATTAGTAGTTATAGCAACTTGAGTCAGAGTCTCCATGGATGGAGTTAGAGTCATAATGGAGTTAGCCAAGTTTATCCATAGTTGAGCTTCCTCAAGCCAATGAACACTCTGGTCTCAAGATAGAACTCAGAACTCTGCTGCCAAAAAAGCTGCCAGCTTTGATTTGTTGGCAAAATATACCTCCATAACCATAACTAATTTGAAGTATATTGTGACACTTTGACTGAAGTACACAAATTGAAATCAAATGAATTAAAGGCTAGGGAAGAACTTGAAACTGCAGGTGTAATTAGTTGGTGATTTGCAGACTGTGATTACAGGCAACTGTATAAGATGTCTTCTGTAGAGAGCTGGGATATGATTTTTCTGGATTTATATGAATTTCCATAATTTAAGACCCATGTGATTTGCCTATGCAGATTGAAACCACGAAAGGGTCTCAAACAATTAATTACTAAACAAACTGCAAAATTGACTGCATATTTCATAACTCGGCCTATTAAATTATAACTATTTTCTATTTTGATAAATTTAAAATGTCATTTATTCATGTGATGTAAAGCTGATGATGATCCCTCAGAAATCATTCTATTATGCTGCATTGCATTATTTCTGTTTGTGTGCCATCCTCACATAGTGCTGTTGTGAAGCATATCTCAACATAGTCCTTCCATATCTCATCTCTCAAACATGATCTGAACATAACCCAGGCTTTATGCAATCCTCCAAATAAAAGGTTAAAACGTTCCCAGAGCAACATTTTAGTGGTTCACGGATAAGTAGTTCTATAGCAGTGCTAGAGCCCCTGTGACATAAGCCTGTATCTGTAAATCTATGTTGAAACATGATTCTCCTTAAGATGCTTCGTTTACAAAGTGCAGTTTGTAATTCCGTCCTGATTTCCTAAAGATGATTGGTTTGGACTGTATATATCATTATTCTTCTATTAGCATGAGTAATCAGCCGGGTGTTAAGTTGACTTGTTCCCGTCTGTGAATGAGGTGTTTAATATGCGGCTGAAGGCAGGCGGTGTGTGACCCTGTGCTGCTGTGTGTGTGAGAGGTGTGTGTGTTGAACATGTGTCTGGGCCCGTCTGGATAAGCGTGCGTGTTTGAGAGCGCGACGGGTGGATCAGTGCAGACTGAGCTTGAGTGGATCTCTGCTCTCATTTCCCTCAAGGCTCAGCGGGTCGAGATCTGTGCGCTAGAGCATGTGTTTGTCTGTCAAAGCACCTCTCATCCATCTATCCGTCCATCTCTCCGTCTATCCATTTATCCATCTATCTATCCATCCATCCATCCATCCATCCATCCATCCATCCATCCATCCATCTATGTCTGTCCGTCCGTCTGTCCGTCCGTCCGTCCGTCCGTCCATCCGTCCGTCCGTCCGTCCGTCCATCCATCCATCCATCCGTCCGTCCATCCATCCATCCATCCATCCATCCATCCATCCATCCTCTGGTTAATTAGTAACAAGGATTCAACTAATATGGAATTTTGACATGTGGTCACAGATGTGTGTTTATAACTAGTCTACAACTGCGCTAAATGTGGCTCATCTAGTCAGATTTCAGCCATTTTTCCATTTATATTCCCAGTCCTTTGTTTATCTCTCTTAGTCACCGTCAATTCTCAGCTCTCACTCACAACCCACTCTATCTGTACAGGAGCGTCTCGTTTATCTGCGATACACTCATCCTCTGTTCCCATTATTCCAACTCCATCACTCTCCATCACTCATGTGCTGCAGTCATCTTCAGGGGTCATTTCCCTACATCATTTCCCAGACAAGAGACGGGATACGCAGAAAGCATATTGTCATTACAACCGAAAAGCCGACTGTAATAATGATACATTTTACACAGTCAATTTCCCTCCCCATCGAGCCTGTTCTCATGACAACATTTTAAGATCTTAATGGCGAGGTGCGTCCCATCTCTCCCATATATTCGTGCTCTTAATGCCCTCGGTGCGGTTCTACATTTGAAAAATTCCAAATAACTCTAAATCTAAGACAGACTGTGATGTTTGCAGAGCTGGGTGGAGTCGTGAGGCAAGAGAGCTGAGGGAGAAATTACGCCGAGCACATTGAAAGCAGTGAAAGAAACAAACATAAAGCCCCATCTGGAATATTGCCCCAGGCAGGATCACAAAAACAAACAACAGCCTGGAGGCAGGCCTTTCTGATTCCATGTGCACTCGCACTCGCACGTCCATATTGTTTTCTTCATCTTTAAAAGCGTGCACTCAGGTTACCTAGCTCCATAGCATGAAACATACAATTAAAGCCAACTTTTCTACTGTGTTGGCTATTTAATGAGCAGATCAAATGTAGGGACTTGATTTAATCCCATATTGTTGATATGGGTTGTGAAAGGTGAGCACTACAGGAATGGAAGCAGAACTGAAGATGATTGGCTTAACTTTAGTGCGTCCTCACACGCATCATACATGTCAAGTGAGCAAGTTATGACATTTTGATGACAGAGTACAAAGTGAATTTGCTTTTATTAAAAATAATAAATGCACAGATGGATTGTTATGATAACGAACAAACCAGATCTAACCCACTAACACATTAGTTTTCTAGTTATATTGGTGGTAATGGTTAAATCACTGACACTTTATTTAAGATACCCTTTGTTTTTGTGGTAGATAACAATATATCAGCTTATAATGTAGTTTACTGCTGTTGTTTCACTACTTTGAAACTGTATCTTGTCTAACTAAAAGCTATTTATAAAGCAGGTTTCCCAATACTGACCATAATGTCATTACTCAGAAAGTTTCCAGCCTCAGGCGTCTCAGAAATCCCGTAATCCAACGAGTCTCTCCATACCCATCTGGATGATTGACAGGTGGGTGAGACTGGTTTAGTTGGGGCAGGAGGTGTCAACCTTCACTCCCACTACACCAGAATGTCACACTCGAGAGCAGCCCACCCCTCCTCAAGCAATTTTATGATTCGTTTACCTCAATGAAGGCCGTTTATTACAGTTTATTTATCAATAATGGAGTCTCTATAATTCGTTCTGGAGGCTGAGAGCAAAATGCATTCAAGAGATTTTTAACAGAGGCCCAGAACTCTGCTCAGGTACGCCAATGAATTTCACACGTCATTGTGCTCTGAATGCAGTTGGTAATACTCAAGTGTTGCATTGTCAGCATTGTCGTGAGGAATGCTACAGAGAGCAAATGTCTTCTTCCATGGTCAAGTTTTCTCTTAATACTGTCATAGGCGGAGCAGCATTTTCAGAATATTTTTGTACTTTGTGTTTAGTAAATATAGCACACACGCTAGCTACCTGAATAATAGCACATCTGATGTAATGGAACAGACATTTGATAGAAAATGCACTGAGCCAACATGATTTGCTGCTTGCAACTGCATTTCTGTATTTACGAATAAAGAAGTGTATTCAATGAGAAAAAGAAGGGAGGGGCTAAAATGTGATTGGATCGTAAAAAGTCACCATTGCATAGAGACATAAAGACAGACCTCAATGTTCAAAAGCAAGTCTGAAAAAGCTGATATAGTTTCTGGTTAACATTAACAAATATTGATACCAAAAAAAAAAAAAAAAAAAAAGCATTTCAGAGGCAGAGTAAGTTATTCTATTTCAATGAAAAATGTATAAGACAAACAAAAGTCATTTTGTGCACCAATTAATTGTTCACAATGAGACCAGGAACGTGTATTAAGAAAGTAAATAATGCATTTATGTACTAAGTGTTTCTGAAGTATTTCAGACAGAATTTTAGAAACATGTTCTGGTCAAAACCAACCGCTTTAAATTTATTAAGACCATATTTTGGGTTAAAGTATAAAGTATTATGCTATTTTAAAGGTGCCTAATTTTGTATTGGAGGTTTCTTACAATGGGTTTAAATTGGTGGTGCAACTTATCACAAATAAAGTGTTCAATTTGATTAATTTTAATTTTATCTTCCAGGTATCAGCTACAATCACCATGTTTGAGGGCGGGTCAAAGTAAAAGATTAGAGATGCAGTCAGCCAATGAAGGCTGACATTATGCAAATTTGTTACATTGTTACGTAACAGGAAATGAGACTGGAATTAGTGACGAATCGTTTTGGCAGTTCATAATCGATTCATTCTTTTAGGAGACAATAACCTTTTTTTGTCATGCACTTTGATCTTTAAAACTCTGCAGACCTTTTACATTCACAGCAGCTGTATTACACTACATGAAAGGTAATATTTGAAAAAAAAAGCATAATAGGGGCACTTTAAGAGTGACTGATGGACTGCAATGAAGAATAACTTTACTAGTTTTGCTCATGGACTGTTAAATCAACACTCAGGAATAGGTGCGCATAACTTTCCAGGTATTACATCAGAAAATGGAAGAGGTAGTTGAGAGAGAGAGAGAGAGAGAGAGAGAGAGAATAAGCAAGCATGTTTGCGTGGGGTGGTTGGGGGATATGTCAGGATTGTTTACTCACTATTAAGACAAGTACATAAAGAGTCTGAAATTTGGCCCCAACAATAGTCAGCCACAAGAAGCAGGGCCTTCGGCTCAAAGCCAACATCCCATCATATTTATCTAACACACACACACACACAGCCTGAAACACATAACCCTGCTGACACATGTCATTGTGTGCCATCTTAATGTGACTCAACTCAGCTCAGTTATGAAATTAATTTAAGACACATCCCACTGAGCCTAAAGTATCTTACTCTGTGTTATTGGCTCTCTCTGCCTTGTACTGTGTTTTAGTTTGATCATTTGAAAAGTATTTTAAAAACTGCAACCAACTTAATATAGTGTCTCTCGCTTGTTTCAGACAAACGCGGCTGCTGCCATCTTGCATCTCTGTTATATTTATCAATTGTATTGGAAATAAAATCAAAGGACTTCAGTGTTATTGGTATGTAATGTTGTTTTTGTTAAAGTCGCCATGAACCGGAAGCTACAAACGACTTTTCTCCAGTGTTGTGACGTATTTCCAAGTGAAACGGAATATTGAACAGAGGGCAGGGTTTTACTTTAGCGCTCCTCCTCTCCATCTCTCGCTCATAGCAGGCTAACGGTTAACGTGCCATAGCACATGACAGGAAGAGAAGAGAAGTCGTTTCGAGGGGGGAGGGAAGGATAACATATTTGATTAAAGAATATAAGGTCGCATGAATTTTTTTAAATGAATGAAGTGCACAGATAAATCATTTGTAATAAACACTACAATATTACATATAAAAATACGAATTGTAAAATTTGATTTCATGGCGACTTTAAAGGGATAGTTCACTTTGAAATAAAATTTTGGTATGTTTTAGCTTACCTCAAGGGCATCCAAGATGTAGGTGTCTTTTTTTCCGCAGTAGTTTCAATTTTGATATTTTTAGGTCAAACCGTTCTTGTCTGTCAGTCATATAATGCAGGTCGATGGTCACTGTCTCAAAACACAAGCACAGAGTCCAAATGAAACAATTCCCCATCGTAAGTACACATTGATGGCCTAAGACACGAAACGAGCGGTTTGTGTGAGAAAACGAACAGTATTTATATCGTTGTTATCTCTTGAAAACAGCACACGTCCAAATGATCTGACGGCGCGGGCGGGTATAGATATATAAATAGATGTCGCCTTGGCTACTGCAGTTCATTGGAACGAAACCGTAGCCAAGCAACATCTAGTGTATACATCTATACCCACCCGCGGGCGGGTATAGATGTATACACTAGATGTCGCCTTCGCTACTGCAGTTCATTGGAACGAAACCGTAGCCAAGGCGACATCTATGTATATATCTATACCCGCCCGCGCCGTCAGATCATTTGGACGTGTGCTGTGTTCAAGAGATAACAACGATATAAATACTGTTCGTTTTCTCACACAAACCGCTCGTTTCGTGTCTTAGGCCATCAATGTGTACTTACGATGGGGAATTGTTTCATTTGGACTCTGTGCTTGTGTTTTGAGACAGTGACCATCGACCTGCATTATATGACTGACAGACAAGAACGGTTTGACCTAAAAATATCAAAATTGAAACTACTGCGGAAAAAAAGACACCTACATCTTGGATGCCCTTGAGGTAAGCTAAAACATACCAAAATTTTATTTCAAAGTGAACTATCCCTTTAATAATATTCATCTTCTCTCCTGGATGATTGTTTTGTACAATGTAATGAATTATAAGATAATAAACAGGTGAGATTACTTATTTGTAATAAGTGGTATGACTGTACTATATCCTTTAAATGTCTAGTTTGAACTTGTTCAGTCATCTTGGCTGAAAGCTATAGCAACTGTTTCCTTTGCGGAAACTTTGCGTTAATTTTGGGCTAGTTCTGCGATAACAACTGGCTGGATATACAAGTAAGGTGAATTATTTCTTCTGTGGAAATTGCCTTTATTGCCTTTTTTTTTTTTACATATATATAATTGGTTAGCCTTTATGGAGCTCAATTATGTAATCAGTTACTTGACATTAACTCCTAATCCAAAGAATTATGGCTGTTATCCAGAAAATCGAATTAATTAAATTCAAACACAGTTGTATATAATGCACAACATAATTATGATCCATTTTAGGCACTGCTTGAGTACATTTTAAATTATTTCAATAATTAAATAATTAAAGCTCTCTACTGTATATTTTAATTTTGATTTGTTGGAAATAATTTTATTTTGTTAATCAAAAACACTTCATGTCTAAGATCTGATATCTAACATCCTGTCAGCCTGCAAAGGCACTAAACTCATTAATAGATAAACAGCACACATCACCATGAAATATAACAAATGTTAGATAACAGATACAAAATTCTATTGGCCACACTATTCTCACATTCTAAATATCTGGGGCATGTTTGTCATTTTCAGTGGCATTTTTGATCCAAGCCCTGGTTGATTTGGACCCTGATTAACTCTGAGAATTACAAACACACAAAGGTTATTATCATAAAAAGTTTAGTTTTCAGTGCTGGAAGGTCAGATTTAATTAATCTCCAAAGCTGTCAGCATATTCTTTCAGAAAACAACTGAAAGCATCAAGGGTAAACTGCAAAATTTATAGACAACCAATCGTAGTTTGTGTGTGTGATATTCAAGACACTGCCAATCTATGATGATGCCTCAACAACAGACCGACCTGTAGCAAAGTGTTAACTTCAAATAGTGCTTTAGCTGTCTCAAAACACTGTTAAAACCACACAGAACTAGTCAAGTCTAGTTGATGCAGACGGCCTCAAACCCTGTTCTGTTTTATGGACTTTTAATTTGTATTTCACTGTTTCCCTGTGTTCTGTTTCTTCTTTCCCCATTTTCCCACTTCTTTTCCGTTTTCTAGGTTACTGATTATGCCCTTGTTGCCATGGTTATTGATTGCTTTGAGCACCTGTTGCTTGTTCAGTTTGTTTTCTCCTGCAAATTTAAGCCCTCAGTTTTTTTCTTCTCACTGACTGGTATTGTATTTACGTTAGTGAAGCTGTTATGTTGTCTCGTGCTTTCTAGATTGCCTTCTTCCTCTTGTAAAATAAACAATAACTCCTCGTCCCTTGCCTGCAACACAATAACAATATAAAAAAAGTAATACATTTTAAAAAAATAAAACAATCGCACATACAAAAAAATGCTTTAAACTCAATTGCTCTTTTCAACCATTTTTTAACCGTTCACAGTTAAACATTATAATATTAATACATCACTGATCACTATTATCTTGACATTTCATTAACAAACAAGTCAGTTAATTACACAGCAATCCACACACTCAGTTGCCCACCGTACCCATGATGCTGCAGTACTCGATCTCTCTGAATATATACTGGACAAGCTTCATCCTGGAAGCTTAAGCTTGCTCTGCATTTTATTTTTTTTATTTTTTTGCATATTTTTATCATTGAACTCTTAACTGTATTATCTTTTATAGTTTTTTTTAAAAATCTAACTTTCTGAATTGTATATTCATGGTCTAGAGCCCGAAAAAGTAATCTCATGCACTTTAAATATTTGCAGCATTGCTCACAATGCTCATGATGTATTTGGCCTCTGGCTGGCATAGCCCTTTGACAACACACACACACACACACACAAACACACACACACACACACACACACACACACACACACACACACACACACACACACACACACACACACACACACACACACACACACACACACACACACACACACACACACACACACACACACACACACACACACACACACACACACACACACACACACACAATCACAATACACATTTGTGGCTGTGAAGTATTTCTTAAAAAATACTTATACTTATAAAACAAAAGTCTGTCATGAGCATCTCATGTGTTAAGGCTGTGTAGCCTGAGCATACATTTACTGACAACACCATTGTCTATGTTTCCATCCACCTATTTTTAAGTGTATTTTGGGATATCACATTAAAAAATGTTGGATAGAAACAGCAAGATGTGCATACATTTTAAAAATGTGCACAACAAAACGTATGTGGTCAATTGAGTCGGAATGACACTTACCAAATAAATTAATCGATGTACATCAAAAAAGTCATGTCACTTTGTGATGGGACGACATAACTGGACCAACCAGTGGACCGATTATGTTGCACAGTATCTGAAATGTTGTTTTGGTCATTCTGAAATGCCTTAGCCAAAGTCTCTAAGTGGTTCTGTACAACTACCTCCCAGAACAGTCTTACACGACTGCGTCCACAAACAGCAGGCATCCGCCTCAGATAGCGATTTAACATGACTGCGTTTATTGCGTTTCGTCTGCGCTGTGAAAAATATAATATCACAAAAATATTTAGCAGCACAACTGTTTTCAACATGTGCACCAATAATGTGACTATTTCCAGTGATGAAAGTGAGGAATGTTAACATGACACGAGCAAACCTCTTCACTCCCATTCACGTCATTTTCAGAAGACTGATTTTTTTTTTTTTTTTTTACCATCACCACCTTTATTCACATATCCCAATGTACAGCACAAATGATGGACATGATTAGTTACAAGCTCTTCTTATTTCTATTCTATTCTATTCTATTCTATTCTATTCTATTCTATTCTATTCTATTCTATTCTATTCTATTCTATTCTATTCTATTCTATTCTATTCCATTCCATTCCTATTATTTCTATAAGACATACAAGAACCAACAGTGAAATGTCTCTTGACTCGGCAAGTTTGCGTATGTGTGCTTAGGTGGTGTGTTTTCACAGTCAGGGACATTCTGGAAACTCCCAGGTGTTGAAAATTAATTACAGTTTTTTACGATTGCTATGACAGATTTTTCAATACATTTAACAATTTTCCAAAACTCTTAACACAGTTAGCACTACATCCGTCTGTGTAAGCTATACTATTAACACATTTCTTGTTGCTTTAACACAAAATGCATACAATTAACACAAATTTAAAATGCTTGAACTTCTTTTACACACAAGCTCAAACAAGAACAAAACAATGAATTTTTACTGCCAAATTTACCAATGCTTTAACACAGTATGAACAGATAACACCATGTTCTGAACCTAACCTTACAGTAAAGTCAAGGTAAACAGCTGCTTATATTGTGAACTGAAACACAAATATATCCCCTGTATTTTATTCTATTCTTACTGAGAAACAGCTGATAGAATTATGCAAATAGATGATGACTCTTTTTAAAAAAAAAAAAAATTTTTAATTCTTCTGGTGCTTTTTCTGTTCGTATATTTTGTATTTTCACATTATTCCATTGCTACTGAGAAACAGCTGATTGAAGTTATGCAAATATGGGACAATGTGGCATTCCACCATTCCCGTGCAGTCACAGCCTGGTTTGACGCCCATCAGAGGATGATGTCCATTTTCCCCTTACTTCCCTTTCCTCAACCCCATTGAGGAGTTTTCTCAGCCTGGAGATGAAAGGTTTTTGACCATAGTCCACAGGACCAAATGTCCCTCCTGTATGCAAAAGATGCTGCATACCAAGACATCACAGCTGAACACTACCAGGATAAGGCAAGCCAAAAGATTCTTCCCAAGATGCCTTGCCAGGGCAGATATCAGGTGTGATGTGGATGAGAACGTGGACAAATGCAGAAGACCGGGCAGATTAGAAGATGGCTTTTTCTGTTTGTATATTTTGTATTTTCACATACAGTAATACTGTAAATGGCAGCTATATTGCATATTTTTGTTATCTTGCAGAAATGTCCTGTTGCAAATAAAACCGTTACTGCAGCAATTCTGTCTCTGTCTTCTTCTTTTCATAAACCATCCATTCTATAAAGCTACTCTAAGAAGGGGCATTTATTTTGTTTTACTGTTTTGAATTTCTGCTGCAAAAAAAAAAAACAAAATGCATGAATTTACATTACAAACAAAACAAAAACAAAAATATAGAGACTTCCAAAAAAAGAAAGAAAACTGCAGTGCAAAACACAATCTATGATCAATACAGTATACTGTGTGTTGTATAAGGGCAGACCTGACACATATAAAATAATGCAGTTTCTGTAATTTCAGCTGATGATAGTGGTTTTTTTTTTTTTTTTTGTCATTGTGTTATGATTGACTAAATGTTCCTGTTGGAAGAGAACATGTGTTCGTGTTTTGAATAATGATTTGATTTTGAAACATGTTTGCAGTGTTTTGGTAGACATAGTGTATTGTGTTAGTGTATTATTGTATTTTGAAAATTAGTTTTGGAGTTTAGTTTACAATGTGTGATTTTGAGCATGAAATTAACCGTTTTGCCAATTGTGTGTTTTAGGTGTGTTGGTGCGTTAAGAGTTTAGGAAATTTGTTAAAAGTATTGAAAAAATTGTCATAGCGATTGTAAAAAACTGTAAAAAGTTAAATCTTTTAAATCACATTTTTATTTTATTTTTTTCTGGTTGACTGCTTTTCAGTGTTAGTTCTGTAAATTAATAATGTAAATTAATACTGTATATAGGCACAGTGAGGTGCTCCATATGCCATAATGGATATTTTTAAACAGATATTTTTTGACCTGTGGGGATGTTCATAGTTCTATCACAGCTGATGTTTATCATTCGTGTCTTGATGAAATGCACCAGGTTATTCCCATGTGCTGCATGTCATATTTCCTTCATGATTATCTGACAGTTAAAGCTTAGTGGGGTCACATGAGAAGTGCTTCATGTGTCAATATTAAGTGATTTTGACAGATCATAGCATGATCTCACAAAGGTTTCAGCTTGACATAAATATGTTATCCTCACTCTTCATGAACAGCTTTGAGAGATCAGCATGCCTCACCTGTTGTACATTTAGTGTTAAACATCAGAAAAAATAAATATATATATTTTTTGGTCCTCCCCCTTTATGTGTTGGTCCTGGAGCAAAATTCCATTCAAATAAACACAGTCCTCCAATGCGGATCAAGTTTTGGCTGGTTAGCTCTGGCAGTCAAACCTGCTGGTAGATTTTGTAACTCACCATTATTTGGGGAAAAGCATCTTTCTCCATTGGCGACCATTAAATAACAGTTACTGCATTAAACGGCCCCAGAGTCACGTTTTTATCCAGAGCCCCTTTCATGGATGTAGGGAAACCTCCCTGCCAGACCTCCACACTTTAACAATTCATAAAAGTGTTGAAAGCAATCTGATCCGAGAAGATTAAATCTCCCAGCACAAGGCAGGGGAGGACGTGCAAACGAGGTGCAAAAAGAAAATGCATCCGAGGTAACGCTCACATCGGCGCACACAGGGGAAAAGCAGCTGTTAAAGTGTTTAGCTTTGATTTCATTCAGGAGTGACATAATTGATTTTAATGAGATGTGCATAGAGTGAAGTGGTTGTATTGCTCAATCATTTGCCAGTCTGCCTGTTGGGCTCTGCTATACAAATGTGCAGCATTCTCCAACATCCACAATTCTCCAGCTCAGTCTCTCTCTTTCTTGCCTTTTTTAATCTCTCTGTGTTGCTAAATGTAAGTAAAATGGCATCGGGGTGCGTTTCCCATACAACGACGTAACTCGCTGCTTAACTACCATACGACGCATCTTTGAAGAAATCAACTAGATAGTCACGACTGTTTGAAACCGTATTGTTGCACATGTGTCATTTGGCAGGTGGTGAAGTAATAACTACACTTAAGTAATCCGTTATGAGATCATTTCTTTTCAAGATTTTTTGCTATAAAGTAGAGATATGGCATCTGAGGATAATTCTCATTTGCTTTTTCCCCCAGATTCAATCACAGGATCATAGTACACACATGCGCACTCTTCAAAAAGAGTGCTTCAAATCCCTTGACAAACTAAAAGACGTAAATGACATTTGTATGTATATATTTATATTGTACTGAATGTCAGCTTGCTTATTTTGTCCAAGTCCACATGTCATGCAAACTGTGCATCTAACCGCAGGTCGAGAGCTGTCGTTCCAGCCACACAACTTTGCGATGCTGTTTGCGAATGTCCGTTGAAACTATGGTTTGGGGAAAAACTAACTCGTTGAAATACTGTATATACTGTATGCTGATAATGACGGAACTTGTGACCATAGTTGACTAAAAATACTTTTGAGAAAAGCACTCCTTACTCAGTCCAGTGCTCATTTTCAAAGAGACTGCAAATTGCAGTCTATACTGTATATGCCGTAAATTGTGCACAAAACAGATTCAATATTAAGTGGAGTTTATAGAGTCCATAAGGAAATATTGTTTTGATTATTTTGTTTGACCGCACCATTTAATTGGCATATCTTTATAGAACATTTTATTTACATGCTTGCAATAAAACAGTATGATGTTAGTGATGGCCAAAAACTCTCAACCACATTAAAAAACCACATTATATATATATATATATATATATATATATATTTGACCACTACAAAGTGGCTTAATTGACAAAGGTTCTCACTGTAAACCCTAACGTTTGAGGTTTGAGTAGGGCAAACTTAAATTAAACTAATTAGTTCAGTCAAATGACCTTTTATGAGTATTTAGCACTTTCTTTTTCTTTCAAGGTGACATAACTGATATATTTTAAGTAAACTGAACTGTTTCATTGTTTTGAGTTATATGAAATTATTTCTTTTAATTTAGACGAACTTAAGTTTAAGAAACTGGGCTGGGATTCTACTTCCCAGCATGCTTTGCCGATGGTACTCGAAAGGGAGAGTAAATGCTAAAATTAAGTGTAATATAAGTTTTTTTTTTTTGGTCTGTAAGATTAATGTGAAGTGGGAGATTTAGCAGTGATTAATGTTTTGTTATGCTTATTTAGAAGAATTTCTGTTAATGTTGATTTTTTACCATCATGGTGACAAGTGGTGCATGCCTTGGTTTGGTTTGAGTATGATCAAAGCTTTTTATTTATGGATTAGCTGTTCCAGAACTAATGCAGATTTCTTATACTCTACAGTCGTTAAGACTAGGGATGCTAACGATTAATCGATGATCGATTAATTGTCGATAATAATTTAATTGATAAATTTAGCAGGGTCATCATTAGAGTGTGTTGTTTTGAGGTGAACAAAACGTGCTGCAGAAACTTGAGGAAAAAACTAAACGAGCGCGCCGTAGTTACGTATTCTAAGTGTATTAGTGTCTTCAAGCCATGCAATGGGTTAGATAGGCTAGCTGTTTATTTCAAAACATAATTAACCAAGGGTCCAAAATAACCACGAAACAAGTGATTATACTGAACATACCTGTACATACTTGTGTAAATGCCACAATAAAACTACACAGAATAAATAGTGTTCGACCGTTCTCTACACATCGCTCCTAACCACCGTACCCGAGATCCAGTTTCCATTGGTTGAACTTTCAAATGACTTTGGAAAACAATGCAACGATCGGATCCCGGAAGTCGTATAGCTTTAGCCAAGCAGAATGTCATTGTCACTCTTATGTTGTGTTGGGGCTCGTTCGAGACCCCCTGCACTAAATAAAGATATGTGATCTACTGGTTTACTAATGTTTTGCCAAGTTACCAAAAATAATAATAATAAAAAAAAAAGCATCATGTGCATACTGTTTACATGTGCACTTTTTCATACAAATACTTGGTATAGTTTATTTTTTAACTGAAACAAATATGCTGCTTGTATTCTGCTTGAGTCTTTTTCAAGTCTATCTGTTATGAACAATAAACATTTTCATGTAAAGCAGTTATTTTTCACGCTATGCAAATCAAGCGCTTATAATATGTAAGTAAAGCATTTAGTGATGGTCATATTCCCTATATTCACTGTAAACCCAAGGATATTTTGTGTCGGTTAAGCAAGTGATTGTTAAGTAGCTGGCCCCCCAGGCTCCGGATGTAAGAGGATATGGTTAACGATTAATTGATTGTTAATTTAAACAACGACTGATAATGGGAATTCATGTAAATTGCCATCCCTAGCCACCATGTTTTACAAGTCTTTACCAGTTTCTCATCTTCAGTGTACATTTATGGGCTGACTGCTGTGCTTTGGTATAGAGTAAGGCATGCCGACAGATCCATAAAGCTTTGATGAAAATCTGAAGAAAACAAAGCATGACTCCCAGGAGAGACCACATGCACCCTGGGCTTTGATCCCCCCCCCCCGCTCCATCACACAAAGCTGCACTAATACACACACAGGCGGGTAATAGGAGCGTTCATTTCGTATTCAGGTGGAGGCCCTATCTTCTGTTTGTCTGATGTTATTACTTATTTATTATTCACAATGCATAAGCCGGGCTCATTGACGTACGTTGCCTCACTGGTGGGCCGGGTGACTTAGGATAATGTGTATTCTCCACAGATAGGCGGCAGGGACCCAGTCTCGGCTGTCCCCTTTTAATGGCCCAGCCGGATGCCAAAAAGAGGGGGATGGCGATCGGTCATGTGAATTCATGGCACGTTCCTTCCTGACAACACCTCGTCCCGTGTCTCATCTCCCTCCAAGACCAGTGGCTGCCACTTTGCGCTCCCTTCGCATCCTGATTGATTGACAGGCGTGGAATGGCGGACAAGTGATTATGAAGCCGATCTGTGTGTTAGTGTAGGAAGAGGTAGGAGGGTGATTGACAGCTTTGTGGTGGTGTGAAACAGCCACAAGCCTAACTTTACACACACACACACACACAGCAGCCTTGAGTCATTTTGACCAGCAGCTGGTGACTGAAACCCTGGGCCTAAAGCGGACTGTTGTTCTCCTGAGGCATCTTCACACCCATTCACTTTCATCAACACTCGCTCATGGACAGATTATTAATATCATAGTGGTTGTTTCCTCCCCTCGGTCATCAGGGAACCTTGTCGGAGGTTATACCAGCTAGCAGTGAGTCGGCGGTATACATGGCTCACTCTATAATTGGCGGTGCATTTCACATCAACAAAAGAGTACAGTATGTTTTCTCAATAAAATGACTATTGGTTTCATTTCAGCAGCGTTAAACATATCTGCTAGTTGCCAAGCTTTAAACACCGTCTGGATTATACAGGGGAAAGGATGGTTTTCTTTCCCGGTGAACTTGTCAGCTGTAATTCAAGCTGTATTCTATCCCTCTAATCCTAAAACTGTGCCTAAACACAACCCTCACAGAAAACTTTCTGCATTTGTAGATTTTCAAAAACATCACTCAAGCCTTATTCGGACGGGATTAGTTTAACATGGAGAGGTGGGGTAAAGTAATAATTACCAGAGCTTCTCTGTGATTTTTGTCCCGTCCGTAATGCGCTATTTCAGTAATCATGACGGACAATGTCAGTAAAGATTACGGCAACATTTACCTCGTGTAAAAAGGTCCGGAAAAATGACCTCAGGTAATACTAATCCCGTGCGAATGGACCCGCTGTAAATATGTATGTAAATATTACGTCATTTTTAATTTTTTAATTTTTAATTTTTAATTCCTGTTTAAAAGTAGTTTTCCGCATTTTTTAAGTATGGAGGCGCTTGAAAAAACATTCAGTTGCGATCTAGGTGGTGGGACAAGTCTGTGGCAAAACTCAAGTGTTACAGACTATATAAATATTACAGACTACCTGTGGTCAAATTACTTTACTCCATCTGCCCTTGTAAAACTAATCCCGTCCAAATAGGGCTTTAGTATGATAAGCTGTTTTCCTCATGGTGACCAAACATTTTTTGCCGCAAGGACAAGGATTTCAGATATTGCCATCTTTGTGGAGACATTTTTCCCCATAACATAGGGTTTACCAGCACCTCACACTGGTCTCCATGTTTTATGGGGACTTTCCATAGACATAATGTTTTAATACTGTATTAACTGTATATTCTATTCCTTAACCCTAAACCTACCCAATAACAGAAAACTTTCTGAATTTTTACACATCTTATAAATCTGTTCCAACATCTATTGAGCTGCTCGCGGTCTCCTGCATCTAGCAGCTGTTTGCTCTGAGACCATGACTGACTCATGACTGACTCGCAGTGCTTCAGGCAGAACATCAGTGTGTTAAATAATGCTTCTCACGCAAGTCGCACAGGAGACGCTATTGATTCCAAATGAACTTGATGTTAGCGTTTTGCGAGCAACACAAAATCCCCCCCCGTCATTTTGAAAGAAACATGTAATTTTGCTTGACAATTTGGCCCAAAGAAGATGCATCATAAGAGCTACTTACCTTTTGGAGAAGTCTCTACATGATGCAGTAGCTTATGATTTATACAATCATTTACCATTTGTTGTCACTCTGTAGACCTTTGGCACTATAATTTGAATGACTGTAATGACCACTAAAGCAGATAACACTCACCTAGAAAATCACAGTTGTTCTCATTTGAGAAATTTCTTTTTACATTTCATCAGATTTAATGCATAGAGAATTTCTGCTCATACCTGGTTTCTTGATTTTGTATTTATATGTATACATTAACACATAATGTATGAAAATTATACATTTCTATTAAAACAACAAAAACATTTTGTATTGTAGCACGTAACTGCATTCGCTAACAATATAGTTGAGATTCATATTTGGATTTATTACGGTTTGTTACTGAGAAGCTGAGATCATTATTTCCAGATCATTAGTGTGTGTTTACTTTGTAGTGTAGAGAGAGTGTGTGCGCATGGTTGCCAGGTTTGTTAAGTACGTTGAAAAGTAAGTTGCAAGGTTTGTTTAAATTAAGTTAAAACGCTATTTCGAAAATGTATATGATTGGGGGATTTTAACTCTTGATCTGGCAACCCCAAGCTTATAGGTATGCAAGATAATGGAAATATCAACAACAACAACAACAACAATAAAAGGATCAATAACCAGCGGGCCAATATCGCAGACGATTATGCATAATCTATTGAGAGAGAAATCGTGGTCAAGATTAATATACAATCAATACTATAATGGTTAACACTTTATTTCAATGGTCCACTTTAGACAGTCTACTAACTATTAGTAACTTTGCAACTACATGTCAACTAACTCTCATTAGAGTATTAGTAGACTGTCTGCTTAATATCTGCTAACACTTTATTGTGATGCTCCTCAACAGACAATATACTGACTATAAGTAACTTTACAAGTACATGCCAACTAACCCTAACCCTACCACTCTATTAATACTCTAATGAGAGTTAGATGACATGTAGTTGCAAAGTTACTTATTGTTAGTAGAATGTCTAAAGTGGACTATCGAAATAAAGTGTAACCCGCATTCTTGACTGATTGATGTCTCAATATACAATAAAGTTTTGTTTGAGAATTGGGGAACTAGTACTGTTTTCTAGTAAGTATTTTGAGCCTAGGCTGTTATGCATGAATGTAAAAGAGTAACAAAACTCACAAACTTGTGCAATTGATATTCATAATTGGAAGTTGAAATTTACATTTTTCAATTTGCACACACAGGCATAGTCCAAACACTGTTATTAATTCGAAGTTGCAGATGAATAGTCATAAACGTGATGTGTATTACATATTTTTACACTTTAATGCAATTTTGCTGTACAATCACAAGTCTGAACTTACAACCTCTCAAATCTTGCGGTACAACTTATCAATCTTAGCACCTTGACTTTTGATACTGCTTTATTCCTGTTGCAATACTGACTCATGAGAGCAGAACCGGCGCTGAGAGTGGGAATGAAGCCGTTTTATAGGTCGATGCCTGACCAATGAAATTTGTAGCACTATAATATTTATTGAGCAAGTTCTAAAATTCAAATCTATAATCTCTTGGGTTTTGCTACTTTTTTACCTTCATAGTTATGGGTGTTTGTCCTCAATTATTGGTCTTATTGCGGTCAGCCTGTAATCTTCAGCCATGCTGATTTATTTCCCTGCAAACATACAAATAGGCTTGTGTGAAGCTGCAGTATTATTAGGCCTGAGCCATCTTTAGCCACAACCTTGCGGCAGACAATCAGAGACAAAAGCTGGAAAATGACAGGTTTGGCTATGATTTATTTGAAAGGATAGCAATTTCTGAAGCCCCCTCAGGCATGATTTCCATACCGGCCCAGTCTGAGAGGTGTTGTGATTGCTTCTCAATCATCCAAGGCAAACACTAATTACATTTTATTTTTGGTCTGTGAATGAGAGGTCTCCGGTATAGAAGGCTGTGTGTTGGTGTGGCAGAAAGCTGGAGGCTACTCGGACACTTTCTCATTCTCTGTGATTGGTCGTTGAGTTGAAAATGCACCACGAATCTTGACACTGAAGTTTTAACCTGCTTTTAAAGGCTCGATTAATTATCACTGGAGAGCCTCAGGTGTTCTGCTGATGGCCGATTGACCCGTGTCTGTGTGTGTGTGTGTGTGTTTCCAGACAGATGCTGCCCTGATGTATGACGCGGTACATGTGGTGGCCGTGGCCGTCCAGCAGTCTCCTCAAATCACCGTCAGTTCACTGCAGTGTAACCGCCACAAGCCCTGGCGCTTCGGCAACCGCTTCATGGCGCTCATCAAAGAGGTACTGCTCATCACACTGGTCATTTAGACTTTAATCTAAACAGTGTTACAGTGTAATTACACATAAGTACTATCAATATAAGGACACATTAAAGTAATCAAAAGAGACAGTAAAGACTTTTAGATTGTTAAAACTTTATTTTAAGGTGTCATTGTTACAGTGTAATTATACATTTAAGTACTGATTAATAATAATTAACTACATGTACTTACTATAGGGTAGGATTAGGTTTTGGTTCAGGGTTAATTGCTTGTAATTATGCATAATTTACTGTTATGGTAAGTACATGTACAGTAACAAGGATACTGTAAAATAAAGTGTTTCCAAATAATTCTATTTTTAGTTAATGAACTTTCTATTCATCAACGTTTTCAACATTGATAATAATAAGAAATTCTTCTTGGGCACCCAAGCAGTATCAGTGCTTTCATAGCGAACATTTTAGTTGCATTTAGGACTGAAAATTACTGAATGCACTGTGAAAATAAATTCAGCCGCACCTAATCGATGGATGGTATAATACAACCGTGATAACAACCAAAACTCCTAAACTGCATCTAAACTGCACAACAGTTGTTCAGCACTGGTTTTCATGCCTTCAGTCAACTGAGCAAGTGTGACAAAGTTGGACTACAGTTGGACTACACTTCAGAGTTTGAACACTGGAATTATGTTTGTGAAATAGGTTTACATGAGCTTCTGTTGTTTCTTTACCGATAAATTAACTGAAAATATTACATTTGGATTATCGGAAGCGGGATATTAATGGGGGCTTGGGGCAAAAATTACACCAAAATAATAAAAATGTCACCAAAATTCGAGATATGGGGGCAAAAAATGCCCCATAATGAGTTCTTGTTTTTAATATTAATAAAATAGTTGATCAATATCACATGAGCAAGACTGTCAGAACGATATTAAATGTGATACTGGTTTTATACAACTCTTCAATAAACAATTTACATTTTTGAGACACTTTTGTCTGCTTTTTGCATTTTGAATCTGGCATTTCTGATTATGTTGATACTGATTTCATTTGAGTGGTACCAGCCTGATCATGTCTTATTCTAATTGAACTTGTTTAAATCACTTTTTTAAAACAAATGTATACATTTAAATTCAAGAATTTGTCAAAGATGGTGAATACATTTAATAAGGTAAAAAAAAAAAAAAACACTTAAAAAGCCCCCAGATATATTAGAAACGATAATAGTAACTAAATAAACAAGAACTCTGAATCAAAATAAAACACAAGAATAAACAGGACATCCACACGTAGCATCCATGAAAGGGCAAAAACCAACAAGGAACAGGAGAAACACAGAGAGATATCTCTATATCTCTATATATCTATATAGGCAGCCACAAATGAATAAACAAGACACAGCAGAAAAACTACAATTAGAATACTGTAAAGGGATTCCACTGGAGGCAAGTTATAAAGAACCCAAGTGCAGTTTATTACAAATAAAATAAAACATGAAACAAAAACATGGCGTGGCATGAACATGAACTTACACAACATCAGACTACAGGAAACAATACTTGACCAAGGCACATGGCAAACATGAGGGCTTAAATACACAGACTAATGACTAGACAAGGAACACCTGTGAACAATGAACAGACGATTAACCAATGACAAGACACATGGCAGGATCACATGACAAACAGGGAATCACATGACAAGTGGCGTGGCTTCGGCCATCTCTGCTGAGGGCTCAGGTTCAGGCGTGGCGGCGGCCATCTTGTCCAGAGACACAGGCTTAGCGGCAGACGTGGCGTGAACAGACTCAGACTTGGCAGGCATGACGTGAAGAGACTCAGGCTTGACAGGCATGACATGAAGAGACTCAGGCTTGACGTGAAGACTCAGGCTTGACGTGAAGAGACTCAGGCTTGATAGGCTTGACAGGCATGACATGAAGAGACTCAGGCTTGGCAGGCATGACATGAAGAGACTCAGGCTTGGCAGGCTTGACGGGCTTGACAGGCATGACATGAAGAGACTCAGGCTTGACGTGAAGAGACTCAGGCTTGACAGGCTTGACGGGCTTGACAGGCATGACATGAAGAGACTCAGGCTTGACGTGAAGAGACTCAGGCTTGACGTGAAGAGACTCAGGCTTGATAGGCATGACGTGAAGAGACTCAGGCTTGACAGGCTTGACAGGCATGACGTGAAGAGACTCAGGCTTGACAGGCATGACGTGAAGATACTCAGGCTTGACAGGCTTGACAGGCATGACGTGAAGAGACTCAGGCTTGACAGGCTTGACAGGCATGACGTGAAGATACTCAGGCTTGACAGGCTTGACAGGCATGACGTGAAGATACTCAGGCTTGACAGGCTTGACAGGCATGACGTGAAGATACTCAGGCTTGACAGGCTTGACAGGCATGACGTGAAGAGACTCAGGCTTGACAGGCATGACGTGAAGATACTCAGGCTTGACAGGCTTGACAGGCATGACGTGAAGAGACTCAGGCTTGACAGGCTTGACAGGCATGACGTGAAGAGACTCAGGCTTGACAGGCTTGACAGGCATGACGTGAAGATACTCAGGCTTGACAGGCTTGACAGGCATGACGTGAAGATACTCAGGCTTGACAGGCATGACGTGAAGATACTCAGGCTTGACAGGCTTGACAGGCATGACGTGAAGATACTCAGGCTTGACAGGCTTGACAGGCATGACGTGAAGATACTCAGGCTTGACAGGCATGACGTGAAGATACTCAGGCTTGGCAGGCATGACGTGAAGATACTCAGGCTTGGCAGGCATGACGTGAAGATACTCAGGCTTGGCAGGCATGACAGGCATGACGTGAAGATACTCAGGCTTGGCAGGCATGACGTGAAGATACTCAGGCTTGGCAGGCATGACGTGAAGATACTCAGGCTTGGCAGGCATGACGTGAAGATACTCAGGCTTGGCAGGCATGACGTGAAGATACTCAGGCTTGGCAGGCATGACGTGAAGATACTCAGGCTTGGCAGGCATGACGTGAAGATACTCAGGCTTGGCAGGCATGACGTGAAGATACTCAGGCTTGACAGGCATGACGTGAAGAGACTCAGGCTTGACAGGCATGACGTGAAGAGACTCAGGCTTGACAGGAATGACGTGAAGAGACTCAGGCTTGACAGGCATGACGTGAAGAGACTCAGGCTTGACAGGCATGACGTGAAGAGACTCAGGCTTGACAGGCATGACGTGAAGAGACTCAGGCTTGACAGGCATGACGTGAAGAGACTCAGGCTTGACAGGCATGACATGAAGATACTCAGGCTTGACAGGCTTGACAGGCATGACGTGAAGAGACTCAGACCTGGCAGACATGACGTGAAGTGGCTCAGGCTTGGCAGATACTGCGGGTTTGTGGGGCTCCTCCCCAAAACCCACAGTAAATGAGGAACTGCTCAATAATAGGGCATAGTCCATGTATTGTGCCAGAGACCAATGAATTTTCCCCCCAGGCAGCTGGGAGCAAACAGGCTCATTCAAACCCACCCTAAAAATGTCCTTGAGGGCCACATCATTAAAGTCCAACAGGTGAGAAAGTTCACAAAACTCTGCCACATAATCCTCAATGGTGAGGTTGTCTTGACAAAGACAAAG
This sequence comes from Rutilus rutilus, assembly GCF_951802725.1. Taxonomy (NCBI): domain Eukaryota; kingdom Metazoa; phylum Chordata; class Actinopteri; order Cypriniformes; family Leuciscidae; genus Rutilus; species Rutilus rutilus. The sequence continues at coordinate 4,158,982 of NC_140230.1, read as the reverse complement.
GAGGGCAACTGCTGGGTTCATAGTAAAGGTCAAGTATTCTGTAAAGGGTTTCCACTGGAGGCAAGTTATAAAGAACCCAAGTGCAGTTTATTACAAATAAAACATGAAACAAAAACATGGGGTGGCATGACAACAAAAACCAAGGCATGAACATGAACTTACACAACATCAGACTACAGGAAACAATACTTGACCAAGACACATGGCAACCATGAGGGCTTAAATACACAGACTAATGACTAGACAAGGGACACCTGTGAACAATGAACAGACGATTAACCAATGACAAGACACATGGCAGAATCACATGACAAGACACAGAAACATGACAATGACATGAAATGTGACCAAGATAAGACCAAATCGTGAAAAATACACAGGGAACAGGAACTGAATAACTTCAAAATAAAAGACTTGACCCCAAAACACTGAAAACATCATGACACAAATATATTAGATTTTTGTCTGTGCTCTTCTCTGCGGTTTAAGTGCCTGGCTGGTGAAAATTCAGCATTGATCACAGGAATAAATTGCATTTTAAAATATATTAAAATAGAAAACAGGTATTTTTAATTGTTTCACAATATATATTTTCTGTATTTTTGATCAAATAAATGCAGAATCCTTGGTTCAAAAACATCTCACCAACTCCACATGTTTGAACAGTAGTATACATGCAACATATAAAGTGTCCAACGAATTTTACGAAGTGGCTAATTCTTACAAATTCATACGACCTCACTCGTACTAATTTGTATGTTTTTTGCTAAATCGTACTTATTTTACGAGTTGCCCAATTCATATGAATTCATACGAATGACCTACCCCTGACCCCGCCCCTAAACCTAACCGTCACTGGGGTTTAGACAAATCGTACGAATTCATACGAGTGAGGTCGTACGAATCAGCCACATTTTACTCACTCGTACGAATTGGTCTTGAGATAGCGTTGAAAGTGTCGCTCAGGGGTGCGTTTCTCGAACACCGACGTAACTCGATGCTTAACTACCATAGTACGATGCATCGTTGAATAAATCAACTAGCTAGTCACGACTGTTTCCTGAATCCGCATTGTCGCTAAGTGGTCGTTCAATCACGTTGGTTAATGACGTCACGCACGTGTGGAGTAATAACTTCTTTTAATGAATCTGTTTGAGATCGAATTAACGCTAGATGTTTTGCTATAAATTACAGACATGGCATCTGAGGACTATTTCTCATTTTTCTCAGTTATTTTGCTTTATTTCCAGATTCAATCATAGGCTCGTTCTTACATAGTAGAGCACGTTCGCACATGCGCACTCTTCAAAAATGGTTCTTTGATTGTCTTGTCAAACTAAAAGACATACATGACATTTGTTTCTATTCTAAATTAAAGACACAGGTTGTACTGAATGTCAGCTTGCTTATTTTGCTCAAGATAAGGATTTATTAAAGGGTTAGTTCACCCAAAAATGAAAATTCTGTCAGTAATTACTCACCCTCATGTTGTTCCAACCCCGTAAGACCTTCGTTCATCTTCGGAACACAAATTAAGATATTTTTGATGAAATCTGAGAGCTGGATCACTCCTCCATAGGCTTCTAAGGGATTGAAACTTGCCGGCCCAGAAAAGTTATTAAAGACATCGTTAAAATAGTCCAAGTGACTACAGTGGCTCAATCTTTAGTTTATCAAGCGACGAGAATACTTTTTGTGCCAAAAAAAAAGAAAAAAAAAAGACTATTCTACTATTCATTTCCTTCTCTCTGGGCCTCGAGTGAGTTCGTGTAGTAAAACAGCGCAGCGCTTCTGTGTTGTACGTCACACGTAGGCTCACTATTGGCCGACGCTGGTCATGTGTGTGATGTGTGTGACGTACAACACAGAAGCGCTGCGCTCGTTTTTTTTTTTTTTTTTCGCACAAAAAGTATTCTCGTCGCTTGATAAACTAAAGATTGCGCCACTGTAGTCACTTGGACTATATTAACGATGTCTTTAATAACTTTTCTGGGCCAGCAAGTTTCAATCCCATAGAAGCCTATGGAGGAGTGATCCAGCTCTCAGATTTAATAAAAAATATCTTAATTTGTGTTCCGAAGATGAACGAAGGTCTTACGGGGTTGGAACAACATGAGGGTGAGTAATTACTGACAGAATTTTCATTTTTGGGTGAACTATCCCTTTAAGTCCACATCATGCAAACTAGAAACTCTGCTTCTAACCACAGGTCGAGATCTGTCGTTCCAACTACACAACTTTGTGATGCTGTTTGCGAATGTTCATTAGAACGATGGTTTGGGGAAACACCGACTTCGTTGAACTATGCAAATAACGACGGAACTTGCGAACATAGTTGGCTAACGAAGCTTTTGGGAAACGCACCCCTGAGTGACTCTGAGTGCTGTGTTTCAGAGGTGCGTAATAATCTGAGATAGTTCAGAGACTCACAGCAGTTCTCCACCACTGCGATCCAGGCACCACAATCCACTCTATAAAATGCTGAAAATGCTCTCATCTTCACAGCGTTTCTGAATATATTCCTGGTCATAATGTTTTTGCCATTGTTTAATACATTATTGATGCCATGATCGATAGAAAATGTGCTTTAAATTAAACTTTCAGCAAGTGTTAATGATGTTAATTGCACCAGACAAATTACTTTTATGAATAAAGTGGTTTATCTTTTACAAGCGTTTGCTTGTTTCTGACCTGGAATAGCACTCCGTGAGAGCACTGCCGTGCAGAAGACAGCAAATTTATCTTAATCTAATGGAAATTATTCTTCTCCGTGCTATTTTCAGGAAAACTAGGACGGCTAATCTGAACTCTCCTGTCATTCTGCTGCCTATATTTAGACAGACTAAAAACCCTTCTTTTATTTGCTGTGCATGATATCTTAACCAGCCAGCTAAGACCAAAGGCAAACCGAGGGAGATATAAATACATAAAAGCAGGTGGTCTGCTCTTCGTAAGCCAGTGACTCAAATCTGTGCTCGTGATGACCCCACTCCAGACCCCCTGCCCTCCTCTGGATCTGCTTTGTCTAGACTACAAGTAGAGCCTGGGGCTGCGGAAAGACTGGTGAAGCTGTGCCGAGGTTTTTGTTGGAAATGATAATTAGAGGGCTGCTTAGTCTGATGACATTTCACCGTCTTTGAAAATGCCAGAGCACTAATCAAGATGGATACCTGGTACTGACCTAAAAACAGATCCATCGTTTACAGTATGTGCACTGTGGGGACTAAAAACTTTCTGATGCATTGCAGCAGTGAATCACGCACGTACAAAAACACAAACCCATACTGCAACTGCACACTGATCCTCAATGCGATGACTCCGACTTCCACCCAGACGGAACTGGATAAATATTCTGAATGTTCACATCCAATCTGACGTCTGACCTGTAATGCTGCCTGGATCATAATCATACACTGTTCGCTCGTTGGCCAGAGGAGAACTGAGCGACTGGGCCTGGGTTCTCACAAGGTTTTTTCTCCATTCTGGCACTGATGGAGTTTTGGTTCCTTGCCACTGTCGCCTTGGCTTTTGGCTTGCTTAGTTGGGGACATTTAATATTCAACAATATTATTGATCTGCCTTATTCAAGGTGGACGATGACGCAATTTTCTTCTAGAAACAAACTTTGTTGTATTATTTTCATGTTATCACTGTGAAGCTGCTTTGATACAATCTGTATTGTAAAAAGCGCTAAATAAATAAAGGTGACTTGACTTGACTTGACTAGCAGACCGTAGAATTCTCATTATACCACTGTATGGTATCTGTTTGGTTTTTTGATGACAGTGAATAGCAGAAATCACACTAATCTGACCTTTAATTGGCAATCTGAGAGCAACTCGGGCTGCCTTTTAGATGGTTGTCCCTGTGAAAAAGAAACTGATGCAGCTAAACATGAATGTGTGAATATATTATTGCATCCAACGCTTACAAGTGTTTCTTTTTGATCCTCCGGGAAATAAACTTTTTAAAGCACAATTTTACTCAATATTTTATTTTGTTTGTCTACTAACAATAGAACACAGTGGATATACAGTAAATGCATAAAAAAAAAAAAAAAAAAAAAAAAATAAAAAAATTATATATATATATATATATATTTTTTTTTTTCAATAATATATTTTAAGCTTATTTCACATCTAGAATTTTATGTATCATAAATTCATGTATTTTAAAATAATTGTCTTGCATAATTTGACAAAAATAATGAAAAAATAACGTTATTGCATTAATTTGGTTTTATTTTAGTATGAATTCGTTTGTGTTTATATATTTTCTGTATTAATTCAATTAAATTAGTTTTCATTCATTTAATTTTAGTTAAAGTTTTAGTATTTTTTGTGTGTATTTTTGCCATTATTATTCGTTTTTTGACATATCTATAGGGCTGGGATGAACCCATGATGAACCCATGTCATTCTTAAATCCCAATATATTTTTTTCATGCGTGAACAAAACTTCTCTTAACATTATTTGTAGCGCCTGCCATAAAAAAAATGCAGTTAGCTTTGTTCCTTGTTACTTTTGAGTCTGAGCTTTAAAATGGTCAATTGTATTATGAAATTCAAACAAAAAGGTTGAAGCTCTTTAATGTGCCATGAAAGACAAAGTGAAGTGTCACATGAACCGCTCATCTCTTCATAATTTCTACTAGACTAGACTAAACATGAATGAACATCACAAGGCTTGATGAAAGATACAGTACAACTTATTGAAATGTATCATGTAATCACTCAATTAGTGTTTCAACTGCAAAAGATGTAAATACAAACAACAGCTTGTAAACAATATGTCACATAATGTTACATTAACCCCAGAAAAGCTATTCAGTGACCATAAATTCATTAGTTAGCTAGAAAAATAACTCTAAGAGAGGAACATTTTGATATTCTGATAATATATGCACTATATTACATATTAATTATATTTGTACGTTACCTGTTTGAAGGCAAACACAGCTGAATAGAATGACTTATGTCAGTAACCATAGTAACTCAAGAGTGGCGGGAAACTAGAACATGTGACTGAGGATAAACAAACTAAAAGTCCATGAAAATGAAACTAAGATGACATAAACAGACTAAGTATGACACCAACTGACAGGGTTCCTTGTGTAGTTTATGTCTAAATGAATTGATATAAAATTGAATCGAGAACGCAATTAAATCGAATCGTAAGCTTGTGAGTTGAAGTCGAATCATGAAAGTTGTGTCAATGCCCATACATAAAGTCTAGCTGTTAATCATTTTTATTTCACTTTTAGTTCTAGTTATTTTAGTACATCAATTTAAACTAAATGAAAATGAGAAATGCTCCCTTGGCAACTAGCTGAAATAAAACATTTTTATTTTTATTTTTATTTTTTAAACACATTTTATTTTATTTTATATCAGTTAAAGTTTATTTTATTTCAAGTAACATATATTTTTTTTTTTCATGGTTTGTGTTTTAGTTAACTACAATAACAGTGGTCTGAACAAAATGGTCAGTCTGAACAGTCTGTCCTGCAGATCAGATTTGAAAAAAACAAAACAAAAAAAACATATCAAAGTGTGACCCGTACATTCTGATAAATAACGTATATTCACTGTTTAGCCAGAAAGGAAGAATTCATTGGATGTTGCAGGTTGGCTACAATGAATATTTTTCTTTAACCTCCAGGCCCACTGGGACGGCTTGACCGGACGGATAAATTTCAACAGGACCAACGGCCTGAGGACAGATTTCGATCTGGATGTGATCAGCCTAAGGGAAGAGGGACTAGAGAAGGTGCTGAATTCCTCTGGTTTCATATGTCCTTAGTTATGTACTTGCTGTCCTTCATAAGGACAAATGTGTGTACACCTGAAAATACACACACTTTCCCAGCCACTTAATGACAGGCAATAAACCCCCCCCCCCCCACACACACACACACACACACATACGGAGAGCCTCTAACCTCCCAGTTCTCTTCCACATGTGTCTGCACCTTCATGAATAATTTATCCCATTAATAATAAGGCCCTCAGTAGCCCTTTAGCCTTATGAAGTCTGAATTAAACAGGTGATTTGCAATTACAAGCTACAGGCTGTGTGTTTTCTGAAGTACTTTGTTTTTTGATGGTTGAACGTGTGTGAACGACTGCACTTTGTCATCTTGTTTTGAGTTGTCAGTTCTCAAGAGGGTCCTCTGAAGTAAATGAGACGGGTTTGAGAAGGGAGGAATGGGATTGCAGTCCTTTGGTCCGCTGAAGCAATTCTCATTTACTCACTCTCTTTTTTCCATCTCTCCATTTTGCTCTCTTGTGCACGATAACATGGTCTTCACATCACCTAAGCCTCTGTACAGATAATGTCCCAATGATTAAAGAACTCAGACAATATTCACTAAAACGTCTCGTTAAGGACTGCAACCCTGGTTCCCTGAGAAGGGAATGAAACGCTGCGTCTGAATGTTGACGTTATGTGAACGCTTCTGCGTGACTGCATATGATGCACGTGTGAAATCACTCCAAACTCACTGGTGAAACATAGTCCCATGACAGATGACAGTTGTAAAGGACTACTGGACCAAACATCTTCAGCTTCTTATAGGCTGAAGTAAGTCATGCAGGAAGTATGACAAAGCAACACAGCATCTTGTTCCCTTCTCAGGGAACCAGTTTTACAGTCGTAACTGAGACGTTCCCTTTCAAGGGAACTCAACGCTGCTTCAGAATGTTGGGAACATCCACACCCACTACGCCATACTGCACAAATGCCTGCCTAAAAGTTGTGAATTGTAACGAGCACAAAACTTGAGTCTCAAGCACTTGAGCGCCTGTGGTAGATTCCACATCCAGGCTATAGAACCTGATGAAGGGGTGTGGAGAGGACCAGCCGGCCAAATCACAAACACCTCGAAAGGAAACCCCTGATAACAATGCCTTAGAGGAAACCACACTCCTTGTAGAATGGGCTCTGATGACTTAGGACAAAGGAAAAATACGCGCCTCTTGAGCCACAGAAATTGCCTCAACAATCTATTTGCCTATGTGTTGTCCTAGGAGAAAAACGATCCTGAAGGTTAACTGGGTCAAAATGAAGAGAGTTTCCTCTATAAGGCATATAGTTTCCTTGTGGAGGGAGCTCTAGAGTTAAGAATGGTCTCAACAACTTTAGTTGAGAGACCAGAGTTCAAGTGTTGATCCCCCTCAGGAGCTAAACCCTCTCTAGAACTACTGGGAGCAGAGCGATCAGGGGAAAAGTGCACAGGCATAGCCTTGTCCACATCTGAAGCATGGCATCCAGCCCCAACGGAACTGGCTGTATGAGGGAGAAAAGAGTGGGCAGTGCGTTGTTTGCAAACAGTCCACTTCCGCCTGGCCGAACTACCTCTAATCAACTGTTTCTGAAGTCTCCATTCTCCAGGCCGGATGTCTGCCTCCTGGTTCAGGTGCTCAGGGATGTAAACAGCCTTCACTGAGAGCATCTTTCCCTGCGCCCTGAGGAGTATCTGGTGCATAGAGATCACGACCGCAGACCCCCCAAGTGATTTATGAATGAGACTACCGATGTGTTGTAGGACATGAGGGAAGCATCTTGTGACGACAGGAGGCCCCCAGCACAGGACCCTTGCCCAAAAACCAAGGCGTCTTCCACATCACTAGGGTACGACGACTTCTGCGCATAACCCTGATGATGTGAAACCCCTTGGTCTTGAGTCATTACTGCAATGGTCTCATGTTTAGAAGGCTCAAAAGAATCACGTTGGACACGACTGCCATGAGTCCCAACAGTCTCTGAAACAGTGACGGCTTAGCCTAGCCTGATCTTGCCTATGACTGAGAGAATCGACTTGATACGAGCAGGAGACAGATGTGCCTGCATCGTAGTCGAGTCCCAAAATCTATTCTAGAAAAGTGGTTATCTGTAATGGAGAATGCACATTCTTCTTTGAGTTAGAATAAATGTACTTGAGCATTTCCCTAGAATCGCAAAAGAGCCAGAGCTGCATTCATGCACTCTGTGAAAGTGCTTGGTGACGAGGCTAGGCCGAACGGAAGAACCTGATGTTGGTAAGCTTTGCCCCCGAAAGCAAACCTAAAGAACTTCCTGTGTTGAGGAAGGATGGATTGAGAAAGTAAGCATCTTCTATTGTAACAAACCAGTTGCCAGACTTGATTTGGGACTCAATGAATTTCAGCGTTAGCATCTTGAACTCGTAAGTCCAGAGGGTATGGTTTAGATTATGGCAAGCGCTTCAGATGCAGCCACACAAAAGCATTCCCATAGCGTCTATATTCTGTCTCAGCACTGAGCTCCCTCGAAAGGGAGCTGTTTTATAGATTCTATGGCCCTGCAAGAGAACTCGTTGGATGTTGGAACGTGCTGTTTATTATTTTTATTGAGGAATTCATTCTCTTTTTTTTGTATAATGTCATAGATTTATGAAAATATATATATATATATATTTTTTGTGCAGATTGGGACATGGGATCATGCAAGTGGTTTGAACATGACGGACAGCCAGAAGGGAAAGGCAGCCAATGTGACTGACTCTCTCGCCAACAGATCGCTGGTGGTGTCCACTATACTGGTAAATAAAATATTTTATTGCTTCTATGCACTTTATTTCTTCTAGTTTGCATGCATAATACTTCAGTTATTGTCCATAAGTGTGTATAAAATAAATATAGACATAATTTCACAGTTGGTACTGTACATTGCACCTATTCACTGCTGTGTTCCTGTTTTTCATGTGTTGTTGTTTCTGTTTAATTTACCTCATTTTATTTGAGACAAATTGTGTGGAAAAGCATTTTAAAATGATCTTAAACTCTATGCCACTGACACTGACAGCAGACCCTGACAACTCTCACTAAATTACATAATATTGTATTGCTCCTTCACCTTCTTTTCTCACACTACTCTGATAGTTGAAGCCAAAGGCAGCTCACTTATGTCAGATTGCACTATCATAGTCCCTGAGTGACGAAGCACTGTGGTTTGAGGCTGTTCAAACCATTCCGGTCTCTCACCACCAATCAGGATAGCAGCTTTGTTCCTGTCATCTGTTCAGATGCTGTGCCTATTGATGGAATAAACTTAGAAACTCTTGTATTCAGACAATTGTATAAGTGAACTACTCTTTGAAGTATCTCACTGTTCTCTTTTAAGCATCAGTTCTATAAGTTAGGTGTTTTTCAAGTGTTTTATTAGCATGCTTCTTTTAAACAAAAAATTATAGATTACACTTTCAGTCTACTTTTTATGTACTTATTGGAGACAAAATACTTAACAAAATTATACTTCAGTATTCTCAGCTTATACTTGTACTTAATCTTTTGATTGAGATATACTTAAGAATTATATATATTTATATATACAGAACAGTCTAAGTATATTTGGCCTTCTTTTACTTAAACTTTTGATCAGACTTAAGAAAAGTATAATTATTCTAAGGCTTGTACTCTTTTTTTTTATAGAGAAGCCTATTAAATACTTTAAAAATACTAAAAAACTAAATATGCTTAAGTATATTTTCCAAGTAAGTGTACTGATATCAGTGCACTAATAGTAAACTTGTATGTTGTGTACTATTCCAATCCTTTTTGAGAGTAAACTGGGCAACTTTTTAGTTTATAAAAGTGTACTTTTAAATGTACTTTAATTATAGTAGTAGTACATTTTGAATTTGCCACTAGTTTAAATCTACGTTTAAATCTTTTCTTCTAGAACTGCAACTATACTAGTGAACTTATAGGTATATTGTTAGTTCACTAGTCATTAGGGTGGTCCTTATCAAGTCCAATTTATTTATTTATTGTGCAAAATGTTAGTGTCTTAACCTCTTAAACTGTTCCTTTTAACTTCAAAATTGGAAATATGCAAAAATGTTGACAAAAAAATGATATTTAGAGGTAGCTCAATCATGTGGAAGATTGCCTATGTTAAGCTGTGCGGCGTTATTGTGATATGCAAGTAATATTAAAAGTTGCTGCAAATGAACTACATTTTATTGCAATCAGAGCAACACTGACATGACAACAATGACAACAATCTCAAAAAAAGCACAACGTTTTCAACAGTCCCTCATTTCTGATGCTCAGCAGCCAGTGTTGACTTTTTGCAGTCTGGATAGATCCGTCGGTGATCTTCCACCACATGAAGGAGAAACTGCAATTGTTCTTCAGAGTGTGTGAGATAGCCATTGTATTCTTGAATCAGAGCCACTCCTCTCTCGTGATCATTGACTACTTTCATTGCATGTATAATTGCCTGTGCCTCCTGATAATCTGCTTGATTCGGCCAAAGTTCCGGGTCAATTTCAAGGAACGTAATGTAATTTTTTAAACCAAAAAATGTGCTCTAAACCCAAACAATAACCAAGGTGATCATCAATAGAAATATATATTGATTCCACCAGGAAAGGTAAATCTGCTAAACCGGGTCATGGATGGATTAATTTGGATTTAGTTTCTACAATAAGTAAACTAAGATATGCATCTAAAATACATATTTAGGAATATATGGAGCATATGGAATATGTGGAGATTTTTGTGGAATTTTACTAGCCAGGTACAATACCAATTCAAATGATCGTTTCTTACGAAAATCATCAAAATCTCAGAAAGTTTAAAGCTATTGAGCTTCCAGTAATTATTATGTCACTGCCATAAAAATTGGCATGCTGTATTTTCTTATATAAAGGAACAATTTGAAGGGTTAAGAGCATGACAATTGGACCACCCTACTAGTCATATACTTCTAACCTGTTTTTAGTTTATGAAAGTACACTTTGAAGAATACTCTCAGTAAACTACTATTTTAATATTATTTTATACTGCAAGTTTACTTGTAAGATTTCTTTAAGCGAACTACTTTTACCTTTACTGTTTTATATATTATTTGTGCACTTTAAGTATCCACTGAAAAAAAAATGGTGTTGTCCAATACCAATGTTTACCCCCACCCCCCCATCCGAATTGTAAATTCGTTCATACAGTATGTGAGATGCCAGTGTTAGCTTATTTAACTCAAAAACTCAAAATTTAACTCAAAAACAAAAAACAAAACATATATATATATTGTTTTATGTTAATACATTTCTAATATGAAAATTAACAATAGTAATGATAAAATTAATGATAAAATGCCTGTCAAAGTTATTGACTTTTCGGGTATTTTTATTGAACACATACTCCAAATTGTGTGGCACTGTGGCTCAGCACTATGGATAGATTTGGCATGACTCTGGGTGACTAATTCATTCCTTAGTGGCAAATGAGCTATAAAGTGTATATGGATATTATAGCACAGATCATTTGCTTTTGGGATCATTTGTGATGAAATGTTTCAATAAATTTTGAGATCTCTGCCTTTTGATTGCAGAATTTGGCATTTTGGCAAATCTGAGCACAGACTGATCATTTTCAATCTCTATAGTGGGACCTTTTTCTGAGGAGAAACATCTGAGAAACAGCTGTTAGCTATCTTTGTTATTGTCCATTCAGTCTTATTGCTGCTAGGAGTTGAGCTATTGAAAGGGTTTCCAAAATGAATTTCTACGGGGTTTATAGAATAAATTGGTAAACTTTTTGTCAGTAAGTGACTAATTTAATGCATTTATAATTGTATAACACATTGTATTTAAGCATAATCATTTCACATCAACACTTTATTCCAACTGCCTTATTTGAGGACTGACATAGAAATAGTGCAGCTTTTTAAATATTTCTGAAACGGTTTTTTAAAGCCTAATTTTGTTTATTTTCATAAATAACAGATTTCTATTGTGACCCTATTGTGAACCTGCATGTGTACGTGAATGGTGTATTTTGCTCATCACTGTCATTGTGAGTTGTGTGTGTGTGTGTGTGTGTGTGTGTGTGTGTGTGTGTGGAATATTCAGGACTTTGTATACTTAGTTAAAAATCTCTAACACTGATAGCTGTAATTTCTTTTTTTTCTTATTTTTTTCTGAAATCTAAGAGCAACAAATACATCAGATGAACCTATGTTTAATTTCTACTGTGAACAAATAGTATTATTTTACGTTTATGGTCCTTGCACACTGAATCCGAAATTCGCGTCCGAAATTTTCGCACTTTAAAAATAAATACGACCTCACGTTATGTCAATCACACTTGCACACTGCTTCCGAAACTTTCGTCCGTCAAAAAATATTTGTATCGGGTTCGATTTTCTAAGTTTTTCGCATCCGTAACAAGCATTTGAATGGTGTTTTGACAATTACGGATACGAAAAAACGCATTGCGAAAATTTCGGATTCAGTGTGCAAGGACCTTTAGGCAGCTTTTAGGATAAGTGAGTACCAAGCAGCATCTCCAGGTGCACCCTTGAAACCAGACCAAAAAAGATTTGTGCACAGCTCCTAACTTAGTATCACTGTGTGACAATGAGGAATGATCACCTCAAAATGTAGATGCTGGTGTGAAGGAATTTATCTAAATAAAATGCATGCACGTCTCTCGCTATTGCTCACGTGCCCCGTGACGTTTGCACACGTACCATAGGTTCCCGACCCCGGGTTTATACCAGAAGCTGATGTGTTGTGTCAAACAGTGTCACAAACTTGCATTAAAATTGCCTTTTGATTGAATAGATGAAAACAAAATGACAACATGGAGGTTAATGGGTTTAATGTCACAGGAAACAGTCAATTGACATTTGTGGCATTTCAGAATTTCCACATCTTCATTTTTTGTCCCTTTGATCATGCAGAACGACAGTATTCTGAGTCAGAAAATGAAAAAAGGAAAATATCTTCACTTCTCTATGCCTCTAAATTCCCTCACTGTTGCATCACTCAGTGTTTCTGATGATGGACTTCCTGTTGAACTAAAATATTGGAACATATTTACAGTTTTCAAATTAGAGGGTATGCACAAATTCCCCCACCTTGAAAAATATATATATTATGCTGTAAGTTTGTTAGTTATCTATAAAAAGGAGCTTTAATTACTGTTAATTTTATATGTATGTTTAGATAAATTTGTCATGAAGACATGTACCAAATTAGATGGTTCACTCTAGTTTACAGCATTAGCTTGGGAGAGATTTTTATTCTCCTTAAGAAAACCAAACTATCGGTATCGGCAGATATTCTGAATAATTGGTTATCAGTATCGTTGGAGAAATTTAGTATCAGTGCGTGCATCTCTAATCATTATGTCAGATAAAGTGGTTTAACTTACATGTGCATTAGGACTCCAATATCCTCCTTTTTACTTTTGAGTTTACTTTTGTCAATAAACAAAATAAATTCAAGGCAAAAGGTACAATTCGTTAAACTGAGTATAGTGTGAGTTTTTATTCTCTCTCAGTGACCGATCAGAATGGATTAAATGCTACAAATGCTAGTTGTGTGAGTCAGGCGGCCAAGGATCAAAGCTGTCATGAATGAAAGGAGAGAAAGTGTGAGAGGAGACTGCTGGGAGGGGTGAATGCTAAGCGCTGAATGTCAGTCCTTACATGAAAGTTTAATGCCCTCAGGTTTGCCTCTGAAGCCGTCATTGTGCTGCTGCAGAAAGGGGATTGTTATTAATAGGCTGTGAGCAAACATGCTGCAGGTTTGCGCTTACATTTCTAAAAAAAAAAAAAGTAATGAAAGATGAGTTGAGAGACCTTATCACTGTTATAGGAAGCAGAAACTTCCATTGACTGTACAGGAGTGACAGAAATGAATATTCGCCCTCTTAAAATAATTTAAGGGCCATTTTTTATTGTGTAAGGACAATTTTTCTAACCTTATTAAATGGATGTGTCTTATTTTGTTGAGGTGGTATGAATGCATTTACACTGCATTTACAATTGCATATAAAATATTGACTATAGAAACTAAAACTATAACAATAACATATAAACTAAAGCTGACATTAGGTGGCAGCAAGTCATTTAAATGCCACCTTAAACGAGTAAGTCATCGACTCATTCATTCAACCAGTTCATTCAAAAAGGCTGATTTGTTCAGGAATAAAGAAAGTGACTCTTTATGAATGGGTCATTGAATCATTCACTCAACCAATTTGTTCAAAAACGTTTAGTAACGAAACACCACTTGAATTTTGGTGGTATTTTTGCAACAAATTTTTGACCCTGCTATATCTATTCTTTGCATAAGACCATTCATAATGGTGCCTTGTTTTAATATTTGTTCAAATCAGTTTTTTTATATTTTTATTTGTTTGTGTAGACATTTTCTCCTATGGAAATTTCTGTAAGCTACATTTCCTATAGTGCTTACACACACCTTGCCTGAGTAACCTGACAAACATTGGCTTTGCAATCTTGTTTCCAGGCAGACTGGAAACATACAGTTGCTAGTACTGTATGCAGTACACATCAGTTGATGAATAGTTTACTCACATTTCACAATACAGTTCGATTTTGTCTTATTTTCTCATCTTCCAAGATGTTTTGTTCTCCAAATCTGTGATTAATAGCTGAATGATTTCAGTGTTACAATTTTAACCAGCAGTCTAGGGTTGTTGAGTTCAGGACGCAGCAGTGTGGTGTCTTCTATAGCTTTGCTACTGGATTCAATTGCCCCTTCACCTCCAGATATTACTCTATCGCCATGTGCACTGCTACACAGTGAATTGGACAATTAATAAAACTGGGGTTTATTTTTTGTTTTAAAAAGGTTTGATTGAGCAAGTACCATTGTTTCCAGGAGTCAAAATATTCACGTTTTTAATTAGATGGCAAGTAATGGAAGGTAACTTAGCCTTTAGGGGTACGGTAGTTTCTCTCCCATCTGCTGAATGGATTGCTGGTTTAATTAGACTTTTAATTCTCTCAATTGCTCTTTTATGAGTTTAGATGCAATATTTGCTGTTCCAGGGGACATTGTAGTATAAATTGTCTTAGGCAGTTTAGATGCTTCTTAGACAGACATGTAACATTGCATTTACATTTCTGCTTTTAGACAAACACTATTATCCAAAGTGACTTACACAATAGAGGAATATAATCAGTTCATCATAGAGCCGACAATATTCATAGTGTACAATTCTAGGTTTATTAGAAAGCTAGATTCGGATTAAACGTTGTCCTTGTCTCAGATTTTCTACTCTGGGAGCATTGAAATAGTCTACTAATAAGAGAGTTAGCTGACATGTGTTTGCAAAGTTACTTATACTGTAGTAAGTAGAATGTCTAAAGTGGACTATTGAAATACAGTGTTACCCAAAAACGATTAATCTATAGGAGGAATGTTATATAAATGATAGAATTTAATGATAGCAAACAGAACTGAGTGCAAATGCAGCAGTAGGGCTGTGTATTGGCAAGAATCTGGCGATACGATACGTATCACGATACATGGGTTCACGATTCAATATATTGCAATATATTTCGATACTGTGCATTAGGCGATATATTGGGATTTTTTTAAAGTAGGACTATAATTTTAGAAAAAATTATATAAAAAAAAAGACATGATGTGCATAAAAGTCAAAGAAGTTTACTTTAGGTTAACAATTCAGTTCACAGAAAATCAGACTGCCAGTTTGGTATTGTGGTTCACAGGTTCTTATTATAGTGAGCAAATTTGTATATTTCTCAAGTAGGCCATAATAAAAGAAAATACAGAGCCCCTGTCACAATACAAAACAACAACGTGAACTGGACGAAAATGAATGAAAGTGAACAAAATGAATGTGTCATATAGGCCTATTGAAATCAAGTTTTTGATAAAAGATTTTAAAAGAACTGGACGCGCGAATGAGGCAAATTAACGTCTGCCGCGCTAAACGCCTCATTCGTGCCACAGGACCTACAGACGCGAGTAAACGCGTCTTTGCATTAACTTAACATTGAAATCACTCGCGCCAGACACTCTATTCGCGTTTGGTGTGAACGCAGCTTCACGGTGCGCGTCCACTACAGCGGCAAAACTACGCTCGGTGCCGCTGGCAACGCTGTAACGTCTCCGCTTTGGGGTGTGTCTGTTACGAGTGTGTTTGTTTTTTTCAACACACGGACAGTATAATCATCATGCACGCGATTACATTTAGAAATAGACAAGCTTTGTTTCCAAATGCACCAAGCAAAGATCCTTTCAATTTTATAAACCCAGCCAATATAATAACAATAAACACATCCAAAATAAAATCTTTAACATATATAAACAACTGCAAAGCATCTAATTTGTAAACAAAATGATTTACGCACTAAATCCATCATAAACTGCCGACCGCGTTTTTCGCTTGATATTTGCATAAAGTCGAGAACTGCCCAACCTTTTGACGCTCTCAGTCGCTCTCAACGCTTTCTCCGGTCCTGCACTGCTGAGCGTGAAGCTCGACTTCCATGGAATGAATTGAAAACGCTTGCTCCGCTCGCTCCGTGCCAGTGGACACGCACCGTTCGGCGAGCCTTTTAAACAACATAAACGTGAACCACCGTCTTACCATGAATATTTTTGGACGTAAAAAAAAAAAAAAAAAAATCGATATTGCGTTTTTGAAAATCGATACAGTATTGCAAAATAAAATATCGCGATACTCATGTGTATCGATTTTTTCTTACACCCCTATGCAGCAGTGCATTTAGGTTCCTGGCCGGCCAAAATGTTTAGGGAAAATTTTGGTAGTAATGGCAGTTGGACTTCAACAGACTGTAAGAATCACACAGTTGTTAAGCTTCAGCTGATTTACACTATTGTTTGAACAAAATATATTGTTTCCCAAAACATATAGATTAATACATAGATTATACTAAGAAGAGTAAATTGAGTGTGCAATGCTTTTAAAAACATTCATTGGGGAAATCTCACAAAACTTAAGAACATTTCTGGGTTACTTTGCACTTCAAAATCAAAATTAAGAAACTATTATGTAAAATATTGATTTTATTATTATTGTATATTCATAACATACAGTATCAGTGTCGTCAGTGTAGCGGCTGTTGTCCTGGGTCTTATGATGGCATAGTGTACTCAATGGGCCTGGGGTAGTGGAGTCCTACCCTTAAAAATGTGCTGTTGCCCTCTGTGGGCCGTAATGTTTGAATTATTCTATTATTATCACATAAAAATGTTGCAGTGCAAAACATCTTAATGGTCTTCAAATGGCCTTCATTTCCAAATGGGCAAAATATAATATCTTTTTTTTCTTTTCTTTTTTTTTGTGCAAAATGATGCATACTCCTGCGAGCTTTTGCAGAGTTACCCAAAATGTATTCAATATGAAATAGATCTCAAAAGAAAAAACAAAATTGCTTTTAACAAACTTCTGAAGTCACTCAAGTGTTTTAAGAGTGCAGAGGTCTCCAGATTCGTATTGTTGATCAAGGGTGGTTTGTGATGCAGAAATAGCAGGTTTTCAGCAACATTAATCAAAGACTTCTGGCACTTCTGAAAACGTAATGCATCTCCTGCTATTTTTCCATGAAAAGTTTCACAAGTATTTCAAAGCATTCTGGAGCATTTTCAGATATTATGATGCACCTTTCTCAGGTTTGTGGGAAGCTGTCCTACCCATCAGCCAATGCAGCTTTCTGACCTTGAATTATCTGCTTTCTGTTTGGCGTAAACATGCGTACACACACAGAGACGAGCTTTCAGGTACACTCTCTCGCTTCCTGTCTTTCATCACAAATTGACATTGGAAGGAAAGAATAGAGAACAAATAACAGAAAAAGACAAAAATGACAATGCCAAAGGATGCATTTTAAGATTGATCAAAAATAATTGTAAAATCACTGAAGCTAATTAAAAACCCATTTGCAAGCTAAATGTCAGTCGTCTGAGTGATATGTTGGCTGCGCAGACTGGTAGATCTCGCAGATGTTTGAGTTCGGCACTCTAAATGAAACCCAGCTGAATGTAAAACCAATCACAAACAAAAGCCAAATGGAAAAGAAAGCCGCAGTGCTCAGTGAGTATTCAGCTTCAACGATAAGTCAAAGCGCTATGTGTGTTTAAAAAGCTCAGGTAGTTATGAAATATTATCACTCACTGTGAGCAACCCTCTCCAACTTCTGCACTGTTTCCATGGAAATACACACATGTACGAACAATGCTCAAGCACAAAGAGCTCAATGGGGTTATTTGACACTGCTTTCGGCCAATGAAAATCTGACCTGAACGCTACAGGCCTGAAGGAGCGTGCGGTCAGTGCTCATAAACTAAAGGTAGCTCTGACTGAGCTGGAAGCAACACAGGTTCCCAGTCCACTAACATCTCAGAGCTCTAATGTAAAAGCTCTTATTGGCTCTGTGTTGATTTAGAGCTCATGCACCATCAACGGTGGAGCGACTGAATTTAGTGAAGCAGAATTCATGACCTGACTCATGAAATTATGATTTTACTTTACACAAAATAAATTGTGACTGGTGCATTCCTATAGAAAACTCTCCGTCATGATGCTATGCGGTGGCTAAGGGTTTTCACCGTGTTTGATAAGGCATTGATATGCAGTTACTAAGGTGTTCTGAGTGGTTGCTAGGGCATTGCTGTGCAGGATGTTCTGAGTTCTTAAGTACATTGTTATGTTATTGCTGAGGTGTTCCATTTCTAAAAGAGCCCACCTCTAATCTCTGTGATATTCTGGTCTTTAGATATGGATTAAGTCCTTCTTTCATTGTAAATCTAAAGGATTTGTTTCAGCAGTTTTACCAGCTGATAAATGAATGCTGCATAGTTTGAGGTACCATTCATATCTGTAGCGCAAATGTGTGCTATTGTGAATCTGCTTTGAAAACTATTTCTATTATATAAAGCCCTTCAAAAATAAAGGTGTTTGACTTGACTTGAATTTAGTGTTACAGGTTTGTTTATTGATTAATCCTAAGTATGAGAGATAATAATAGAGATGCTTGCCTTATTAAACACCGCTAATTAACACTATGATGAAAGAAATAATGACAACAGGTGCGCAGTGACAAAATGTAATGTGATGGCAAAGCAAGGTTTTGTGTCATCCTGTAGGTCAACTATTTAAAAACACTTCTATGATATAAGCGGTTGGGTTATGTGTCTGAACCTAGCATTCCAGATACACTACATGGACAAAACTATTGGGACACCTGACCATTACGCCAACAGGGACTTTAATGACATGGAGTTAGTCCCCCTTTGCTGCTATAACTACTAACACTCTTCTGGAAGGCTTTCCACAAGATTTCGGAGAGTAGAGCATTTGCGATGTCAGGCACTGATGTTGGATTACAAGGCCTGGCTCGTAATCTCTGTATCAATTCACCCCATTTAGTTTGGTTGGGTTGAAGTCAGGGCTCAGTGTGGGACAGTCCAGTTCTTCCACACCAAACTCATCCAACCATGTCTTTATGGACCTTGCTTTATGCACTGGGTCACAGTCATGCTGCAATAGAGCAGGGTCTTCCCCAAACTGTTCCCACAAAGGTGGATGCATAGCATTGTCCAAAATGCCACACCATAATCCCTCCTCCACCAAACAACCCCACACCATAACCCCCCTCCAAACCATAACCCCCTCCACCAAACAACCCCACACCATAATCCCCCCTCCACCAAACAACCCCACACCATAACCCCCCCTCCACACCATAATCCCCCTCCACCAAACAACCCCACACCATAACCTCCCCTCCACACCGTAACCCCCCTCCACCAAACAACCCCACACCATAACCCCCCCTCCACCAAACAACCCCACACCATAACCCCCCCTCCACCAAACAACCCCACACCATAACCCCCCCCTCCACCAAACAACCCCACACCATAACCCCCCCTCCACCAAACAACCCCACACCATAATCCCCCTCCACCAAACAACCCCACACCATAATCCCCCCTCCACCATAATCCCCCCTCCACCAAACAACCCCACATCATAATCCCCCTCCACCAAACAACACCACACCATAATCCCCCCTCCACCAAACAACCCCACATCATAATCCCCTTCCACCAAACAACCCCACACCATAACCCCCCCCTCCACCAAACAACCCCACACCATAATCCCTCTCCACCAAACAACCGCACACCATAATCCCTCTCCACTATAATCCCCGGTCCACCAAACAATGCCACATCATAATCACCCTCCACCAAACAAGCCCACACCATAATCCCCCTCCACCAAACAACACCACACCATAATCCCCCTCCACCAAACAACCCCACACCATAATCCCCCTCCACCAAACAACACCACACCATAATCCCTCTCCACCAAACAACCCCACACCATAATCCCTCTCCACCATAATCCCCCCTCCACCAAACAACCGCACACCATAATCCCTCTCCACTATAATCCCCGCTCCACCAAACAACCCCACTTCATAATCCCTCACACCATAATCCCCCGTCCAGCAAACAATCCCACACCATAACCCCTCCCCTCCAGCAAACAACCCCACACCATAACCCCCCCTCCACCAAACAACACCACACCATAATCCCCCTCCACCAAACAACCCCACACCATAATCCCTCTCCACCATAATCCCCTCTCCACCAAACAACCCCACACCATAATCCCCCTCCACCAAACAACCCCACACCATAACCCCCCTCCAGCAAACAACCCCACACCATAACCCCTCTCCTCCAGCAAACAACCCCACACCATAATCCCTCTCCACTATAATCCCCGCTCCACCAAACAACGCCACATCATAATCACCTTCCACCAAACAAGCCCACACCATAATCCCCCTCCACCAAACAACACCACACCATAATCCCCCTCCACCAAACAACCCCACACCATAACCCCCCTCCAGCAAACAACCCCACACCATAACCCCTCTCCTCCAGCAAACAACCCCACACCATAATCCCTCTCCACTATAATCCCCGCTCCACCAAACAACGCCACATCATAATCACCTTCCACCAAACAAGCCCACACCATAATCCCCCTCCACCAAACAACCCCACACCATAATCCCCCTCCACTATAATCCCCGGTCCACCAAACAACGCCACATCATAATCACCCTCCACCAAACAAGCCCACACCATAATCCCCCTCCACCAAACAACACCACACCATAATCCCCCTCCACCAAACAACCCCACACCATAATCCCCCTCCACCAAACAACACCACACCATAATCCCTCTCCACCAAACAACCCCACACCATAATCCCTCTCCACCATAATCCCCCCTCCACCAAACAACCGCACACCATAATCCCTCTCCACTATAATCCCCGCTCCACCAAACAACCCCACTTCATAATCCCTCACACCATAATCCCCCGTCCAGCAAACAATCCCACACCATAACCCCTCCCCTCCAGCAAACAACCCCACACCATAACCCCCCCTCCACCAAACAACACCACACCATAATCCCCCTCCACCAAACAACCCCACACCATAATCCCTCTCCACCATAATCCCCTCTCCACCAAACAACCCCACACCATAATCCCCCTCCACCAAACAACCCCACACCATAACCCCCCTCCAGCAAACAACCCCACACCATAACCCCTCTCCTCCAGCAAACAACCCCACACCATAATCCCTCTCCACTATAATCCCCGCTCCACCAAACAACGCCACATCATAATCACCTTCCACCAAACAAGCCCACACCATAATCCCCCTCCACCAAACAACACCACACCATAATCCCCCTCCACCAAACAACCCCACACCATAACCCCCCTCCAGCAAACAACCCCACACCATAACCCCTCTCCTCCAGCAAACAACCCCACACCATAATCCCTCTCCACTATAATCCCCGCTCCACCAAACAACGCCACATCATAATCACCTTCCACCAAACAAGCCCACACCATAATCCCCCTCCACCAAACAACCCCACACCATAATCCCCCTCCACCAAACAACACCACACCATAATCCCTCCCCACCAAACAAACCCACACCATAATCCCCCCTCCACCAAACAACCGCACACCATAATCCCTCTCCACTATAATCCCCGCTCCACCAAACAACCCCACATCATAATCACCCTCCACCAAACAAGCCCACACCATAATCCCCCTCCACCAAACAACACCACACCATAATCCCCCTCCACCAAACAACCCCACACCATAATCCCTCTCCACCATAATCCCTCTCCACCAAACAACCCCACACCATAATCCCTCACACCATAATCCCTCTCCACCAAACAACCCCACACCATAATCCCTCACACCATAATCCCTCTCCACCAAACAACCCCACACCATAATCCCTCTCCACCAAACAACCCCACACCATAATCCCTCACACCATAATCCCCCGTCCAGCAAACAATCCCACACCATAACCCCTCCCCTCCAGCAAACAACCCCACACCATAACCCCCCCTCCACCAAACAACACCACACCATAATCCCCCTCCACCAAACAACCCCACACCATAATCCCTCTCCACCATAATCCCCTCTCCACCAAACAACCCCACACCATAATCCCCCCTCCACCAAACAACCCCACACCATAACCCCCCTCCAGCAAACAACCCCACACCATAACCCCTCTCCTCCAGCAAACAACCCCACACCATAATCCCCCCTCCACCAAACAACCCCACACCATAACCCCCCTCCACCAAACAACCCCAGTGGCGGCGTACTTTACACCACTCCATCCGACACTTGGCATTGTACTTGGTGATGTGAGGCTTGTATGCAGCATATTGGCCATGAAAACCCACTCCATGAAGCTCCTGCTGCACAGTTTTTGTGCTGATATTAATGGAAGTTTCTTCAGCTATGGAATCAGCAGTGTGTTGGCAATTTGGCATCAATCCCACTTACAGTTGACCGTGAAATATCTAGCAGGGATGAAATCTTGTAAACTGAAAAGATCCTATCACAATATCACTGAGCTCTTCAGAACGACCCAAATCTTTGTAAATGCAGACTTAATGGGGGCTTGATTTTATACACCTGTGGCAATGGATCTGGTTGAAGCACCTGAATTAAAGAAGTTTGTCCCAATACTTTTGTCTATATAGTGTAGCTGTGAATAACAGCAGGTAATATTGCTACTACATGGAAGGTGTGAAATGAAATGCTTATAAAACAAAAATGGTTCAATAGGGAGGTCATTACAAATTGTATTGTTAGCGTAATTCAAGTAAAACTTTTAACTGAATAATATACATGATTTAAAGATTAAGTATTTGCTATGTCTAATCAAACCTAATGCCTTAAGGTGTAGTCATATTTACCATTGCTCTTTAAATTTTTGCAGACAAAATTATTTCAGTCCATGCACACTGTGAAAAAGCAGAAAAAAACCTTAATGCAACCAGTTTCAAGACTTTTTGGAGTATACTCAACTTATGTAATAAAAACAAATTTTGTATCAACTTAACAATTAAAGTCGGTCTGTGCTTTCATCAAACATAATATATCAAGTTTTATGAATTAAAAAATTATAATGTCTTTTATTTGTGGATCCAAAATCAATAAGCTTGAATTTTTAGTTAAGCTTAGAATTAACATTACATTAAAGTGATGATAAACTTTCAGAGTAACTGTAAATGTTAGTTATTTCTATATAACAAAACAAGTATAGGAGTAATTCTACAATATAGGGTACATTTCATGTCCATTGATGATAATTATATCTTGTTCGAATTTTCCTCAGAAATATCATGTTTTATAAGCATGACTGACATGCTTTTTCGTTTCACTCTCGGTGTGGTTCGATGTTTTCGCGTCTTGATGCCCTCGGTCTGGACGAGCCTTAAGGTGGCTGAACTGGCAAGCTTTTCAAAGCTCAGAGAATTTAAGCAAAAATAAAACAAACGAAAACGTTGAAAAAGCAAAAATAGTTTGTACATGCATGATGCTTTGATGCATGAGAAGAAGTGTTGTTTCTATGCCGGGCTCCTGCTGTGAACAGGCTGGCTCTCATTGGTTCATTAGGACTGTGAATATGCAGGCGGTGAGCAGCGTGGGGGCGGGCAAGCGCTTATCTCTCTCTCTGCTGAAGCTCCCCTGGCATGACAAATCTTCCCGAATCTCGCTGGTATTGAGGGATCTGTTCACACCAGCTTCCTGTAGTCTAAACCAGATATCTGCATTCTTATTGCCAAGATCAGCTGTCTCAGAAATTGCTTATTGGTTGCTCATGCATCACAATAGTTAACACAATGTTAAAGCGATTGATCAACTAAAAATGAAAATTGTCATCATTTAGGCTACTCACCCTCGTGTTGTTCCAAATCTGCATTATAATGCATTATATATAGTTAAAATGATTATAACATTTGCAGATTCCTTGTTACTGCTGAAATTGGCGGTTTGTCATGTTTTTTTAATTCAATGTACTCTCTAAAGGTGTAATAATGAATAGATAAATATTATAATGGATTATAACTGTGTAATTTTTCATGAGACCATGCAATGCATTGCAAGGCATAATTAATACATTGAAATACTTGCATTGTATAAAAAAAGGCCTTAAGTAAAGTGTTATCACATTTCTTTGTTCTGTGAAACACAAACGATGTTTTGAAGAACGTTGGCGTCCAAACATGACTTTCATTGTGTAGATAAAAACACTAAAACATTTTCTTAAAATATTAATCAACTGTGAAAATTTATTATTTTTGGTCAGATTATTTTTAATATTATTATATTATATTATATTATATTATATTATATTATATTATATTATATTATATTATATTATATTATATTGAGGTGCATGACATCTTGCTTGAGGTGATTCGTCACTCACTGTGACTGCGCAAGCCCTATCAGACGTATATCAGACATGTTTCAGAGCACAATGTGTTTTCCCTCCATAGGCAGAGCCTTACGTGATGTTCAAGAAGTCGGATAAGCCGCTGTACAGGAACGATCGTTTCGAGGGCTTCTGCATCGACCTGCTGCGAGAGCTGGCCGCTATCCTGGGCTTCTCCTACGAGCTGCGACTGGTGGAGGACGGCAAGTACGGAGCGCAGGAGGAAAGCACGGGCCAGTGGAACGGCATGGTCCGAGAACTGATGGACCACGTGAGTCGGACTCCACCGTCCAATGCTGTTTTGATTGCACAGTTGGCTCTTTTCCCACACAACCCTGCAAGGTTGAGCAAAATTGACCCCCTTTCAAATCATAAATGTGAATATACAGTATATAGACTTGGCCACCCCCAAAGATGTTGAATTGGGATTTAAATCATGAATAACTTGAATTTATTGAATAACAATTCAAAGAAAATCTAAATAACACAACTTTATAACAATAATAATCATTCATTTTGATTAATCATGACTATGACATGTAGAATCCACACACGTCTCTTTAATTTAATCTTTAATTTACAATAACTATTTTAATTTATGCAATTTTCATGTGATCAAAGCATCATTACTTCAGTCTTCAGTGTCACTTGATCCTTCAGAAATCATTCTAATATGATGATTTGTTGCTCAAGAAACATTTCTGATCATTATTATCAATGTTGGAAACATTTTTGTGGGAAACATGATACATATTAACATGCCTAAGACTTTTGCACAGTACTGTATATGTATTTTTCAAACCTGCACAGAAGTTAAAATTAAAATTTAATTGGGTTAAAATAAATTTCTTTGAATTACATTCCATCGTAATTCTACTTACACTAAAATTTGAATTACAATTCTGCTTCATGTTTGTTGCCTCAAGTCAATTTCAATTACATTATTAAGAAATTGGACTTAATTCTTAATTAAATGCAGGATGGTACACAACCCTGACACACTTCCACCCTGCTGCAGAAGGGACGTGTCAAGATCATACAATAAAATGAGATGCTTTCAATGTAGAGAGGAAACAGAAATGAAAATAAGATTAACAGTCTGTGTGTGTTTGTGTTTGTGTGTGTGTGTGTGCACAGCAGATGGCATGAAGATGCGATAAAATAAAACTCGAGCACATACTGCCGAGAGGACACAAAGTGAAAAATCTGGCATTAGTTTTCCCCCTATAGAGCTTATTAAGCACACACACTTTTACAAACACACACAGGAGCAAACACTGCCCTTCGATATCCTCATTAGACTCCTCTAAGACGACGATAGGAATAAACACATTTCTGAGAAAGGAGCGTTTTCTGCACACTGTGTGTTCAATAGCAGTATCCGTTGCTCCAACCGATATATCAGACATCTCTCTTAGTCACTGCTCCTCAATTGGCCACGGTCGGATCGTCTGGTGTGAAAGTGTGTGTGGTGTGTGTGTGTTGTCGTAACATTCCCCGGCAAACCCCCCCACAAGACGAGAGCAGGACAGACTGTAATTGGCCTTGACAAGCTTTCAGAGCAGTCTGGAGTTTGCAGTTTGCCAGTACATTGATGTGCAAGAGATAAAAATATCTTGTCAAAGGACTTTAGAAGAAGAAGAAAAAAAGAAGGTAGCGAGACAACATCTGCTCACTTCTGGCATTAATTTGCCCCCTCTGGGAATAATTATAGACAATCCAATAATTCTAGACAGAAGCCTTTATTTTGAGTGAAATTATACCAATTCTACCAGTAAAAGCAGTGAAATTGAACTAAATGTCAGTTTTAGCGTGTCAGCGTTCAGACAGCAGGCCCTCCATGAGTTCTGGAGGAGGAATAACGCCTTCACCGTGTCAAAACCCATGTTTCTTTGAAGAATTATCGCATCGAAATTGTACTGGATATAATCTCACATTCACGATCACACTGTAGTCAAACTATAAAACCTCAGCACTGGGCTTGGACGTGTGTCTTTAATGTTAAGCCTTTAAAATAAGTTTGAAGGCTTGAAACTATTATGCAGGATTTAAAAGAGGAGTATACAGTGCAGAACAGGATACTTTGACTTTGTCATTTGATTACTTTCTTTTTTATATGGAGTTTAATAGATGCTAACCTCTGAAGATAACATTTTACATAAAATGAATAAGTCTGGGATCAGTGTAAAAATAACTTCACATAAGTTTCATTCTATAAACCACATTTTAAACTTTATATACTGTATACAATACTGTTAAAAAAAAATATATATATATCTTTTTTTGAAAGAAATTAATATTTTTAATCAGTAAAGACACATTAAAGGAATAGTTCACCCAAAAATTATGTAATTAATCGTTCCAAACCCGTAAGACTTTTGCTCATCTTCGGGACACAAATGAAGATATTTCTATGAAATCTGTGGGATTTCTGTCCCTCCACTGACAGTCAACTACCACTTTCAATTTTCTAAATATTAATCGCCAACGTGCGTTAAGGAGAGCATCACTACGCATGCGTGTTGTGTTGACGCGAGAGCAGACGTTGTGTGATTAATATTTTGTAAATAAAGCACTCGCATCGCTTCATAAAATCAGGTTAAAACCACTGGAGTCACATTGATTTCTGAAATGATGTCTTTACTCCCTCTCTGGGGCTTGGAAGTGGTATACTGTCAATGGAGGGACAGAAATCTCCAAGATTTCAGAAAAAAATATCTTCATTTGTGTTCCAAAGATGAACTAAAGTCATACGGGTTTGGAACGACATGAGGGTGAGTAAGTATACTGACAGACTTTTCATTTTTGGGTGATCTAGCCCTTTAAATTGATCCAAAGTGACAGTAAAGAGATTTGTAATGTTACAAAAGACTTCCGTTTCAAACAAATGCTGTTCTTTTGAACGTTCTTTTCATCAAAGAATCCTGATGTATCACCATTTCCACAAAAATCTGAATCAGCACAACTGTTTCCAACACTGATAACAATCAGAAATGTTTCTTGAGCAGCAAATCAGAATATTAGAATGATTTCTGAAGGATCACGTGACACCGACCCAGTTAACACAGAACGTTCCCCTAATGTTATTTTTTGGTTATTTTTTTGGGAACCAAATACTTACGTTAGGGGAACGTTCTTTTTTGGTTTTATTTTTATGTAACAATAAAATAACGTTCCCAGAACGTTGCTGGGTGGTTACCATAAAAAATAACGTTCTGGGAACCATAAACTAACATTCTGAGAATGTTCTGGGTACCAAAAACTAACGTTATGGGAACCAAAAATTGTTAGCTGGGGAAGACTCAAAATTCGGCTTTGCCATCACAGAAATAAATTACATTTTGAAATTGATTACAATAGAAAAGTTATTTAAACTTGTAATAATATTTCACAATATTAATGTTGTTATTGTATTCAAATAATGCAGCTTTGGTTGGCTGCAAATCTCACCAACCCCCAACTTTTGAATGGTAGTGCATATGAATACACCTCTCAAAAGCTACATTGTTGCTTTGACAACCCTAATCAAGATGTTATGGCATGTTTACAATGGACATGAGTGAAGCGTCACATCTGACTCTCTCCCATTATAAACAATTAAGTTGCCTGCAATGGAGGCAGAACAGACTGTATAGAGCTGGATTTTTATTGTGCTGTGAATATAAACAGTACGACAGCATCTCTACCAGTTGACACATCTCAACCCTCACCTCGTACAGTCTTACTCCTTATTGATATGCTAAGAAGACATGGTTTTGATTATTGCAGCTGTGGTTGTCACAGTGATGACAACATATCACAGGCCACACCAAACAAACCGAGGACATGTTGAGTAGCGTTCGTGTAGGCAGGACCGTAGTAAACTAGGCGGTTTGCCTAGAGCGTCATCGTTGCCTTCCGAGGAAGCATCTAATGGAAATAAACCTCATAAGTAACGGATCTGGAACGCTTTCCATACGCCGCACTTTTAGGCTAAAATGATCAGCATAATTATAGTGCCTAGTACCGTTTGCAACATTATTTGCATTGGAAGTGTGCCTATTATGCCTTAAAATGCTTGTCTTGCAGATTTCCAGTTTACAGTGTCTCAATTTGTTCCGCAGTATAATTTGCATGTAATGACTAGACGCCACATCTCTTTAAGTATAGACGGTTCTGTTGCTTACAATGGGAGTGATCTAGTTTGGTGTGTGTCATGTTGCTTCACTGATGTGCATACACAGTTCATTGATGTATGTACAAGAAGTGATCTGCGTTACTTTTAACTAAAACCCCCTAGACTAGGTGTGATAAGAAAATAGAGTGATTGTCCAACATAATCTAAATAACTATAGGGACACTTTATTTTGATGGTCCACTTTAGACATTTTATTAACGATAAGTAACTTTGCAACTACATGTCAACTAACTCTCATTAGAGTATTAGTAGACTGTGTGTTTACTATCTGCTAACACTTTATTGTGTTACTATAAGTGACTTTACAACTACATGCCAACTTATAACCCGAACCCTACCAGTCTACTAATACTCTAATGAGAGTCTAATGTAGTTGCAAAGTTACTTATTGTTAGTAGAATGTCTGAATTGGACTATCAATATAATGTGTTACTATAACAATGTTACATTTTGATGAATTGGTGGTGAATTTGTATGCATTTGTACAATTTTATTTGTAATTTGTTCTTACACCATACTGATGGTTAGGTTTAGGCTTAGACCTTCAAGCTTACTTTTTCCCCCCAAAAAATCTGACATTTCATCGTACTAATTCACCACCAATTGTTAAAATGTTAAAAAGTTATGTTTTCTCATGAGATTGAATTGGATGGTGATGACATTTTCCAAACATTGGGCCTCATTAATGAAACGAGCAGAATGGACAAATGATTCCCATTCTGGCGGCTTCACAAATTTTTTAAACTGGTATGCATTCACAGTAACAGCAATGACTGCAGCATGTCGAGCACCTTGGACAGTTTATTTGTCATAAAATGTTTGTGTGTGGACTAAAAGTTACAGTCTGAGAGACACAGGATATTTCCTCTTCTGACAGTGAGCCAACGTCGGCAGACCTGCGTAAAACCTTTAACCCCCTTGATTTTCCCTCTTTCATAAGTGCTGTTTTCATTTTTTAGTCTAGTTGGGTAGCTGAGCGAGTGGATTCGGTTCAGCGCCCCTCCGGTCCCTTAGACCCCGTAAATCATGAAAGGCTTTAGTAAGTGCTGAAACAGTAGCAGGTAAATCAAGAGAGAGAGCGCGAGTCCACGAGAGGGCTTTAAATTTCCTCTTAAACGCTGTGGGGCAGAGTGTGTGATGTGTAAAAGCCCTGTTTTCTTAATTTGATTTCCTCTAAATGCTTCTGCTTGCCCTGATTTACAGCCTATCGCTCTTTTCCCTGTGCGTTATTTGTTGGCAGAAAGCTGATCTTGCAGTGGCGCCGCTGGCCATCACGTACGCGCGGGAGAAGGTCATCGACTTTTCCAAACCCTTCCTGACGCTGGGGATAAGTATACTGTACCGCAAGCCCAACGGCACCAACCCCGGGGTGTTCTCCTTTCTCAACCCCCTCTCCCCCGACATCTGGATGTATATTCTGCTCGCTTACTTGGGTGTCAGTTGTGTGCTGTTTGTCATAGCCAGGTAACATACCAGCCACATATATATATAGACATAACCCCACATCATAACCTCATCTCATTGACATTTTAGATTTTAGATGCTTAGATTTAACGTTAGTGGCCTTGAAGGAATAGTTCACCCAAAAATAAAGTTTCTGACATTTACTCACCCTCATATAATTCCAAATCTGAATGACTTTCTTTCCGTGGAATGCTAAAGGTGAATTTTTCACCACTTTTCCATGTTATCAAAGTTCAAGGCAAATAGGCCTGTGGTGATGCAAAGGCCCTGTTTACACCTGGTGTTAAGATGCGTTTTGGTCGATCGGATCACAATTGGATGGCGGTAAATGTAGGTGTAAACAGGGTCTAAAACGTTTTGAGCTCGTCCACTTTGGACCACTTCCAGAGGTAGTCGAAAACACTTTCGGATTGCTCTCCTAGTGTAGACGCTCGTGTGGTCGAATGCGTTCGAATAGCCCCATCCGCCATTCCTTTTCAAAATCCTGCTCTGGTTATTCTTCAGAAATTCACTTTGCATCATCCATGGAAGTTTGACAGACTTGAAACGACATGAGCATTGAGTAAATGTTGACTTAAGGAATAGGTTAACTATTTCTTTGAGAATTCTGAATGCCACTCACAATATTTACATGATGAAACGTCATGAGATTCAGCTCAGTCGTTTCCTGGAAAATTGTAGAATTATGAAATTCTTGCAGGTGTGAATAGGAGATAACAAAGAGTTAAGGCTTTCATTTGAGTGAGAGAAAGAGGGAGAAAGAAGCACGGACACGTAGGAAACACACATGAGAGAGGAACTTTAAGGGTTGCTTTGGTCTTCCTTGTCTTGACGCGGAGGAGATACAGTATGTGCTCGACTCTGATAATGCACGATAGCACAAACCACAAAAGCAAAGATGCTAAATCACAGTTTAAAGACAGTGTGTGTGTGAACGACAGAAAGCAGGTATGCGGGGAGTGTTCAAGCGTGTGTGTGAGTGAGACTGAGGCATTTTCTGGTGTGAAACGCAACCCTCCCTCCCCATCCCTCGCTGTCCCTACTGTCTAGTTTGTATCTTTTTCTTTTCTGACTGGGTTTTTCCACATCCTGCTTCACATTTCCTTTGGCAA
The DNA here is from genome assembly GCF_951802725.1 of Rutilus rutilus. Lineage (NCBI taxonomy): Eukaryota > Metazoa > Chordata > Actinopteri > Cypriniformes > Leuciscidae > Rutilus > Rutilus rutilus. The sequence continues at coordinate 4,127,566 of NC_140230.1, read as the reverse complement.
CTGAGATGTTATGATATCTAATGCTACAAAAAAATGTGTTTGTATAGTTAGCAGCAGATATTGCTCTACATATACTTATTCCTAAACCTTCATTGCTTAAATTTGCTAAAACAATATTAAGTAGCCTAATCTTTAGGATGTATAATGTATGATACATAAATTACACTTAATTGTTTATAATAAGTAGAGAGTACTGGCTAATGGTCCCTTAATTGGATATTCTGGATTTAGTGCAAGTTAAGATATCAATTAGAAAATAATTTCGATTCGTACTCAGTTTTGTAAAAACAAACTAAAGTATAGCCTCAAGCAGCACTTTGCAGAATCCACTGGCTATAGGAATCTGCTGGAAAGGAGTCGATGAAATAACTTTATTTTATATAAGTTAAATTATACCTGATAGGGCTTATATTTCACAGCTCAGAATTGACAACTGTCAGTTCATGTTTTTCCTCATTGCTCCCAGATTGGCAGATACAGTACAGCATGCCAACTTCACTGCATCCATGAGTCAAAAACTGCAAACATATCTCGCTGTATGGAGGCTGTACAAATGTAGGGTGCCGTCCAGTTTTGGCATTTTTATTGCACATTATGAGGTCAAAAACAAAAATGTACAAATGAAACATGTGCACAGATTAATTGTTCACAATAAGATCTATAACATACATTTAGAAAACAGACGTGAAAACAACTTTTCAAATGCATGAAAGTTCAACACATCCATACAAATTTTGCTAACTTATAAAAACTATATGCAACTGTGACATGTATACAAAAAAAAAAAAAACACTGATTCATTGCATGACCCTTCCATCAGAAGATTTTACATAAGGCTTTACATAAATGTCAAATACTGCAAAAATAAATAAATAAATCAATTTAAAAAATGTTTTTGAAAAATTGGTTCCTGAGTGAAATCTGTTCCTTGTCAGGAGTGGTAAATGTGTAAGTCTCTATCTCAAATGAGGTTGTAGCTGACGATTTGAATAGCAAAAATTAAAGGAGAACTCCGGTCAATTTTAACATTGAGCTCATTTTTTTTTACATTTGGAGTGCTGTCAATACAGAGAACAACGACAAAAATCGGTGTTGCCTACACCGTGTTATCCTCTTTTTAAAATTTGCACCCTGTTGACTTCAATGGGGCAAGTTTTAAACCTGCTTTTAGCCTCTTAACATCCTTGATGTGTCATTACAAGTGCACAGGTCATGGGTCGAAGGTCGAAGTCCACAGTAATCGATTGTCGAGTTCACGGGCATAGGTTTAGTACCTATGATCACGCGCGTGAACTCGACAATCGACTACTGTGGACTTCGACCGAAAACAGGATGTAAATACAGGTATGTGCGCTGGCTGAATAAATATCATTTTTTATATATTTCTTTCACATCTACTGCAGTCAGATTCACTCGCGTTCACTCCGAAGGAATCACTCACATGACCTGTGCACTTGTAATGACACATCAAGGATGTTAAGAGGCTAAAAGCAGGTTTAAAACTTGCCCCATTGAAGTCAACAGGGTGCAAATTTTAAAAAGAGGATAACACGGTGTAGGCAACCCCGATTTTTGTCGTTGTTCTCTGTACTGACAGCACTCCAAATGTACAAAAAAATGAGCTCAATGTTAAAATTGACCGGAGTTCTCCTTTAAACTACAAGTTGCCAGGCAACCATCCAACCCATCCATCCCATAATTGCAAAACGTAACTGGCCTCTTCTTCCATTATACCTTTAGCGCTTCCAGTCGAAATGACTTTTTGTATGTACTTTTTGAAACTGATGTATGAGTCGAAATTATCTAGCGTAATCGACAGCTTATTATTTATTCATATCAGACCCAGAATTGTCCTTTAAATGTCATGTACTGTATAGTGAACTCTTAGAATAATTTGCTGAGATCATTTTTTTAATCATTAATCATACAAAACCATTTTCATTTGCATTAGGTCTTTCCATTGGTCCTCATCTGAAGCATGGTGGGGAGAAATCCACAGAAAATGCCTTATATTAACCCTAAAACTCTTGGGTTACTGCGTTCAGCTGGTCCAACCCAAGAGTGTTATGGTTAATGCACTTGTGCTTTATAAATGTTACTGGCAATATGATCACATAAGTTTATAACAAGCTACAACTGCCATCTAAGTTGGTTCAGAATATGCACCTTTCACCTTATAACTGCACTAATGTTAATGCTGGGTAAGTGTTCACCTTTCCATTCCTCAACTAGAGCACACATAACAAGCACACACATCAACGGCATGTTTTAACAGCAGAGAAGACCTAACACAAGATCGTATTACTGTGTTTATGTGTTCGTCTCTTCGTACACATTTCTTTATGTGTGCATGTGCGACTGCTTTTGTGTGTGCACTTTAAAGCTGGTATATGCAGCAAACATGCGTGTGTGAGAGAGAAAGACAGAGCGAGTGAGAAAGAGATCACAGGGTGACATAATGGGGACTGGTGGAGGGTTTCCTAAGGCTTATTCTCACCATGCAGTATTTAGAAACCTTCCTTCTGGGCACAGTATGAAAGTCAAATATTTATCCTCTTCTCAGAATCTGTAATGCATATCAGCAGTTGTTTTTGTTCCTGTTGTTTTCATTCCCTTGCAAAGTTTCTCCTGTCTTCTGCGAAAGCAGGTGATGAAGCAACCGAGGAAGTCTCAGTTATAAAAGAGTTACGCTTACTGTACTTATCACGCTGATTCTTTTGCCATAAAACGCTGCCAATGCAATACTTACATGTTTAAATTCTGCGTCTGATTCTAATGCTTTTTTTAGTGTCATTCTTATGAAAAGCAAGGCTATCTTACTATTCCATCCATACAGTTGAAGCAGGAGTTTATTGTATGTTATTTATAGATTGAAGTTTGCAACAAATTACTTCTGCAATCTGCTAAGTGAAACAAGAGCAAGTTAATTGAATTATATACATTATATACCAGAATAGATTAGGCATACAGTTGGAGAGAGTGTTATATACATACATATTTTTCATAAATGATGACTGAAATCAGTCTAGGATCTTGGAAATCTAGCAATACGATCTTTCAGAAGCTCTCCTTAACAAGCAGAATGATTTCACGTCTGTAGCAAATGGTGCAGGATAAGTTACTCAACAGAGGATTAGGAGTTTGTTTAAATCCCTAAATGAAAGTATGAGCAATATTTGAAGTGATGCTTGTCTTAGTAAACATCACTAATGAATCATTGTCCTTGGTGCAGTGAGAAACCCCAAGCATGCGAGAGAAGGGAAGGGATACGTCCTCCTCACAGGATGAGTAATGCTTTCACCAGTCTGGGCAAGTGCTTATCAGATCCCGCTCATTTCCAGGTGGAATATGCTTCTAAATGGGCTGCACTTAGGATGATTTAACAGACTGCTGTGTGGAGCTGACTAGATAATTACTCGGAGTCTATGAGGGAAGAGGACACTGAAAATGTATTTTTCTCGTTTTACAGAGATTCATCTACCTGAGAAGCAAAATTTTATAAGATAAGACAAATATATTTTAATATAAGAATACATATATTCTCTTATGTATTATTTTTTTGTGATTAGAACCGCTGAAAAATCTGTTACGCAATCTATTACTATTCCTTCTGTCGTCTGATTTGTAGTTTATACTTGTTTAGCAAGTAAAAGCCCTTTTAGGATAATTGTAAAAACATCCACCTTCAGCTCGGGGTTCACGTGTCTTTTTACTGTGAAATCTTTACTGATTTTCAACTATAGTTGAAAATCTATAATGCTGGATTGTTTTAACCCAATTTTGGGTCAAATATGGACAAACACAAACATTGGGTTAAAAATGTAACCCAAGGGCACTTGGGTTAATACAACCCAGCATTTTTTAGAGTGTAAGTCAGCGCAAGAATAACTTTTATATTGTTAGTAATATTTCAAGATATTGAAATTTCAAAAATCCACGAGTATCTTCTGCATTGTGTTAGTTGTGGATATTCAAAAGGGGTCATGCTTGGCACTGCTATTAGATGTTATAGACATCTCCTAAGACTGAAACCCCAGTAAGACTATGCTGAACAAGCAGCCAGTCTGTGAAATCTATGGTAGCGCATTGATTAGCAATGCATCCTTGTGTCGCATTCTTATTGAATTGCATGTTAGCTAATCAACATGACCTCAATGCTAAACGCTGCAGCACAGCAACCCTACTTAAATGTGTCAGTCTTCCAGATCTGACACTACCGTTATCAGTGCGTGATCGGTCCTGCGCACAATGACTTTCTGAAACCCCTCCCCCATCATTGTTCTTTCCTGGGGCATCAATGTTTCCTCAGCCTTCGTTTATCTCTTCATGTTGACCTTGCTCAAATTTTCCCTCTGTGGCGCAGATGACCGGAGATAACAGAAGGTCAGTATAATTCGATGAAACTGACAGCTAACGGGCGACTGACGCTTCCCGTAGCAGCAGGTTAAGCCACGTCTCACGCAGACAGAGGCTGTTCATCGCCTCTCTCTCCTCCGCTGGCACGCTCCAGTCCATGACAGACATCCATGTTAGATTTGCTGTTAGTAATTGGCTTTACACAACATGATTGTGTGAACTTGAACAAAGACCCGTTGCATGAGAGGTCTGGGGCAGAAGTCTTTGCAAGATTAAAGTTCGTATGTACTCAGACTTGCATCACAAATAGCGAATGAACGACTAGATCAAGCTGGTTCAACCTCAAAGATTTTTGTTCTATGGCTCTTTTCTAGTGAGTCTACATAGGCAGTGACCTTCTAAGGTAGCATCTTAATCTCATCTCATAAGAATTTGAATGTATTCGTGCTGGTATGTAACATTTACAGTATTTTGAACTTATATGAGAATGTTGTGTTGACTGTTTTTTTTATTAGTTTGATGCAGAAGTTGAGCTATTTAAAGAGCACAGTAATCATTTTCAGATTGCTCCAGCACTTGACGAATCTTGCTCATAGACTCATAGATGCAGAAAATGTTGTGTACTTTGTGTACTGTGTACTGTGTTCTGTTTAAATTTCAGAGTTTTGATGAAAAAATAATAACAGCTGAGACAAATAATCTCCTTAGTATCTGATTGCCCAACTCTTAAAAAGCCTGTAGATGCTTTTTTTTTTTTATCCCATCACTTCAGCACAAACTGAATTGGGTCACAGTGCTTAATTGTCACCCAATCAACCTTTACTAATGTAATGTCACTTATATTTAGCTGGAGTAAATGGAAAGTCTCAATGTGGGAGAGAGATAGCTCAGAACGAGACATCGAGGTGTGGAGATGATGGAATAGACCAGATCGTCTGCATTGGGCATCTAAATCAATTAATCATTTTTAAATGAATATTCAGGGTTAACTACACATTAAGCTATATTGACAGCATATGTGGCTGTCAATTACCAAAAAAAAAAAACCCAAAAAACAACAACTTCTAAACAGAAATGCACTCAAAAAGAACATGATATAATGTTAGTTAAGGCCTATTCACACTAAGATGGAGCACATCCTATGTTTGTGTACAACAGTACCAACTGTGTGTCAGGCTAAACGAAGGCCAAGTACACTCCTATACAATATGTCAGTCTTCCAGATCTCAGATTTCTCTGACTGATAAACTGACTTTCAGCTGGTCTGCTATCTTGTATCTTTATGGTTAAATGTATGTGTAATATATGAACCCAGATAATATTTTCTATGCCTGGATATGAGGTAAAGTGAATAATACTGTATACATACATTCATAGACATATGCATACAACAATGTACACTGAGGAAAAAAACAATAAGATAATATCATGTATACATTACGTAAAACATTACACTGAATCCATAGGCTCAGTCTCTGCAGCTTTGGAATTTATTGAAGACCATAAAGTGTAAGGAAATTGTTATACTATTTAGTTCGGCATTTGCACTTAATGCCACTGCTTTGATGCAGCTTGAGAAATATTTGTTTTTGTATGTGAGAGACAAGTAAACTGCTGTCAGTACGATGATCTTTACTAATGTGCAGGATTATAAAGCAGAACATATAAAAAAATGCATAAAAAAAAAAATATATATATATATATATATATATATATACAAACACATTGTGTATTGCAAATGACTTGAATATATCTAAAAAAACATTCTTAAACTCTCACGTTGACAGTAAAATCCAAAAAGACAGTAAAAATTGTTTTCGCATGTGTAAGTTTTTGTTTATTTTTAAAACTTAATTTGGATGTAACCTGGGATATTCATTTAATTTTAACATGGGTTGCTCATATGCATTGATAATTATGCTTGCCTTTGAAAAAAGGGTGATTGGAAACATAAACAGCTCTAACCAACATGCAACTACTGTATCACAAGCTTAACTTATTTATTTCTTCCATTTGATAAGACAGATGGTAATAGATTCCTCAAGAGAATTTGTATTTTTCCTGAATATTGATATCTAATTGACTGATGATTATGCTAACCTGTCTCTTTCTCCTTGTGTCTCTATAGGTTGACCTGCCTTTCCTTCATTTTTCTTCTATGTACCACATCGTTTGGAGTAAAATGTATCTGTGTTCTGTGTCGCTCATCACAGGTTTAGTCCCTACGAATGGTATAACCCCCACCCGTGCAACCCCGACTCGGACGTGGTGGAAAACAATTTCACCCTGCTAAATAGTTTCTGGTTCGGAGTTGGAGCTCTCATGCAGCAAGGTAGACGCCTCTGCCTGCCCCTCTTAGCACACATCCCACTCTTTTGCTGGGGGTCCCAACTTGCTGTTGTCAGGCCCACTATGATGCATGGGTGCCTCTGTGCATGTAGTTCTAGAAGCAAATTGGTTGCTGGCCAATGGTATGAATGGGGCTGTGTGGGACTTGAAAGTGTTTATTGGTGGGTGTTGGGTATAGCAGTGGTTCCCAAACTTTGTAGAGTGTCGTACTCCCTGAGGCATTTAAAGGGTTAAATCACCCAAAAATGAAAATTCTGTCAGAATTACTCACCCTCATGTTGTCCCAACCCCGTAAGACTTTCGTTCATCTTCGGAACACAAATTAAGATCTTTTTGATGAAATCTGAGAGCTGGCTCACTCCTCCATAGGTAATTGCATTTGCCGGCCCAGAAAAGTTAGTAAAGACATCGTTAAAATAGTCCAAGTGACTACAGTGGCTCAACCTTAATTTCACCAAGCGATTTCATAAATGTCTTTACTAACTTTTCTAGGCCGGCAGATGCAATTACCTATGAAGGAGTGAGCCAGCTCTCAGATTTCATCAAAAAGATCTTAATTTGTGTTCCGAAGATGAACGAAAGTCTTACGGGGTTGGGACAACATGAGAATGAGTAATTACTGACAGAATTTTCATTTTTGGGTGAACTAACCCTTTAACATCTTTCTGCGTACCCGTTCTCTTCCACTTGGACTGCAGTCACACCTTTTCCATTAAGCGACAATGTTTCCCCCCTTAAATTGTGCATTTTTTAAAGGCACCTTTATAAAGGCAACATTTTCTAACCCTATTCAATGTGTGTAATGTTTTGTCATATACTTAAAATTCCATTAATTTTATTATTAAAATTATAAAGCAATAAATTATGATAAAAACAAAGTGTCACTTTTAAACTAACACCGCCTGTAGGTGGCAGCAAGTCACTATTTTAATGAGTAATTTATCAAGTCATTCATTCAGTAACGAATCAGGTGGCTGCATTTATGAATGGGTCATTGAATCGACTTTTCCGATTCTTTCAAAGCCGCAGATTCGTTCACTAATGAACTGTGTGTTGCTTGGAGACGCACAGCAGTTCTGCTGTGGATTTTGTTAGAACTAATGTTTCGTTGCAAATAAAGCAAACAATTTTGACCATTTTTTTTTAATTAAAATGTAGGCTACGTCACTAAAATTAACCTTTTTGTTGGTTGAATTGAAAGTCAATTTGGATATTTGTGGATATTCGGGAAAATTGGCATTCCTGCTCGTATTAAAATCAAGAACTTTGCATTAAAGGGAGTTTGAGTCTTAAATTGATTTCTATGCACAGTCTCTGTCTATATTTGTTCTTCACGCTAGTAAGTGCTGAACCTCCACTTTTAAAGGTACATTGAACGGCAGTAATGCAAACTATCATATGCACACTGCTTGTGTCTATGTAGTCAGTTTTGACATGTATTTGAAAGTTTACGGCACTACCTTTTTCCTGTTTTTACATTAGAGGCGGCATTTTGCCTGTTCGAAATGCATCCTCTGTATTAGTGTTATTTTAAGTTGGGATAAAATTAAATGAACTCAGCATTTTGTTTGCATACACCCTCTGTCATCTCAAGTATCGCCAGGGATACGCGTAACCTAGTTTGGGAACCACTGGGAATGGGGGGGTTCAATCAGGGGTTCATTAGTTGCATGCAGAACTTTTCCATAACCACTGTTCTCTCGCTCATCAGGGTTCTGAGAAGGTAAGTCCAATTTCATGTGCAAAAAATGGCGGAATGACACAAAGACTAACTCTTGGTCATGTCCTCTGTCTTAGACTGCCATGTGTGTTGTTGACTTCTAACCCTAATCCTACCAAATCCTCATGCCACATCTTCTCAACTGTGGGACGCAGATGTTTGAGACTGAGAAAGGCCTATGATGAATGAAGGACAATGACACATGTAACCTGCATGCCTTTGTGTTGCATCAGACTAGCATACTAAGATTTGGTTGAGTAATGAGAGACACCAGGCCCTTGTTTGCAAAGTAGCATGGGTAATGTTTGAATCTGCACTGCATCCATCAAATGGAATGATTTACAGCTGGGATTGGATTGCTATGTAACATTAACCTTGTGAGTCTTTGTGAAATCTACATTGTTAAAGAGATTAAAAAGAGCTGTTTGCAATGTAGACAGCATGGATATCTGTTTTGACACGGAATGTTAGAAGTTAAAAAAAAACATTGCAGATATTATGAATAGTTGCATAGCTGCTCTAGTTGGTGGAGCATTTTGTCTGGTTAATTTTTATAATAAAGAAGGCCGAAGAGTTACAGGGTCATGCACAGTCAGCCTCCAACTAGAGCAGAAGTCTTCACCCCTGCTCCTGGAGGCCCACTGTCCAGCAAAGTTTATTTCCAAACTGCTTCAACAACAAGCGATCCCGAAGAGCTTAATTGGCTGCAGGTGTGTTTGATCAGGGTTAGAGCTCATCTCTGCAGGACAGTGAGTCTCGAGGAACTGGGTTGATGACCTCTGAACTAGAGGGACAAGAGATGCTCAGCCATATGAGAATTAGTAAAAGTGTGGGTTCTTCAGTGTTCGTCTTCCCAGCCCCAAGAGCAGGTAAACTACTGAACCCCACATGCGATTGGCACTATTAACAAGGAATAATCAGTAAACAGAGGACATTAAAAGTTAGCTAATGTGTTTGGATTATTGTGAATTATTTTCTGTAAAACGAATTATTGGCCAACAGCTTCACCTATTAACAACATAATGTTAGGATGTCATTGGGACTGTCCTTTGTTCAGGTTCCTCTGTGAGTTTTGGAAGAGAAGATGTGGCATTAGGCTGAGGGCAAAATGAGCAGGGTTTGTGTATGATGACTGTATGCATGTCTCTTGATGAGTGAGTAACACTACATTGTAGAGAGGCTCCCCTGCCCATGGCTTGTCAGCCCCGAGAAAACTGTGGGATGACGTGCTTGGACATGACGTTACCTTGGGTACATGACAGTCAGCCCCAGCCAGGTTAAATAAGGTCACCCTGACCAAATGGTCCAGCATGGTGATACTTTGAAATGACGACATTTATTTCTTCTTGGGATGGTTTTCGTTGCGTAATTTTATGCTGTTTTGACACGACTGTATGTTTGTTTCTTTAAAAGTGGTTAAGGCATCTTTTCCGCTAAAGGTGAAGTGTGTAAAATATGTGCCACTAGTTTCTCAGACTCTCCTTCCAACCTGCTCCTAACTACTTGTTTGGATAAACGGGTATTCCTGTCCAAAACTTAAGCAATTGTTTGAGCCACATGTTGGGATGCTCAAGCACCACAGTGTTTGCACTTAGAAAGTCAGCCTATGGTCGATGAATGGTTCAGATATAGTTGTCTCTGTGGATAGGATAAGAGAACGTCTTTCAGCATTGAAGAAAATACACACATCACATTTAACAAATTAACTGCTAGTGTATGTAAGGGAAAGGTGATTCTCGCTTTCTTCCTTCCTATTTCAGTGGTTGTTCAGCTGTCTGATAGCTAGAGTTAAAATATCCAAACTCTGGACTTGATTGACAGGTCACTGTAGCATTACCAGTCTACCGAGGCCTGAGTTTGGAGTTCAATTGTAATTCATGTAATGGCTAATCTTTCTGACAGTCCTTTGTGTTTTGCCATGGACTCAGCATGGCAGATCAAAGCTTACAATGAATCGCAGAACTTGAGAAAAGGTGCCAGTTATTTCCTTGCGCTATTGTCCTCTGACATTTCTTCCTAGTACAACTAGTTATTGCCCCTACTTTCCCCCTTATCAATTAATTTCCTAAGCATGGCCATGGTGACAACTTGATTAAGGAATAACAGAAAATTATACTTAGGCTGTAACATAAAATGGCTCTTCATTTTGGCTTTTACCCACAAGCCAAATGGATTGAAGAGTGTAGGGCAATTCAAAGACAAATTATGAGCCCTTTATGCTTTAATACAAAAATGAGAGTCTGTAATCTAATTAAATTTGGCCACATAAATTCTCCTAACACATAAATGAATTCCCACCTTCACTGTGGTTGACTTTGGCGTATTTAGTTAGCATAGATATATCATCCCAATTGTCAAAAGGCAAAGCCTTTCCCTGCAACTAGTTATCTGGACTAGGTTAGACCTGTGCATCTGGTTCTGGTCCTCACATTGAAATCACTGCTTTACCCTGACTACTATCTCTGCTCCTCTCTACTAGGATCTGAGCTCATGCCCAAAGCCCTTTCCACCAGGATAGTAGGAGGAATCTGGTGGTTTTTTACCCTAATCATCATCTCCTCCTATACGGCCAACCTAGCCGCCTTCCTCACCGTGGAGAGAATGGAATCTCCAATTGACTCGGCTGATGACCTGGCCAAGCAGACCAAGATTGAGTATGGAGTGGTTGAGGATGGCTCTACAATGACCTTCTTTAAGGTAAGTTGAGGCCGTCATATCACTTGTAACATAATTCACATCAAACAATAGCGTTTTTCCACCAAAATGGTTTGGGTGCAGGTTCAGGGATTAGATAATGAGTCCCAATTCTCAAACTGTTCTGAGCATTTCCACCAAATGAAAGGGGGTTTAAGGCCATTCAAATCCAGAGAGTGGGAACAGAGAAATGCTGATGCTGGTCTCATTGAGAAATGTAATAATGTTGCAGTACTTTGCTCTGTATGTCTAAATATATAAACCTGTGCACGAGAGAGAGAGACCTGGCGTGCAAGATTGCTAGTGAATCAGCGGTCTCAGTTTCAATATCTCTCCATAAGGACAGAGGAGAGTACCGGTAGTTTAGATGAGAGCTTCTGGTACGCTAGAATGTACCATTTAAGGATGACGCATAACCGGATCGCCCTGTGATGTCCACCGGGTTTATTTTTGTGATAATGACCAGCTAACTCTACATTATCCTTCACTAATTTGATTTGATTTAATTAAATTTTTAATTGATTACAGCTTTTAATTGAGTCACCAGGAAGGTCAATGACAGGCTAGTATTTTTAATATTGTTTCGTGCATCTGGTGAAGAGACCTTTGCCAGTCGGATGGTCTGGCACATTGAATAGTGGTGTCACATGGATTATGTGAGTTTGAATCTGTTTTGCGATGTACCTGATAATATTTTCTTTTTATTCTATAGTAATAAAAAGCTAAATGTTTGAGAATTAAGTTTTTATACTTGACCTAATAATTGAGGTTGTGTTTCAGAGCTTTTACTGCTTTAGACTGCTGGAAGTGCAAAGGTTGAAATCATAATTTTATGACTGCACTGTTCAGTGCCTCTACTGTATGTGGGAGATCTACTCTGCATTTCTTTATTCAGTCCAGAGGGGACTGAACATGTTCACTGTAAGAGTAAAATACTCTTATTAAGTCAATATTTTTGCTTTGAGATCACAGATTGTCCCCATTTGTGACCAGTTCAGTGAAATACTCAGCCAGCTGTTTCAAAGCACGTTTTGTCTTTCCTCTCCGCCTCTGTAATATGTTCCTGTAAATATACAGAGATATAATGACCATCTGGTAGTATTCCAAATGCTAATGAAATAGCATTTAAATGTCATTATTATTTTTTATTTTTTTTTATTTTTTTTTTATTAACCCAGTTTGCTTCATTAATACTTATTTCTGTGATATGCAATTCATTTTTAATTTGTAATTCATTTTATTTCAAAAAGGGACAGTGCACATTAATCAATATTCATGAATGTAAATGTACCCAAATTAGCCAGAATTTCTGGTCTTTTTGTGAATAATTCACCAGTACAGTTTATTCTAAAGAAAAAAAAAATTGTTTGTACAATCAGATTCTATTAATGATACAATCAATTCCTGAAGGAAGTGGCAACATTTTCCTTTAGTTGAATAAACAGTTTTAGTTTCATAGAAATATGTCACATACTATGGAAGTAAAAAGTGTTGTGTTCACAAATAAAACACAAAAATGGGAATAATATTGCAGATAGTAAGATTAGAGCAGATTACTGGAGAGAGAGAAAAATGCAGCTCCTTGAAAGCATCCTGATCCTGACAACGCCTATAATCCATTCCAGTCAGATGTCCTACAGGAACAGCAGATGTTCTGAGCGCTGAACACATATGCTCTTTTAGCAGGTGCTGATGTATCGAGTGATTGAGTGGCAGTGCGAGTGATTGACGGTTTGATAAACTGCCTTTATTGATTCTGTATAATGCGCTACAGAGAGACAGTCACAGAGCTCAATAGTATCAAGAACACTACACTTTAAATTAAATGGGTTCCTTTTATGTTCTATAATTAAAGGAATTTAGAACCATATCAAACATCGAAACCCCTCGTGGCTGAAATAGTTTTGGGTTCTTTACATCTGTACTTTCACCGCTGGCTTCTATAGCTGCTGTTGATTTGCTGTTGTATACAAGAACCCTAATCTACTGCTATATAATCTAGAATATTGGTTCTCATTCACCAATTGTTTGCACACACACATTTGCGTGTGAAATCTGTGTACCAACGTTTTCACGAACAAATCAAATGCAGGCTCATTGGACAAACTTCCCTGCAGCAACATTTCTGCAAAACAATATCATGTTGCGTCTTGCACTTTCAAAATGAAAAGTCCAGAGAGTGTGTCTAAAAGTGTTCAGTTTTAACCGAAACAGATGAATGTGAATCTGGCAAGTTGGTTGTTGTACATATCACAGCAGTTAGTAAGTCAAATGTCCAGTGAGTGCACTCTCAGAAAAAAAGGTACAAAAGCTGTCACTGTTGTGGTACCTTTTCAAAAGGTACACCTTTGTACCTAAATAGTGCATATTAGTCCCTCAAAGGTACATATTGGTACCAAAAGTGTACATATTAGTTCCAAAAGTGTACATATTAGTACCTAAATGGTACATATTAGAACCCTTTTGAAGGGTACTGTCCCAGTGACAGCTTTTGTACCTTTTTTTTTCTGAGAGTGTGGCACTAAAAGGTTAATGAAAATAACGTACCACCTAAACCATAAACGTACCTGATAGTGTTAACAAAAGCAAACGTGAGATAAGAACACATCTGCTGAAGGAACAGTGCCATTTTAGCTGCTTCTACAAGTCTTTGAGCTCTTTTATTGTGATTCATGTTTCTAAACGTACGGAAAATGTAGGAACAACTGAAACCACACATACACAATAATCACATGCTTGGGGTTGCTTTCTAATTATGCTAAGATTCAATTTTGTACGTGCTCAAGGATCATGCTGCACATGTGAGAGTATCATACGATTTCTGAAAGTGACAAAAGGCTGCAAAGGGAAGGTTTTGCGGAAAGCCCTTATATTCTGATTGTTTGGACGTAGTGTATGCAAATTACTAACCTCGAGTATGTGGTCACTCATTTATGATAGTCCAAATTCATTAGCATTAGAATAAGGTTAAGAACAAATTCAAATGCATACGCATACGCATATTATTATTATTATTAGTGATCGCTTCTGTGCATGTAATCAACACAATAATAAGTGAATGAGAATCTTTTTTTTTTTTCTTTTTTTTTATATGTGAAAAATGTTATGCAGTTTTTTGTTAAAAAGTTTCAGCATAATATATGTATGCCACATCCAAGATTAATATTATCATTCTTTCTACTGTGCTGTACTTTTTTTTTTAGTTTGTTTGTTTAATTTGTCACCATTGTGTCTTCTATTATCTATTAAATTATGTATGTAATGAATACTGTTCCTGGGTCCAAGCCTCTACTTCGTTTTAATTGAGAAAATAGCTGTTTTTGAGAATCGGGCTTTTATTGCACAAATTTAGGCAAACATTTTAAAAACTGCACGCTCACAATGTCCTGAACACCAATATTTGAAGGATTTAGAAAAAGATGAATCACTGTCTGGCCAACTGAGATTTGGTATGAAGATAAAGGCTAGGATCATTATTTTTCTGTAATACTACAGAACACAATGAGTGCATATTAGCACACTTTATTGTTTGCTTTTGGGGTCTATTAGAGCGTTTGGATCTGGTAACGGTGACGTGTGACATCAGACTTAACAACCGGGTGGAATGAGATTGCCTGGTTATGCTTTTATAGCAGGCCACCTATGTGTGATTCTGGTCAGAACGACAATTTCAAATGCTGTATTCCCTAGACCTCGAAGCTGTTGGTGGTTTTTAGCATCTTTGGGTTTAATTGCTAAAAAAACTGCTTTTAATAATATATGTTGAGGTTTATTGAAATGGCCGCTAGCGAGTGTCTGATGAGGCACTGGGGAGTTTGAGCTGGATGACTGCGCTAATGGGAGCTCACAATTTTAATCCTTTGATCACTCTTTTGTGCACTATGTTCCTCAATATACTGCACCCGTCCTGTAAAAGTCATCCTTTTTGGGTCGATAAGAAAATACGTAACGGTTCCAGTAAGGGGCAATATAGAATTGATTTCAATGGGCATTTTTACCTTCGTAAAGGCAATTTTAATAATTAGGTTATTAAATGTATTTGTGTTTTTATTAAGACTTAAATTTAACCAATTATTTAGAATGCATTAAATGGTCCTTTTATGCTTTTTTTTTCTCGCATTTTCAGCTTTAGTTAGTGTGTGTTGCTGTTTGGTTACAAAGGTTACAAAGCTCAAAGTCCCTCCAAAGGGAGATATTTTATTTACCGGATTCCACTTTCCTAGAACTACAACGAACGACTCTTTTGGACTACAACACATTTTTATCCAGGCACAATGTTACTCATTTAAATAATCCCCACCCACGAAATATGCAAAAAAAAAAAAAGGGGGCGAGAAAAAGACAATCGCTATGTCAAAGAGACAATGTTTTTTCCACCCCGTTTCCAAAACTCATTTGTTTGACATTCCTAAGGCTGACAAACTTGTGTTTGAGTGCAAACAAAAAAGAGTGGTTAACATTTATTTTAAACACTATTCCTGATCATTATAACCCTAATATGTATCTGTGCGCTGCACATTTTACAGAGAACAGCTTCCAGAACCACAATGCAGGCTATATGCAGAAAAGCTTCTCCTGAAATGGAGCCGGTCCCACTTTGTTGGGACAATCTGGTGTTTGTGGATCACAACTATAGTATGTCTTATTATTTGTAGTTGTGTTTTAATAGTTCCAATTATAAGTTTTACGTTGTTGCTATGATGTAAACAAAAGGCAAAGCTGATAAGCTAAGATCCTCTTGTTTGTTAACATTCTGAAGTCTGTGAATCAGGCTTGAATTGGTTTGAAATTGACGCCATCCTTAAAGGGATATTTCACCGCTGGAAAGATGAATGTGTATTTAAATTGGGTCTTTTATGTAGGAGAAATGTGAAATTATTTTAGAAGTTGGTGCCTTCTAGACGGAGAAAAGCCAGAAAATGTATTGTTGGCTCATGTGGATGAAAGACAACAACTCCCAGAATGCACTTGCTTCGCTGCCCTACGAGGACACTCCCAAGCCACGCCTACCGGTTACAGAGGGCAGTATCGGAAGAAATGATACAACTAGGCTACTAGTCGACTCGAAACCGAAAAGACGCTGTTTTATCGTGAGATCCCCTATGGGCGGGTTGAACACATGCGGGACGAGCTCCTCCTACTGGCTGTAGTCTCTCGCCTCTGGACAAAAAAGACTCCGATGACGTAAAATGACGATTTTTGCGGTTTGAGTTTTTGTTTCAGACACACAATACAGAAATCTCTCTTCTCAGGGAGACATGAAGGAGGGAAGCACGGTCATTAGAAAATACTACCAGGTTTCTTAAGCTTAATGCTAATCGGTGACGTATCCCTTTAATTTTTACATCTGAGCAGATGAAACTCAAATGTTATGAAGGGGTGTGACATTTCCCAAAGTGCTGCCAATCACAACACACGGGGCAAGCTAACCAATCACAGCACATTTCATATTTCGGAAGGAGGGGCTTCATCGAAACAGGAACTGTTCTGCGCTTGTGAACCAGACTGTGTGTGTACAGAAACGGCATGTCATATTCTGGTTACACAGACAAAACAAGCTAAAAAACGTTTATGAATTGTTTAATAAGAAAAAGATTTCACATTGGTTATTTTAGTAGAATGAAAAACAAAACTGCTATTCAAGCTTCGATTTAATTATATACATAAAGTGAGCGGAGAATGTGTCCCGTTACTGTTTCCCGTAAGTTATACACTTTTGCAAAAGTCAATGAAGCTGTGTAAACATCGGAATGAATCTCTTACTTCATATCTGCACGTTGTAGTTTATGATGAGAGAATCCGTAAGAGTGCAGAATTCAGTCAATGAGCATGTGCACTGAACAAAACGCCAGTGGTTTCAATGGTGACTAATCTGATTGGCCGTTGCATTCATAAGCTCAACAGAAACGTGTGTGATTGGTCATAATGCTCAACGCTGCAAAAATCACGTAAAAAGAAATCTGATGCAATGTGAGCAGACTTAAATGTAATGCCACAGTCACCACGTATTATTAATTTTCACATTTTACTTTAATCACGACAGTCGTCTTAGAATTAGTTTAATTGTGCAGGTTTTTGTTTCTTTTTTTTTCTTATCTTGAAATTGTAGTAATTTTTTGAAGGAATTTTTGCCCCAAGCCCCCATTAATTTTAGACCCGGGTGACAAATATGAGGGGGCGACAGAGTTCACTTTAACTGTATGTCATTAAACCAGATTATACAGTAGGTTAGCTATAATCACACCCACCAGTTACTGTAACTAACTTTAACTAAATTACAGTACACATCAAGAGTCTCTTCCATCCTGAGGAAACTGTCGGTTAAAAAGAGTTTGCCTATTCTGACAACACTGCACGCAATAACAATGAAATCAAGCTTGTGCTTGAACCTGTTTGCATTCTTCTTTTACTGGCAATTTAACTTGAGGACCAGGTATGGCCTTCAGAACCGCCTTAATTCTTTGTGGCACAGATTCAACAAGCTGCACATATTCCTCATGATAGCATCACACAGTTATGCAGATTTGTCGGCTGCTCATCCATGATGTGAATGTCTCGTTCCAGCACATCCCATAGCTGCTGTACTGGACTGAGATCTGGTGATTGTGTATTTGAGTATAGTGAACTCATCGACATGTTCAAGAAACCAGTTTTTCGCTCACTGGATATTTTCTTTTGTTCCTGATCATTCTCTGTAAACCCTGGAGATGGTTGTGTGTGAAAATCCCAATAGATCAACAGTTTCTGAAATGCTCAGACCAGCCCGTCTGGCACCAACAACCATGACACGTTCAAAGTCACATACTGTAAATCACCTTTCTTCCTCATTCTGATGCTCAATTTGAACTTCCGCAGATCATCTTGACCATGTACTTGCCTAAATGCATTGTACCTAATACAGTGGCAGATCTCTCTGTCATTATGTCACGGTATGCAGTGTTGAGTTTTCTATTGTTCATATATGAACAATATATATAATGTATGTGGCGGGAGGAGCAAACAACAGACACAGTGGGCCCTATCATACACCCGGCGTGAAGCGAGTGTGTTTTGCTAGTTTCAGCCCGACGCAGTTTTCATTTTCACATCCTGTGCCATGTTGTTTAAATAGCAAATGTACTTGCGCCCATCTGTTCGCCCATGGGAGCTGGTCTGAGAACGAGGTGTGTTCAGGAGCATTGATGGAGTGTTGCTATTTTGAGGCAACTGAAATAGACTGAGCCATTGACCAACTGAAACCTGGTCCCATAGATGGTCTCGCTTTAACCTCGCGCACGAGCAGATCTGCTTCCTCGCTAGAGAAGCGTTCAGTCTTCCCACTTGCAAATTCCTCCATGTAAATAGCGAATCCGCCATGGCACTGGCTTTTAAGGTGAAGGGGAGATGAGACTCTGATTGGTTTATTTCACGTTACGCCCAAAACACACCCATTACTCATTAAGAGAATAGGGACATGCCTTTTAGTCCATGCGCTGGGTTCGCAGACCATTTTTACAGTCGTTAAACTAGCAAAAGTGGATTCGGACGCACACTAAGTACACTTGCGCCCTGTGCTTTAGGCCATGCGCTTAGATCGTTAAATTAGGTGTGGCGTCAAACCTCGGAGAGGCGTTTATTAACATAAAAATGTCCAAAAAAGGGGAATAAAGTGTCCAAAATAAATAGGGGATCTGGTAAATAGGGTCCTCGTTGTGCTAGGGCACGTGCAGGGAAGGTAGCGCTCAGATGGGTGGCTCCTCATTCCCTCACAATACTGTATGTGTGTGTGTGTAACAAACGTGACATAAATGTACAGTTCTGTTTCTAAAAAAAACTGATGTCACAGCCATGACAGATTCTGTGGTCTGCTATAATATCATAGTAGCAGAAGATTATGTCCATTTTAGGCAGCCACCATCTGGAAGCCAAGCGTTCCCTGTGCTGAACATACTGCCCTAAGGCTGACACATTAAATTATAGAATATTTTAACCCATGAAAGCAGGTGGAGAACACTGAAGACGTATAGTCCAGATATAGTCCTCCTCTTCTCTGGAGGTTTGCTTTCTTTGTCCTTCTCTGCTCTGAGGCATCTTATTATCTGTCACATCTAGTATGCCACATTCTATGCTTCAAAAGATATTATGATCAAAAAGAGGAGCAGGCTCACTGGGAAAGCAGCCCGACCTCTCTCTCGTTCTCTCTCTTATCCTCCAGTATCAAAACAATCTGCGGCAACCTTTCACACAGAGGAGCACACCTTCACTCACTTCCTCGACTCGTTCATCAGTCACATCTGTGTCTCTGTAAGAGTCTGTGAGAAACGCTTTGCTCGTCCAGGTCTCATCTGACCACCTCAGCTGCTATCATCATCTTTTTAATTTGTTGAGAAAGATTTCGTGGAACCTGCGGCTACTTCTCAGGTTCAAAACCCTCATATTTCCTGAGCAATCTTGGTCTTATCAGTCCTCAGTGAGTTTTTTTCTGTTCTCGGACCCCTGGACCGTCGAGATGAGATAGTCTCAGGAAGCGAATCACAGCTCCTGATGATCTGGACTGGAGCAGCGGTTAAAGAGAGCAGCTCCTCCTGTAGAGAGGAACAATGATGCTCTACACCCCTGTGATTCACAATCACCATTCATTCTGTGGCGGGAATGTCATTTGAAAGATTCTTTTTGGAATGGAATGGCCGAAAACTAATTATATATATATATATATATATTTTTTTTAATGGATAAGTCTGGCATAAGAGTATAACAATAAGGTGTATCATTCTATTATAATAATAATAATATATTTTAATGTAATTATTTAATCATATTAAACTTAGAATATTAAACTGTTTAATATTCAAAATATTATTATTAATAATAATGAATGTATATAAATACATTTTGAATTAGATATATATTATAAATATAATATTTATATTTTTAAATGAATGATCTATTAATTGATTAATAGAATGGAGGACTCCATATATCATGAGAGAGAGAGAGAGAGAGAGAGAGAGAGAGAGAGAGAGAGAGAGAGAGAGAGAGAGAGAGAGAGAGAGAGAGAGAGAGAGAGAGAGAGAGAGAGAGAGAGAGAGAGAGAGAGAGAGAGAGAGAGAGAGAGAGAGAGAGAGAGAGAGAGAGAGAGAGAGAGAGAGAGAGAGAGAAATGAATATAAATACTTTATATATATATATATATATGTGTGTTTTTTTTTGTTATTTTAATACATCAAGTTGAACTAAATGAAAGTGAAACAATGTTACTTTGGCAGCTAGCTGAAATAAAATCATTTTATTTAAGTATTGTATTTAATTACAGTTAATATTTATTTTATTTCACTTTCTGTTTTTAATATGGTTTAGTTAACTATAGTAACCCTGATATATGTAATTTATAATTCCTGTTATACCACTACTAGTATAATCTGTTATAATAAAATTGCAATTATTTAATTACGAAGGACGTTATGGCCTGGTTTCACAGACAGGGCTTAGATTAAGCCAGGATTAGACCTTATTCCAATGAGGGCATTTAAGTAGCTCTAACGTGCCTTAGAAAAATGTAAAAAATAAAACATTGTTGATGTGCATCTTGAGACAATACAATAGCACTGATATATTTTAAAGGTGTCAGTGCAAGTTACTTTCAGCTAACACAGCTCAAACATGCATTGAAATATGATGATAGAAGTTGTGCTAACAATCAGTAAACATTTATATTTATTTAAATGTCGTGAATGAGGTATAAAGACAAGGCACATCTTTAATACTTCGAAGAGGTGCAGGTATGTGTGTAAGGCCTAATCAAAGGCATTTTGACAAGTCTAACAATAGAGACCCAAGAGACTTTCTGCCACACACACACACACACACACGCATAATCACGTGCCCTTCCCTGTGGATGCTCTAAGAAGCCTTTCATTGTGCACACACATCTCTCTGTTTCTCTCTCATGACAGGCTATGTGTCTGCTTTTCGTAAAACCAATAGTTAGCAGCATCTTTAAAATGTCTTTACATGTTGGTGTGTGCAAGAGATTTATCTCGTCCTGCGTGTGTCAGTATAATGAGAATGTGAGTTGAAATGGACAGCCACCTGCCCGCTGCAGTTTCCAGCATCATTATCAGTGCTGAGCTATGGGTCCGGCCCGGAGATGCTTGTTTTGGACTGATCTGCTTCATTGCTCACGGGCCTCGGTGGAATATCTCACAGAGAAAACACCAGCGATCCACACAGAACTCTCGCACATGTTTGCTGAGGATATTTATGATACAGTCTTGTTATCTGTCCTGTTTACACCACAGATATATTTCATATGTAACAATTGGGGTTGTCAAAATTAACGATCAACAACTGCAATTAATTAAATGTATTGATCACCATTGTTTTATTTAATGCAGCTATCTAATATGATGTAATAATAATAACTGGATTTTTAAATACTGGTCAGAACTGAAAATCAATTCTAATTGTTAAAGATTTCCATTGAGATTTGAATTTTAGAAATGCCTGAGATCAGATTTTTCTTCACCCTTAAAGAGGACGGATTCCATTAGTCATGATTATATCATTACAAGGTAATAACACGTTAATAAATATGTAATGACCTAATATAAATTGAATATGAAATATATGTATTCTCTATTTTTATGCCACTACTCCAACGTTTTAAAACCGGTGAGAACTAAATTGAGTTTCAGTTTGAAACGCAAGCCCCTGAAGCGTCCTAGTCTTTTGTTTTAATGTGACACCGTTATGTAGTAATACTTCACGATCACAATGTGATGAGTAGAGTTTAAATGCAGTTTAATGTGTTCTACACAACATTAAAGTTTAATAAGGAATAATGGACCATTTGACTGTAATGTAGGCTCATACAGCTTAACATTCAGCTCTGGATACTTGAAGCCTGCTTTCTAGAGCAGAGATATAGACACATTTAGACATCAATTAAGATTATTATCTGTTCTTTTAGATTGGGTCATTTTAATATTTATGTGGTGATTTGAAGTCGTGGATGAAGTCTTGGTTAGCTAACATGGGTGCAGCATACTTTTTTTAATTGTCAGGGAATTTGAAGCACCCATCATTCTCCAATGTCTCCGCTAATAGAGCGCTGCAGACATGATGTGTTTTTCCAAGCCAACCTGGAAGTCAGTGTCACGGACTCCTTCGACAATAAAAAACCAATAGGACTTTTTCATTTGCTTTTGGATCATTGCAGAAAATAAGCTCTGTGCCAAACAAAATGGATGATTCTTACACATTTTGTTCATCGTGATAATCTTCACAAAATAACGCAGCTTTTATTTTGAAGTCTAAATACAATAGGCAGACGTCAAAAGCTAAACGCAGGCTTTAAACGAATTACACCGCAGTCACACGACTTCACCATCATTAAGCTTCAGCAACTCTTTCAGTCTTTATTTAAAAACATTTTCCCTGAAAGTTTGAGTTATATATATATATAGTATATAAGTGCCTAGTGAGTAGAAGAGTTTTCCTCTTCGGCTTGATGACGTTTAACGAGGAAACCCCTGTAGTCACATTTAGACACTTGTTAGCAACTGCCTTTTTTAAGACAAGTAAAGCTTTGAAAAATATCACATGGGCGTATTATTGATTAATTTTATGTCATTGAATATAACATGAAAATAACTTGAGCTTGTGTTCACCATAGACCCTTAATTTCAGGCATTTATATAAAAAAACAACAAAAAAAAACAACAAAAAAAACATTGACTTAAAGGGATAGTTCGCCCAAAAATGATATTTAACCCATGATTTACTCACCCTCAAGCCGTTCGAGATGTACATGTCAATCTTTTTTCAGACGAACACATTTTCAGTTATTTACTTAGATCTTTCAGTGGTTATAATGTGAAGCTATGGGGTCCACCTCCTTCAAGTCCCAAAATGTGCATGCATCCTTCACAAAAGTAATCCATCCGGCTCCAGGGGGATAAACGAAGGCCTTCTGAGGGTAATCCGTGCGGTTTTGTCGTAAAAATATACATATTTAAAACTTTATAAACGAAAATAACTGGCTTCCGGTAGCGGTCGACGCGCGTTCACGGAGATGGATGCTGACGTATGACGTAGGACATGGAAGTATAGGGCGTAGGAAGCGTCGTGACATAGAACGAACGTGACAGCGCAGCCAGAGAGCAGAGCAAAACAAAACTCTACGTTCGTTCTACGTCACGACACTTCCTACGCTACGTCCTACGTCATACGCCAGCATCCATCTCCGTGAACGCGCGTTCACAAAACCGCACGGATTACCCTCAGAAGGCCTTCGTTTATTCCCCTGGAGCCGGATGGATTACTTTTGTGAAGGATGCATGCTCATTTTGGGACTTGAAGGAGGTGGACCCCATTGCTTCACACACTTATAACCACTGAAAGATCTAAGACATTTTCTAAAATAACTGAAAATGTGTTCGTCTGAAAAAAGATTGACATATACATCTCGAACGGCTTGAGGGTGAGTAAATCATGGCTTAAATATCATTTTTGGGCGAACTATCCCTTTAAGGATGAAGGAACTGGAATTGCTGAGATGCTGAAGGTCCTGATATACTCACTGCAAAGTTCTTTTTTTGATCTTCGCTTTGGGGTAAAAAGGAGTTTGAGATACCTTTGCTGCAATATACTTTGCCCGACGTTCCCCACACTGGCGAGAGCGACATTTGGATGAATATGTAAATATGTGCTGCTCGCTTTCCCCTCAATGACACAATGTTGAGAAAACAGCAGAACAGAAAGCATCTGATCACAGTGACGTGGATATGTTTGCACCAGCTCTGCAATTCAGCACTCCAGACACATCCCGTCACATTTATTTATATAGCATATAATAGATTTCTTTAAAAGCAAGCAGCTTTACAGTATTAAACATGACAAAAAGTGTCAGTGTCGCTTTCAATGAGAAGTTGTTAAAGGATGTCAATGTTCAAGAAGGCGGAGCCTCAGAGCCACACCCACCTATTACATCATCACCACGGACCAATGGTAGTTCAGAGTGAACTTTCCTGGAAGTTCACTGCTTCGAACTCCAGTGTTCAACATGACACACACCAGTTTGCACCAGTTTATCAGGGTCTTAGCTCATTTCAGGGTTTGGGCCTTCAGAAAACATACATCATCCCTGCAGCACTCTGTAGACAATGGAAGTCAGTCAACAACAACAGGCTGACATCTGTTTACTTTCATACATCTTAGACATCAATAATGTTGTGTGTTTTGTGGATGTTTCTGAGTGAAAGTTGATGGATGTCCCTTTTCAGTCCAAAAGCTGGTTAAATATTTTCAATCTGGAACATATCCTTATTTTACATTGACATCACTCCCACAATAACGTCTATTTTTCAGGATCAACCCATTTTTCTACTATTTGTCTCGGTGTCAGAACAGAAAATACATTTGTTTCATTTTCATTGTCTTGTCATCTAAGAATAACATCCGCAGCAGAGAATGCTTCAGGTCTGATTGTAGTGTGCGCTAAATTAATCAAAGCCTCAGAGCAGATTAAAGTAGTGCAATCTGTGAACACTTCAACATGATCAAAGTATTCGACAAATCACTGCTAATCAATCCAAACAATCTCAAATCAAACGAAATGCACGGATAGGATCACGGTGATAAAGAAAGAAGTAAAAATGAGAGATGATCACTGGAGAACTGACACTGAGTGACTTTTGTCACGTCACACTTAAAGCATTGTTTATTACTTTTTTTTATATATATATATATACATTGAGATTTCCCTTCTTTCTTCAGTCTATCTCAGCCCCTATGGTTTTGCCTCATCAGCAGTCGTAGTCTACATGTGCAATCGGCTGATTTGTCAAGGGTAACTCCAGAAGATTCTGATAGGCACTTGGCAAATCACCCAGTTGATCTAAAATATCGACCGGCCACAAAAAGTCATTACACACAATAATGGCAGGCAGGACCTTGAGTATGTGACTTAATTAGGTTTCAAATGCCACCAGATGTGTTCTCAGAAGCACAAAAAGACCTGAGTTTAAAATGCTTGACGATTCTGTGCAATCGGTAACAATTTCTCATGCTGCTAACCTTAATATCTAAGTTGATTATGGGTTTATTTGTAGTTCCACTGGAATAAGATGGTATTATTTTGAATTTTGCGTGCGTTCATTTCAGTTTAGGAGATTAGTCAGGATTAGTCATAAACAGATTTGTGTGCTTCTGCCACAATTTGTGCCGTAGTAATCATGTAAAGGGGACGAAAATATGACATTTTAAGCAATAGGTGTATGATTATTCTTAAAAAGATTATTTTGAAAAACACCTGCATATGCTTTGTGTTCCCAGCAAGAGAGAAGTGTGAGCGAGAAAAGCTTGTCTGTGGGTGGTTTATTGGTAATAAAATGTTCTCATTTGTATTTGTAGGTACACAACTTTAAGGACAAATATTTACAAATCATCTGAGCTTCATCAAATTGAGTTTATAATGGATGATATTAATTAATTGGGTCAATCATCTGGTGCTCCTTGTGGTGCGGTAAAAAAAAAAAAAAAAAAACTATATTTGTACTATATTTTAGTTTGATGTTTTTATTTTAGATTTTGTATTTGTAGGGTTTTTTAATAGTATATCTACGCAGTAGTTATAAACTATTTATAACCACTTTTTGAGCATAGACCTGAAAATGAAAATTCCAACTTAAACTGTCATACATTTTGAATGCTTGACTGAAGTTTGGTCTCTTTTTAAAGACACTTGGCAGAATGAAATTATGAACAATGGACAAAAATACTATTTTACATTTTTATATGAAGTATGTATTTTTTAATCTTGACTCAAAACTGTGAGAAAATCAAGTCGTGTTCCACATTTGAGGATGATATCTCAAAAAATTAGCTTTCAGTAAGATTTTGTTTGGGTGAAGTACCAAACATTTCCACTAGATGAAATTTGTTTTCTTTCCAATACAGTCATTTTTGACCGCGAGGAGTACAAGTGTGACTAGTTTTATTTTATTTATTTTTATTTCAGGACCATTTAACCTTTTGGAATCATGTCCATGATTATCTTTTTCTGTATTCACATAGCAAGTGGCAAAACTTGCTATTTCGCCATTTCGCTAACTTGCTATTTTGCCATTTCGGCAAAGTTAAAAATTCGTTTTTTTTTTTTTTTTTTTTTTACAAAAATAATAATAATTCTGTTAAAAATGACTGAAGAGCATGCATGGGTATTTCTCTGAAAAAAAAAAAAACGTTGTGTCATTTAGTGATTAATGAGTCCTGTAATGGGATTGGTCTGTCACCTGTGACGCCACTTTTGCAAATTTCATGACAATTGCAGTTCCAACTTTTAGATTTCTAAAGTATATATGTAAAAAAACAACAAAAAAAACACATTTTAGAAGTTATCAATGTTTTGATTTTGTGTTGTCAATGTCTATCCAAACCAGATCTTTCTTATTTCAGATTTAGGATTACATATTATGGTAGTGGAGTTTGCATTATTGTTGTTGTTGTTGTTGTTTCAAGCGCAAATATTGTTTACTGTTTATTCCCAATTGTCTATGCTGTTTATTATTGAAATGTGCAAATATAATGTTAAAATGGAGAGAAAGCATATTTTATTGGTCAAAAAGCATTTATGAATTAAAAGTCTGATAATGATTTTGACTTCTCTCCCAGAAAACAAAGATCTCCACGTATGATAAGATGTGGGAGTTCATGAGCAGTCGAAGACATTCGGTCATGGTGAAGAGTATCGAGGAAGGAATCGAGCGCGTGCTCACCTCAGATTATGCCTTCCTCATGGAGTCCACCACCATCGAATTTGTCACCCAGCGCAACTGCAACCTCACACAGATCGGAGGCCTCATAGACTCCAAGGCCTACGGGGTTGGCACCCCAATGGGTAAGGCACTTTGCAATATTAGTTTTATTTTAATAATTTATCATTTACTTAACTAACACTGCATTCTTGTTTGATGTCTAAAGCTGTTTCATGGTGCTTGTATCACTCTGCATGCATAAAATAATTTTAATTGATGTCAATATTCAAAAGCACTTCTTTTATTATTTGGGATGTTGTCATGTAATAAGTGGAATCCTTCATTTTTTATCAGGATTTTTATGGTCACACTGTATATTAAGTGTCTTTAACTACTACATACTTGCATTAAAAAGGTACAAAGGTTGGTGCTATGGGCTGGTTTAATGGTGAGTTAAGCGGTGAGGGAAGGGTAAAGAGGGTTCAAATTATAGATGTAATGACATGGAGGTATTTTTATAAATATGAGTACAATTTCATGAGTTCACCTTCTCATCCAGTCTTAATAGTTAATGGTAAACAAACTTGGCTTGCTGTCTTCGAAGGAGTCTCAAACCCGAGGATTGGCTCGGCTCGAGCTCCACCCCCTGAACCAAAACAACGAGCTTAATCTGCGTTCACGCCATGTCATAACCGTAATTACGAGATGCCAACCCTTAAAATTCATCTCTGAGCTGTTTACGTCCTCGGACTCGGATTTATGTGTTTATATGTCAACACTATCAACGCCGAAATAAATCTGCAGCAGTCAGGTGGTACAGATAAGAACTCTGTAACTTTTTTACATGCATTATTAATGTAATGTTATGTGCTTTGACCTTTGAGACACGAGGTAATTAAACGCTGTCTCTCGTGACGCTTTGTAGAATCTGCTCTGGCTTTGTGCGTTCATGTGTTTTGGACAAGGCACTAAAGACCCGAGGTGTGTGTTTAAGGGTTAAATGAATGGCCAAATTCAGCATTTTGTCAGCGTACCCCCTATCATGGCCCAGGGTTACGTATCCCAGTTTGGGAACCACAGCTCTAATGCAACAGTGGCTCTACTGTTGTCAGCATCTCAAACAATGATTGAATTGATGCTGCAGACATCACTGCCCTAATCAATAATCAGTTACAGCTATTTGCCCAGATCTGAACACATGTGCATACTCAATTCAAAACCATTTCTATTTTGCTAAAATATTTATTCTCAGCGGCATTACCTTCCAAAGAAAAAAAAAGAAAAAAAAGTCATACACCTCAACAAAAACATGAATCACTGAACAGCCTGATTGAAATGAGAGACACAGTCGTTTATCATCACATCTCTGCCATGCAGAAGTGTATTCTCCTCAAAGTGTGTTTCTCTCAGACTGCAGCGTCGACTCAAATCTTCATTTCATTTTGATTAATGACTGTCTGGCTCTGTCGGTGAAGGTGAAGCGGTTGAGGTTAGCGTCTCTCATCGGCTCAGTGAAATGTGCAGAGAAACGCGGACCCCGAGGCAAACGTGCATGAAATAGACGAATGGATGAGATAAATAAATGAAAAGAGAAACTGTGAGGCGTTTCCCCTCCTGTGCATAAGATTATCGGTCTCAGTAGCAGATTGTCTTAATCTGGTTATACACGCGGCTGCGGGCTGTGTCAGTCCTCACAGTAAGACTTGAGTCCAAAAACATCCAGAATTGTATATGATACTGCTGTAAGACATCTTAACACAATGACCCTAAAACACTTTCCTTATCACCCGTTTGTAGAAAAGGGAATTAAGGTTTCTATGATTTTCTTCACATTCCTTTAGAGTAGTGCACATCCATATAGAGAAATATAAAATATATATATATATTTTTTTCTTTTCTTTTGTATTTATTCTTTTTTGAGAGAGAAAGCTGAAGTTCATGGTTGTAGAATAACTTGGACCTCAAAGCTACATACGCAACAAATGGCCTCAGCATGTGATCGTATTGGATATAAAACAGCACGATCCATTTCATGCAGAATTGCTTTGAAAGGACTAAAATAACCAAGAATGGAAAAGGCACCTTAATGTGAGGATGAAAGGCCATTTGGCCACCTCTGAAGCCAGACTCCTCTACCACAGGCACCATGTCAATCAGCCAAATGAAAGAAAACCACAAGCTTTATTTCACTCATTCAGTGTGCTGTGTATGAACGGATGTATTGTGTTCAGTTTGCTGTGGTTTCATGTGTCAAATATGTTAATTGGTGATGTAGTCACTCCTACATGATGTAGTCATTAGTAGACCTCCTTAACCGAGACCAAGGCAGGGCGAAACCGAGTCAAGACCAAGACCAGAGTCAAGTTCATTTGAAAGATCCACATTTCCTGCCAAATAAATGTTTTATAAATACAATTAGAATAATAAGACACTTTACAGAGCTATTGCCAATCAAATGAAATCACTAACAACTACATTTTGAATATAGACACACAATGAAGAAATAAAATTATAATTTTAATTATGAAATCGCTTAATGAGTGAGTCACTGAATCATTCATTCAACCGATTAGTTGAAACGAATCACTGCTGTGTGTTGCACCGGAACCACAACACTTCTGCTTTGGATTTTTTTTTTTGTTGAATTATTGGCCAAAATGGAGCAAAAACTTTGTGGCTAAAATGTAAGTCAGTTGTTAACTTCTGGGTTATTGAACGTTTGAATAAAACCAATATCACGTTTGCAATTGTGCGCATATTCGTGAAAACAGCTCGCTGGCTCTTGTGATATTGCTTAATTATATCATATAATAAAAAAATAAACATCTCATACGAGTACTTTTTTTGCAATTATATCTTGAATTTTGTGGGCATTTGTAATAATTTTTTGACTTTGACTTTTTTGACACAATCGGTGTTCATGTTAATTTTGGACCCAGCACAACAGTAACAAAACAAATCAGATCAGAAATAAGTTATTTATTGCATTTGAAGCAGAAAGTTTTACATCAAATCACATTAATGATGTTAACAAATAAATAAGACAATGCACAGGCAATTTAGGGTACGTTTACACGACAACAATGTGCTTAAAACTGAGAAGTTTTTCCTTTGAGTTTTTCACGTACAGACGACACCATTGTCAAAACGATTCCCATTCACACGGATCCGCGAAAACGACTAAAAACGCTGTATTCTGCTGCCAGGCCAGTAGATGGCGATGAAACACTATAGACTGAACACGTAATACGCATGTGCATGACGTCATCGTCTTCAGAGATTGGCGTTTTTGTTGTTTACACAGAGACATCTTCAAAAACTTGCACTTTCAGGCTGTTGTTGTGTAAATGAACGGCCAAAACGCATAAACAGTTTTACATTTTTAGTTGAAAACGGTGTCGTGTAAATAGCTCCTAAGAGTCCTCTTAGTCGGATACGAGTACAAATGCGGTCGATACCGAGACCTCATTGACTACTACAACACTAATGTTCATTCATGACATTTTGTGAATATTTCTCATTTAGGGTCATGAATGTGCATGCAAAGTTACAACACAAAGATGTGTTTTGGAAAGGCTGTACAAATTTTGGTTGCATTTGATTATATTAGGGGTCAAATCGACCCCAATTGGTTTCCATCCAATTTTCCCACAATCAACACTTTTAAAAACAGCAGAGTCAGGTTAATAACAGAAATTGTTGCTTGTCAAACACTACAGTATGACCTTTTTTCTAAATGTATTAAATTTAAGACTTGAAGTTTACTCAACTGAAAACTCGTCTTTTGTATCAGGAGAATCGCTGTTTCTATGAGTTTCACAATTAATTAACTAGATTGTTGCAGCAATCTGCCCTCACATTTTACCCTCACAAGGCTTTGAGAACCAGACATAAAAAAGGCAGAATACAATAGAAATAACAAAATAGAAGTGGATGTGTTGACCCAAAAATGAACATTTTGTCATCTTGTACTCACTCGTGTTCTGACTCTGTGTTGTTGTAGCTCTTGCTTGAATACAAACAGTGATCTTAGAATATTCAAGCTTCTTGGAAATGTTCCATACAACAAATCTGGATAGAGGTTTTTACTGCCAAGCTTAAGAAATGGGAAAAAGATCAATATGTAAGCACCTTAAAAGTAGTCCATGGCATAGATGATATAAACCATTTGTCTAAGAAAAATACCAGCATTTAAAATGTTCAATGATCATATTCCCCTCTTGTATAACTTTCACATTTCATATGCGGTTGTCTTTTTTTAGATATGTCTGGTAACAGTAGCATCCGTCTTGAAATGCATTTTTAAACACTGATCAGTAAAGTTCCAGCCAGGGACAACTGAGAAGTTCTCTGCATTACGATTGATAAAAGCTACATGAACCATTATCAAGTCATTAGACCGGGAGGAAGCAAATGTCCAAGGAGAATATTACTGAGCCAGTATTGCAGGGAATGTCAATACCGATATAGTGAGAAATATTCTGATTAAAAGAAGGACAGCAACATTTCTTAACAGGAAGCTGACCATTGATCCTCAGTCAGGATCAGATATCTAGGGTCACATTCTACCGAATAATTGGACTCTTTAAATATTGGTATAA
Organism: Rutilus rutilus; assembly: GCF_951802725.1. Taxonomy (NCBI): domain Eukaryota; kingdom Metazoa; phylum Chordata; class Actinopteri; order Cypriniformes; family Leuciscidae; genus Rutilus; species Rutilus rutilus. The sequence goes on along the minus strand of NC_140230.1, from coordinate 4,096,113 downwards.
AGTCTGGTTCGTTTTGCAGTGAAAAAGAACTGTCCATTTAAAAATAAACTGTTGAAGTGGCAAGTGAACTGATCAACTAAAGTTAGTTTTGTGTTTATGTGCGGCTTAAAGGGACAGTTCATCCAAAAATGATGTAGGATGTAGGAGTAGCTTAAGCTTAGGTGAGAGCAAACTCAAACTCCTCGACAATTCTCCTTTTAGGCTTCTAATTCGTGACTGGTGTTTTGTTTAGCTCTATACTCTGCGCTTCAGCGTTCGTCAGTGCTCAGAGGTCACTCATCATGCGTTGGGTCAGAGGTCACTCCTCTGCCGAAACTCGACTCGCGTATATGGCCGTTACCGGAAGCCAGTGATTATAGTTTATAAAGTTATATATATATATATATATATATATATATATATATATATATTTTTTTTTTTTTTTTTCTACAAAAACCCATGGCTTCGCTTCAGAAGGCCTTTATTAACCCCATCAAGGGCGTAGATTTGGTTTGAACATTGGGGGGGTTGAAGTTTGGGTATGCCTCCTTTTCATGTGATCATGGTATAAATATTGGGGGGGTTGTAATGCATAGATTTAAATATTGGGGGGGTTATGTCCCCCCCGTCCCCCCCAACCCCCCCACAAATTACGCCCCTGAACCCCATGGAGCTGTATGGATTAGTTTTATGATGGATGGATGCACTTTTTGGGGTTTCAAAATCTCATGTACCATTCACTCCCATTACAAAGATGGGAAGAGCCAGGACACTTTTAAATAGAACTCTGATTGTGTTTGGCTGGAAGAAGAAAGTCATATCCCTGATAGCATGTAATCAATGAAACAATGTTGACTCAGTGTTGATGCGTCAATTGCATTGAATTAACGTTACAAAGGGATGTTGCTTTAGTATCACTCTTGCACCCTCAGTTAGTGTTGAAATAACGTTGAGATTTCAACCAAAAATCAACAGTAATAGTATTGATTCAGGATTACAAAGTGATATTTTATCAACATCACTTTTGCACCCTCAGTTACTGTTGAAACTATGTTGAACAAAAAAAAAAAAATTCTACATCACCGATGCTGAATCAATATTGAAATTAACACAAATAATCAATGATAATATTGATGAATCAACGTTACACTATGATATTGAATCTACATCACTGCTGTTGAATCAACACTGAAATTAACAAAAATAATCTTTGGTGGTATGGTTTGATCAATGTTACAATGTGATGTTGATTCTAAATACATTTTGTTGAAACACTGAAAATACAACTGAAAAGGAATGTTGACATCTGATGAACAAAGGTAATGTTGAAACAACATTAATATTTCAACTACACTTCAATGGTGCGTCAACAAATTCCGGACCATTTCAAAATTGGGGAAAACCTTTTAAAATATAAATGGCACCTTTCCAGCAGTTGAGTCAATGTATTTTATACAATCAATCAATGGAAAAAATATATTAAAAGATCATTCTTTAAAAAAAAGAAAGGGGGAGAAATAGGACAAAAGCATTTCAACCTTTAAAAATAAAACTGGCTTCAGAAGTCTGATGTCATGACTACAGGTGGTCCAACGGTTCAGGGTTTGAAAAATCTGTCTTATATCAGACTGCCTCGTTTCCTTTGGGTTCTCTGAAATCTGAAAAAGAAAGCATGATGTTACTCAAGAACAAGTCGATTCAGTTGTCATTCATACAGTCACATTCAAGAATTTTAATGATTCACTTAAAAAAAAAAAAAAGTTGCTGAACACTATTCTAGCTATACACTATAATTCTAACTACGATTATAGTATCGCTAAATTGTGTTTAATTTATTTTTCTAAAATCTATTAATGCTTCAATATCAAAAGAAAGCACTAGGGCAGGGGTGTCCGATTTTTATCTCCAGCCCTAATTAAACACACCTGAGGCAGCTAATCAAGCTAATCAAGCTAATCAAGGTCATTAGGATCATTGAACACTTCCAGGCTGGTGTGTTGGATCTCAGTTTATTTTCTGTCAAACTACATAGCATTCAAGTAACAAGTTTATCTTGTAGTATAAAAGAGCTTAGGTTTTTTCAACGAAAATTTCTTTAAAGGGATAGGTCTGCCCGAAATTATGTCAACACCCTCAAGTTGTTCCAAACCTGTAAAAGTTTCTTTCTTCTGTTGAACACAAAATAAGATATTTTAAAGATTGTTGGTAACCAGAAAGTTGACGGTGGCCACTGATTTCCATAGTAGAAAATAAATACCATGGAAATCAATGGCTACCATCAACTGTCTGGTTACCAACATTCTTCACTCTCTTCTTTTGTGTGCAGCAGAAGAAAGAAACTCATACAGGTTTGGAACAACTTGAGGGTGAATAAATGATTACATAATTTTCATTTCGGGGCTGAACTATCCCTTTGAAGCTGCAGATGCACCTTATGTAGACCATAATCTCTTTAAATATCACAAAAATAGCCATGTCAGTCGCTTTCTTAAAAAACACAAGATATTTTTTAGTTATTGTTTCAGTGGAAACAAGCTAGACTGAATGGAAATCAGTTACATTTCTCAAATTTAATACAGATTCAGGAATATGAGTGATTAAATAAGGTAGGATAAATAAGGATATAAATAGGGTAGATGCACCATTGTTTGAAACTGTGCTAGAGAAGTCATGTAAGTATGTCAGGTGCTTCAACAAACAAGACTTCTGTATAGGATGCACCTACTGTATGTTTTCTCTCTAATGAGGAAGCATTAGACTACTGAGAAGTGCAAATGCAAAACCAAAATGGGCGTTTACCAATCAGTGGCCAATTTCAAACTACAATATGGGCCCTATCTTACACCCGGCGCAATGCAGCGGCAAGCGCGACGCAACTGTTTTTTGCTAGTTTCAGTCCGACGCAGTTATCATTTTCACGTCCTGCGCCATGTCGTTTAAATAGCAAATGCATTTGCGCCCATGGGCTGCTGGTCTGAGAACGAGGTGTGTTCTGGCACATTGTTGGCACGTTGCTATTTTGAGGAGCAGAAATTGACTGCGCCATTGACCAAATGAAATGGGGTTTTTTTGTTATTTAAAGAGCGTGTTAGTAATGTGCGCCTATAGGCGGGTCCACAACGCGCGGACACTCTGCTTATTTAACACACAGGGACCCACAGCAGCACACAAACATGCCAAGTATTTAAAATAAAATGATTACAATGTCAAATATTATTATTGTGTGCATAAAGATCTGGCTTGTCCCGTAGATGGTCTGCTTGCGCACTTTAACCTCGCGCACGAGCAGATCCGTTTGCGTTCTGGAGACGTATTCGGACTTTCCACTATCGAATTCCGTCATGTAAATAGCGAATCTGCCATGACGTGAGCGCAACTGGCATTTAAAGGGAATGGGTGATGAGACTCTGATTGGTTTAACGCACGTAAATCCCAATACACACCCATTACTCATTATGAGAATTGGGACAACCCTTTTAGACCATGCGACTGGCGCGCCGACCATTTTTCCCGTCGTTAAACTAGCAAAAGTGGATTCGGAAACGCAATAGGGCCCTAAATGTTTTTCAACCATTTTTCAACAGACTTGCTAAAATCATGAAGGCCCACCCCTAAACCAAGCCCCCAGTGGATTAGAGCGAATCGGGTAAAGCGGTTGAAAATGCCCATTGAGAAACACCCACTAGTGTTCTGCAGAGATACATGGCTGAATGATCTTGTGCTCATCAACTACAAATCACTGTTAGTTCAATGTCACTGTTTCCACTCATGTGTGCTGTTGGCTCTCATCAAAATTTCAATGCTGATCCAACACACTTTAAACATTGAAATGTCAATCTCAACCAAAATTATGGTTTGAATCAAAACTCAACATTGTGCAGAGGTGTCAAGTAACGAAGTACAAATACTTAGTTACCTTACTTACTTAAGTAGAAATTTGGGGTATCTATACTTTACTGGAGTAATTATTTTTCAGACGACTTTTTACTTCTACTCCTTACATTTTGACGCAATTATCTGTACTTTCTACTCCTTACATTTTAAAAATAGCCTCGTTACTCCCATTTAATTTCGGCTTGTCGTCGTAAAAAAAAAAAATTGGCCAATTACACAAACGGTTTAGACCTGACTCCCGCCTCCTGAATACACATCGCTAAACTGATTGGCGTTGTGGTGTCTTTCTAACTTGTGAGAGGCTGTAGTCACATTTGTTTGTACGCAGCGCCAAAAGTCATCCGAAGGAAACCTAGATGCGAGAGAGAGAGAGAGAGAGAGAGAGAGAGAGAGAGAGAGAGAGAGAGAGAGAGAGAGAGACTTTTTTTAACTTTTATACTTTAAGTAGTTTTGCAATAATTAATAATATACTTTTACTTGAGTAAAAAGCTTGTGTTGATACTTCAACTTCTACAGAAGTCTTTTTAAACCCTAGTATCTATACTTCTACCTGAGTAATGAATGTGAATACTTTTGACACCTCTGACATTGTATCAATGTCACCATGCTATCTGGGATATATAGGAGTAAATAATGGGATAATTTAAATGTTTGGGTGAACTAACCCTTTCATTTTGATTTAAAACATACGACTTTCCAAGCCGATGGGAAAAGGGAGAAGAATGAGTTTGGCAAAATCTGCTAACAAATAAGGTTTCTTTTGGACATTTTTGTCTGGCTCAATCAGACATTGGTGGGCAGAGTTAGTGTAAATATCCTCTGCCAACAAGATGGATCTTTGCACTTGGTGTAAAAAGGCACTCCTTTAGAAAAATAATAGGGTGAATATTCATTTCATGCCAACTTTAACACCACACAACCCTCACAAGACTTTGTTTCTGGGTAGACTGGTTCACCCTGACTCCCGGAGGTCTTAAAGAAGCCAGCCAATCTTTCTGTGTGCAGTATGCATGATACGGTCAGCCTGATGCATTGTTTATAAGACGAGAAGTGCTATGCAAATGAATATGACTCGCTTGACTTGATCAGACTGTGGCCATGCCATCAGAGACTGAGTCTAACAAATAATTTACCCTGAAGCTATTGTAAAAGGGGGCAGATGTTGAAACCAAAGCTCCATCACTGTGAGGCATGGTGCTTATGAGTTTGCTCATTTCCTAGTCCTGTTCCACCTCTTTTTCTCATTGTTCCCTTGTTCTTCCTCTCTATTAAGCCTTTCAGTAATAAAACTGGTAGATCCAAGGCTGCATGCTTTCCCTGCAAACAAGTGAATTCTGAATATTCATGCTGGTGTTCTGACACTATTGCGCTATAAACCATGTAAACGTAAATGGCTTGTGTGTCAGGCACTAAACAGTCCAGAATATCTTAATCCATTCACGGTCTGGGGGTCTGTGTGCTGGTTTAAGATGCTATCTAGGCTTTTCCACATGGACAGAGAAAGCCAGCTATCAAGTGCCTCGTCTCACAGACGTTAATGCTTTGTCACTCAGCAGGTTCAAATCTGTCAGGTATGCTGTCTAACAGACGACCCAGTGAGGGTGTTTTAATGCTTGTCAGTTGTGTGTCATGGGATTGCATTGTGTAGAGCAAATGCAGGGCACATGCACAAGGATGTTTAGCATCATCACTCCCCTGTGTGCCGTTCAGACAGCTCAGCACAGGCCATTTCCATTGCTAATCCTACCCTTTTGGAATCAGTTAACACAGGCAGGCTGCATACAGGCGTGCGTTTAGCATATATCTCCCTAACTTCAGCAGCACACAGTCGGCAGGATGCATTAATGTAGAAACTGTGATGGTGAGAGATGCCTGAGTCCTTCTGGCAAGCGTTCCTACGCTGGAACAGACAGGGTCAGTGTTCAGACCATCTGCGTTTTGGTGTGTTGGTTAATTAGATGTTTAAATGAGAATATGTTAATGCTTGGCACAACTGAATATCTGATTCTGTACTGAGGCAGGTGAAAGTAGACAGCAAGTGAAATGTTGAAGTCAAACCCAGTATAATGAACCATTGTGACTTTAAAATAAACATGAAGACCTCAAAACAGTGTGTCAGTGGTGTTTTAGAAAGGCAGTAGTCCCTCAAAATTGACTAATTTACTATTTCGTTCCCTTGATTTGCTATATCGTGCGCACGATTTACTATTTTGTTCCCTTGATTTGCTATGTCGTCCGCACGATTTATAAATCGAGGGAACAAATGAGTAAATCGTCCGCTCGATTTAGAAAATCGAGGGAACAAATTAGTAAATCGTGCACGCGATTATTATTATTTTTTCTTGCATGTAATGTGCGGGGCTCCGTAAATCTGAGATAGTAGTGACAAGAAGTGTTTTATCATCGGAACACTTGCACACATTGCCGTGAGCTCCTTTTTTGTCCACTTGTGACTTCATTGTCTTGCTAAATGTGTGTAGCACTTGCAGTTTATATCAATGTTTCGGGGCTGTGCCGCTTGCCCCTTGAGGATTGTGGAAATAGAACGGCCCCCAGTCAGCTTTCAGCCTGTGGACGGGCCCCGTCCCTGGAGGCATCATTAAGAAGAGTCATGCACAATGCCATGTCATCAAACATCTGTCAGGAGTTTACTTGTGCATGAGGAGCTACCAGTATCAGATTCATTTATTTAAGCTATCCATTTACTACATGCAGGCATGTATGTGAAGAACCTTGCAGTACAGTGCATCAATGATTCATTGTGTTGCTTGTATTTGATGTTGCAGAATAGGGATTTTGATATGTCCGGTTTAGGCTTTTTATTATATCATTCCACCATTTTGTTTCAGTGAAAGAGTTCTGCACGAATCTCACGAAAGCGGTCAAGAACATATTATACTCGTACTGTATTTCATCCCCAAATCATATGAAATAGAATAAAATAAATTAAAGCCTAATTTACTTTTTTTTTTTTTTTTTTTTTTTTTACTTTTTCTATAATAAAATCATTTGTGGTTTTGTTTTGTGGAATTTAAACAAAACATTAGTAATTAAAGTGAAGTTAAACCCATATAATTGTTGTATAATCATTATTAAATGAATTCAAGTTTACATATTATTTATTTATTTATTTATTTTCCCATCTATTTGGATTAATATTGAAAAATAAAGATGTATTTATTTATTTGAGCAAGAGAGATGAGTAATAAGCTGTTGCAAAAATCGACCTCTTTCTGAATATATGTTTTTTTTTTTTTTTTTTAGAAAGTAACTGTATACTTTAATATATTAACTACAAAAAGTCAATTAATTAATCAAAATTATTCTAATGTTTGGACAGTTTTTTTTTAAGGCATTTGATGCAACAGGGAAAAAAGATACAAATGTAAAAGATATATACTGGGAAAAATTGGATCTTGTTCAATGATATACAATGCATGTGTTGTTATATACAGTAGGTGAAAATGATAGTCTCCAAAACCATCCAAATTTCTGCACTGCTATTATACAAAACCCTAAGTGCTAACAGTAAGCATGAAAGAAATGCGAGTTTGATTTCAGCAAATAAAGAGCACTTTGTGCTTCATGCACTTGTGTTGTGCATTTGAACAAAAGAACAGCTGAGTTCTCAATTATTCAGGCAATAGTACAGTCCTTATTATAGAGAGTTATCTACAGCAGTACCACCATTACAACATGAAAGGATCAGCGAGATTCGTGAGTGCTCTTGTTCTACCTCATATTTCAGATTAAATGAGAAATAACTTCTCCAGCCGTTTTTGATCTGTGCTGAACGAAGGGAACACGACCTGTTTACCTTTTTTTCGAGGGAGGTGAAGTGGCTGATAGGAATCGGGGAGAGTTATGAAGCCCGCAAGGAGGCCCAGAAGGAAACATTACATCAAATTAAGAATAGCAACAAGTTTTAATTAGACAGAAAATAAATAGATAAAAGTGGGAAATGCCAGTCCCTGGAATGTAATTGGGTTTTATTGGTGTGTTATCAATGGCACCCTGGGAGCAGTGTTTCAACAAACAGCATTAGGCTTTTATGGCTCGTACTGCATTAGTGTCTGTATTTCTCATCTTTGTACTGCGAGAAACATAATCTTGCACCACTGAAGTGACAAACTACATGTTTCTTTTTCAATGTCTCAGCTTTTCTCAGAGCCTTGTAGTAGCGCAATGAATGGAACATGTTTACATCAGCTTTTAGTCTTGGTATACATTTCTCAATACAACAAACTCCAGCATGAGGGACTGTATACTTAATACAATGTTAATTTTAACAAATATTTCTTTTTTGCACAACATTATTGAAACTGAGTCTTTTTTACATCTCCAAAATGAGGTAGGCCATGCTGGCATGCTGTGTTCAAGGTCGTCTGAAGCCATGCATTTCACCAACAGACTGAAATTTCATTTGTGATTCACTTATAATCTTCCCCTCCAGTGAGCTTAACTAGAGAAACGCTGTTACCGGATCACTGAGCCAGTCATTTTCTTCAACAAATTGTTCGTTTTGTGAACAAGAACAGCTGATTCTTTGGAAATGAGTAAAACAAGTTCACTGATCTGGTTCTCCGCAAAATAGTCTTTGTTTTCTTTAAAGTCCCCCCTGTGGTGAAAATCAAACTTTTAATGTTGTTTATATGCCAATGTGGTGTTTTTAATAGTCTTTAAGACAAACCATGTGTAAATTCATAAGTCGACAGCATTGCTGAGTATTTTCTCCTTAAAACTGCAGTGAACCAAAGACAGTCTCAAAAACACGCTTTGAAATCGCTGGTGTTTCTGACGTCACAAACTACCTTGTAACCAATCAGATCAACGTGTGATCGTCAACGAGTGGATCTTTGAGCTGAGTGAGTGAGTGGAGGCGGGGCTCATTTGCATATTCAACTGCGTATACTAAACGAGGCAAGGGTGTAGAGTTACATTCAAGCTATTTTGAGGCATGAAGAATTTTTTTTTCAAGGAAAAAACATTTAAATGTGTCATTTTGGTGATCAAAGATGAGTTTTAAGGGATAGAATTATTGACTACAGGGGGACTTTAAGCAAAATAATTATTCTTTTGGTCACACTTTATATTAGATAGCCTTAACTTTTTCCCCTCCCGTTGACGAGATTTTCTGTCATTTATGACACTAAGTTTTCCTGCCATTGACACGTTTTTCCAGCAATCCATGTTTTCACTGTTATACGGTAGGGGCGCTGTTACACATCTTCTGTAAGAGTACAGATCCAAAAACAATGAAGAAGATCTGCATAAACAAGTAGGAGCAGATAGAAGTTGTTTACGCATAAGTAAGCTAACGTGATCATCAAACATACAACAGCATATAAGTCAAAACTGCCCAACGTTAACCAATAAAATGTCGAACCCACAAAGAGGTAATGACTGTGAAGTTTTGGGGGTGTTGATTATGTTTTGATCATCGTTTGAATCCGATCCGGTTAAAGTCTTTGATAACATGCAACATGCAAGTCATTTTTAATTGTTTGAACCTTACCCACATTCAAGTGTAGATAAAAATAAATAAAATAAATGTATGCTTGTTTTAAAGCAGTAGTTTTGTTCTTTCTTTTGATATATTGACATTAACATTCATACAAAAAAATATTCTGGGGTCATGAGAGTATTGCGAATATGATCAAAAATGTTGGCGCTGGCTGGCAACTTGAAAATAAAATGCTGGCGGGAAAGTGATAACTACTATTTTATACAATATACTTATTATATGCATACATGCACTGTAATAACATTTAAAGTACAGTATGTGCATTTTATTAACATTTGTAGTTACCCCTAACCGTAACCCAAGCCTTACCCTAAAACCATGCTCTATGCCCTAAAACCCTAACCCTAACCCTAAACCAAACATTAGCAGTAAATGTGGGAATTTTCCAGAACTACATGTAATTACATAGTGAATCCATAGTCTTGTAGGTATTTAATGTTAGTATGTAGTAGTTCAGGCCAACTAATACAAAGTGTGACTCTTCTTTCTTTCGATTATGAGATGAAATATGACCCAACATGTCAAGAAAATGACACGTTCTTGACAATTTTGTGAGATTTCACCCATTTGTCCACCAGATATTTTATATTTTAGCAGATGCTAAAAGCTTGGAAGCTTGTTTCCACCACAGAATAAAACATTTTAAAAGATAATTGCGACTTTTTATCCCACAACTGCGAGTTTAAATCTCCCAATTCTGACTTTTTTTAGAATTTCGTGAGAATATTTCTCAGAATTGCGTGATATAAAGTTGCAATTGCGTGTCATAAAGTCAGAATGGTGAGACATAAACTCACAATTTTGACTTTTTTCTAGCAATTCTGACTTCATGACACTTTATATAACTGACTTTAAATCTAGCAATTCTGAAATCTTTTCTCAGAATTGAGATATAAACTGTGAGTTTATAAAGTCCAATTCTAAGGAAAAAAAGACTGACTTTTTTCCTCAGAATTGCAAGTTTCTGTCTTACAATTTTGACTTTATGACATGCAATTGTGACTTTATATCACGCAATTCTGACATAACACAATTGCGACTTTATATCATGCAATTCTGACTTAATAACAAGCAATTCTGACTTTATAACACACAATTCTGACTTTATATCACACAATTCTGAGATATGTAAACTCGCCATTGTGAGATTAAAAAGTCGCAATTACCTTTTTCATTGTTTATTCTGTGGCAGAAACACGCTTCCATACTAAGCAGAACTGATTCTCAGCATGTTTATTAAATCAGTTTCCCCTTTCTGACCTTTCAGGGTCCCCGTACCGAGATAAGATCACCATCGCAATCCTGCAGCTTCAGGAAGAAGGGAAGCTGCACATGATGAAGGAGAAGTGGTGGCGAGGGAACGGCTGTCCCGAGGAGGAGAACAAAGAGGCCAGTGCGCTGGGCGTCCAGAACATCGGGGGCATTTTCATAGTGTTGGCTGCGGGACTCGTCCTCTCTGTGTTTGTGGCAGTTGGGGAGTTTCTCTATAAGTCCAAACAAAACGCTCAGCTGGAAAAGGTAAAGCAACTCTTTCACAATTCTGGACTGCAATGAACATTTGTAATCTGTTTGGATATACTTAAAGAGTCTAGGGTTATCATGCACGTCCCTTTAGAGATAACAAATCACATATTATCACGAGAAATGGGTTTTGCAATTTTGTGTTTCATCAGCGAGGGTATTGTGGGTGATATAAGACAGCCAGTCAGATGAGTCCAACTGATGCCTCTGAGTATGACAGGGTCTGTTACAGATCAATGCAAACGATATTAATCCTGTCTAAAATGAGCTTTAATGTTGTGGTATTGAGAGCAAAGCGTGAGGTATGTTTCACTGGTAATATTTTACAGACAGAGCCTGTTTCTGGAGAGCAAACAGTCCTTCTTGATGTAAGTCTCTGAAGACAGAAGGGCTTGGGCTTTACTTGTGTCATCTCACCTCAACAGATGTGTTGTTCTTTCCCTTTTCCACTTCATTTGAATACTTGATCTACTGAACCAGTAAATGCTTGAAGTGTACAGTCCATAATGAGGTAGAAAAAAAAAAAAAAAACTACTTGGAAATGGATGAACGCCAGTTTTCTCACTATTTTTCCTTCTCCCATCACAAATATGATGTTTAAGTACATATTGACTCTTACAGAATTTATTGGCAAATTAAATTCTACACATGAGCTCTGATTTCACTCACTAGACCAGAGAAAGGCAACATCGGTCCTAGAGAGCCGCCGTTCTGCAGAGTTTAGCTCCAACTCTAATCAAACACACCTGAACCAGCTGATCAATGTCTTCAGGATTACTAAGGCTAAAGACAGGTAAGTATTTTTAAAAAGCTAAACTCTGCAGGACAGCGGCACTCCAGGACCAACGCTGCCTATTCCTTCACTAGACTGTAGTGCAAGTTTGCTTGATAGTACATATTTCTTTATTTAGTTATTGGTTGGTAATGATTTTATGTAATTCTAGTCATTTTCTATTATTATTAACTTCACAGGAAATTCCATTTGATGATGTAGTTACTGTGTAATCCATGCAGTCTGATCTTTTTCTCTATTGAGTCTTCTGTAAAATAACCAAATGCCACTTGAGTGGACAAAAACAAGTATCTAGTTCCCTTTGCATTAGCACTGTCCTATTAGAATTTTAGGTCCCACTTTATATTAGAATTTTAGGCCCCACTTTATATTCGGTGTTTTTAACTACTATGTACTAAATTAAGGTAGAAGGGAAGTCTCAACAGTGCAGCGTCGGCGCTGTGGTGGGGCATTCGAGGGCCGTGCCCCCCCTAGCGGTTATTGATGCCCCTCCTACCCATACCTGTCAACCCTCCAGTTCTTCCCGGGATTCTCCCGTATTTTACATTACTATCCCGCTATCATCCCGTTTAAATATTTCCCCGAATTTCTCCCGTATTTTTAATCTTTCTATACAAATATTTTTTTAAAATTCCACGGGCGCAAACCAGTTAAGCAGAAATCCCGCCCTGCAGCTTATTTCATTGGTTAAGGTTACAATGACGGGTAGTTTTAGGGATCAGTGTTTGGTGTATTCAAACAGCAGTTTGTTTGACAGGCGATCTGACCAATCATAGTAGATTAACATGAGGATTTGAACTTGAAAAACGGAGGGTAGTCTTTCCATGGTCAAAACAACATTCCTTTTTATATTCATTCATGATTATTTGATGCTATAAATATAAATTAACTAACGTTAGAAGATGATTGGTTCACGAGCAGCTTTAACTGAGGCTCTACAGCGATCTGTCCGACATTCAAGAGCCACAAAACGGTATTGTTTACATTTCTTTAAAAAATTACCAAATTTGAAAGTTGAGGTGTTTGAAATTACCAAATGAGACTTTGCTTCATATCAAAAGCTGGTCTGTCCTGTCTGCCAGCGAGTTGTTAACATTAGTGTCCTCTGAAGTAGTTTGGGGAATAAAAAAAAATTGCACAAAGAAGAACAGCAGAGATGGTATTGGAGACTATGTATGTAATGTAGTATGTATGTAATACAGAGATTATGTATTTATTTATGTTAATATCTGCGCAATTAATGTGTAGTAATATCTGCATTTGTGTACTTTGGCTGCCTGTAAGAAGATATGTAAGGGATCATGTAGAGCGAGGCGGTTGTATTACATGGCTACCAACAAAATAAATCAATAATTTGACACAAAATATTGATTTAAAAAGGAGTTTATTTATTTAAAAACTATTGTATTGCTTCCGCTAAAGAAAATAATCCGTTCCGTCTCTACGGTTAGAGTCCTGCGTCCATAGCAACGCTCTGTTTTTCATGGCAATGGTGTGTTAACGTTATACTTAGCAGCGGCTGTTATCAAGAAATAACAGACCGCATTATATATTAGAATTCAACCAAGCCATGTAATTGTAATAATAATAATAAACGTGTTTAGTTTTATATAGCATTTGTGCTGTGTTGGACTATGATGTCGCCACTGCGTCAAAATATTTGTCAAACGTCAGTGCCCCCCCGCCGATGACCCAATGCCCCTCCAGTAGATCTGCCCTGGCGCCGACTCTGCAACAGTGTAATTATAGAAATTATTACAGATGTAATTACATGCAGGTATTTTAAGTACAATGTAAAATCTTGTATGTCGGGAGTAAGTGCATTGTATCAAATGATTAATTTACATGTTAGTACACAGCAGTTAAAGACACCTAAAATAAAGTGAGACTGAATTTTATTAATCAATTATAATATATGTGTCATAATTTCTCCACTTTCTCCACCAAGCCTTCATTTTTTTTTTTTCATGTAACTGAAAGAAAGCATTCAATTGTCCATGTTTATTTTTACAATAGTGTTTTGCAGTCACTAAGTTAGTTAGAATAGTCATTATTCTGTAATGACCAGCAATTTACCCATTGGAAAAAAATGTGCCTCTACCTACATTTTTGCAAAACTCCAAACACGTACATACAAATTACAGCCGTTTCCAGCTGAATGAACACTACAGGCAGTAAAACACCAATCTTTTATTCCTTTTCACACAAATAATGATTACCGGGCAGAATATCAGTTAATTAAGACTTATTTTTGTGCGGTTCCTTGCACAATACGGAAAACGCTTTAGTCTCTGACCGTGCCATAGTGCATGATTTGTAAACTAATACATTTTGAAGTTTCCATCCCATAATCAGCTCCATATTTCTGATGAGGTAAACTTGCTCAGTAGCTCACCTGATACAGCAGTGCACTTCTGACGTGAAGCACGAGTCATGATAAAAGAGCTCAAAGACTTGTAGGAGCAGCTAAAATTGCACTGTTGCTTCAGCAAAAGCAAATGTGAGATAAAAACACAATCAGGTATGTTTGGGGTTTAGTGTAGGTGGTTCATTATTAACAAACTAAATAGAGCATTGACCTTTTAGTGCCACTCACCAGACAGTTCAGATCAGAACTGCTGTGATATGTACAACCAACGCAATAAAACTTCACGTTTATATGCTTGAACACGCTATTACCATCACTTTGAAAGTGTTACGAAACATGCAAGACGCAACGTAATATCGTTTTGCAGAAATGTGACCACAGGCACAATAAGGTTCCAATGAGGTTGGTTTGGAAATAGTACACTCAATAGTACACTAAAATGCTGGGTTGTTTCAACCCATGTTTGGGTCAAATTTGTACAGACCCAACCGTTGGGTTCAAAATTTAATTTAAAATTGTAAACCAATGGTTGGGTTTGTCCATATTTGACCCAAACATGGGTTTAGTTGCATGTAGTTGAATTACTTTAGTATGGAAGCCAGTAATGGCCAAAAATATTCATAATTTGCGAATACCAAAATAAAATGAACCTGCCACACTGTGTTCTCATTGCACATGCCGAGCAAACTGCGCAGTGGACACCGAGATGGTCTAAGTCGGGTTATTTTTTAAAGAGGTCTTTGTTTGTTTGAAGCATTCAAAATGTGCACCCTAAATATGGATAACTAGTACTGTCTTAAGCTGTTTTTATTCAACTACAATGACAGCATCAACCTGCCAGCTTCAGTATTGAGTCCCAGAAAGCACAGCTCCGTTTATTCACTTTCAGTGGAAGAAGTGTGTTTTATACTCATCTCGGATTCATTGTATCGATCTCATAAGTGCTTTTTGTTTGTTTGCTGTAAGCCATCGTATTGACATTCACAACTTTTCTGGCAATGCGTTACTTTGCTGCCTGATCCTTGTTTAATGATTACATTGACATGATAAGCCGAATGGCCAATGATGTCTGTGGAGACACACAGAAAGAAAAAGACATATGGTTCATGAAATGTCTGACGATTTGAATATGTGATATGTTGTGTAAATCAGTGGTTCTCAACCGGTTTGGCCATGGGACCCACATTTTCCCAAGGTCATTAAACCACGACCCAAATGTTTAGGAATTTTATTGGTAGCACTTTATTTTACAGTACTTTTCCCCATGTGCATAATATGTATTTATCATAGTTATTACAATAACTGTGTAATAACTAGGTACAAACCCTGAATCTACCCCTAAACCTAACCTTAATCTCATATTAACCAGTACTTTCTTAGGTACGCTGTAAGTACACGTAAGTGTATGTACTGTAAAATAAAGTGTAACCATTTTATTTCTCAAAAAATGACTGACACACAAACAAGTCCTACTTAACATACACATAAATTGTAAGAAAACCACTAACACAGATACATAAACAGTATAAGGTAAGGTTCTTAAATAGCAGTCCCAAACTAGTTTTTGTCTGTATGAGCTAGCAGTCACCAAAAATAAAACTGAAAAACTACAGTTACCATAATAAATACACAATACTAACATGATGAACCATTAATAAAAATGATCCTGATGAATAGAATGAACTGCATGCAAATCCTTCCCCGCTAACACAACACAAAACGTACTAGTTACCTAATTCACTTTTTGGTAATTTCATGACTAACTGACAACATAACAACGAAATTGCATGCTTGTAATTTCTTTTGCGCTTTATATAATTTTTATTCCGTAACAAGTTACAAAAATTACATTCGAATAATGACACTGACTTATAGCCTGACATCTCATCTGACCGCAGATACTGAATCAGAACAAAGTGTTTTTTAAACTGCGTCTGACAGAAGAGTCAACAGCTTCCACGCACGTCTTTCAAAATAAAAGTCTCGCATCAGAAAAACATTTAGAATTTCATTTTTGTTGTTTCTTTAAGTACACACTCTCAAAACGGTCTTGCGACCCACTGGTTGAGAAACACTGGTGTAGATAATGTTGGTTAATGTTCTTAATGAGAGTTATGACATGTTAGAAAATGTAGTTGAGGGTCCCTGGGTTGGCTGCGAGTCTGGGTTCAAAGGTCCCAACACATGGTACACTTTACAATAAGGTTCCATTTGTTAATGTTAGTCAACTACATTAGTTCATTTTTCTTGATGTTAATTTCAATATTTAATCATACGTCGTTAACATAAAAAATATTATTTAATGGACTTGAGCTAACATGAACAGTGAACAGTTGCATTTCCATAATTTAACGTTTGTTAGTTAATGCATTAACCAGCGTTAACTAAAACAACCTTATTGTAAAGTGTCTGAACATTTAGGATTTATGAAGCATATGGTGTCAACCAGAGCGTATGAAAACCCAAGACTGATGACTGATTTTGTCAGTGTTTTAATTCAATATAGCAATGCTATAGAATGCAAACACACGCTTGAGAGCATGTAAATCAGGTATCATATCTTGCAAGTGAAAATGATAGAGGCAATTAAAGTATTTTTGTAGAAGACTTGAGCTGCTGTCTTTTGTTCCGTTTTCTTCCTTCTAACTATTCTGCAGAAGAAGAAAAAAACATCACATGGAATTGGCTCTTCCTCCTCAGCAACACATTCCCACAGAAATTTGCATTTTATAATTGCCTCTATTTTGTAAGATTAGGAAAGAGCCAACAGTCTGACCAACAATCTTATAGCTTTAGATAAACATGTATAAATGGTTCTAACATAATGTGATGTAGATTTTTTTAGTGTTTTTTTTTTTTTTGCCTCCACCACCGGCACTCAAAAACAGATTTATTTACGTCTGGATAAAGTAATTTACATTGTTGATAAAAAGGTTCACAGGTTCAACATCAGAATGGTTTATTGTTTTAGTAAATATGACAAGTATTGCATGAAAACGACTAAATATTTTGTAGAATTGCCCATGGCTTATTTATGGAGTTTATGAATATTTGTTCAATGCATCTTTATGTTGATAGTTTATGCTCAAATATAGAACACATACACATACACAAAGACACAAATAAATTAATGTTTAAATAAAAGGATTACTATAATGTTTCTGCTTCTCGTTTTCCTTTTTTTGCACATTTTACATTCATATTCCTCCACCTCTGCTTTCAGCTTACTGTAGTTTGAACTGCTTAATATCTGTTAACACTTTATTTTAATACCTCAACAGACATTCTACTGACTATAAGTAACTTTCCAAGTACATGTCAGCTTATTCTGGCACACTTAACCTTAACCTTAGTCTACTAATACTCTAATGAGAGTTAGTTAGTTAGTTAGTAGAATGTCTAAAGTGGACCTTCGAAATAAAGTGTAACCGAAATCTCCCCTGTCCGCACTGGAAGCATGTACATATGTAATGTATATGTTTCCTCTTTTTTGTTTGATGTCTTGATGTTCTATATCCAATTTGTGATTGACTTATTCACAACTTTCTGAGCATGTTGTTGGATCCAAAGTTAAATTTGAGTGTTTAAAGGTTGTTCTTTCATAGCCTTTTAACTTATTTTTAATTGGAGTATCAAATATATATATATAATTATATCTGATTTATCTTAAAATTCCTGAGAATAAATTAAGCTATTTTCATTTTTTTTATTCCTGTGGGATACAATTGCCCCATAGACTTCCATCCGTGCAAATGAGGGAAGAGTCAATATTATTCCTTGTGGTAAAATCAACAACATGATGCTGTACACAGAGCATAACTCATGTTGATCCCAGAATCTGAATTTTAAACATCAAAGTGTGTGTCAGCAATAATAAGCTAGTTGCTAATGTTCTGTTATTGGCTATTGTGGAGGATGTCGATATGAAGAAAGCAGATCATTGGGTAAGGACACTGATCGAAAGCACTTTATTATTTCATATCTTCATGTCACTCACAAACGCTGTAAATGAAGTCAGATCGTTCACAAAAGCACAAAGTACTTCCAGTGAGCAGCAAGATGAAATTATTCATCGCACAAACTGCACTTTCACTTTTTCGTGCATTAGTGTTTATTTTATACTTATTGTTGCTCTTATTCATTTCCAAACAAATCTGAATAAGTCATAAGGCTCTATAAAGGATGAGGCTTTTGAATAATGTGAATGTTAATAATTTACCAAGCTGAATTGCAGGATGACAATCACACGTTTGCTTGCTTCACTGTTATACAGCTGAAAACACCACCATTTGTTTCTTGTCTGCAGCGTGTGTGTGTGTGTGTGTGTGCGTACAGATTTATATTACATTGTGGGGATTACATTTATATTACAGTGTGTGTTTGTGTGTGTGTGTGTGTGTGTGTGTGTGTGTGTGTGTGTGTGTGTGTGTGTGTGATGGGTAGGTTTAAGGGTTAGTGTGTGTGTGTGTGTGTGAGATGGGTAGGTTTAGGGGTTGGGTTAGTGTGTGTGTGATGGGTAGGTTTAGGGGTTGGGTTAGTGTGTGTGTGTGTGTGTGTGTGTGTGTGTGATGGGTAGGTTTAGGGGTTGGGTTAGTGTGTGTGTGTGTGTGTGTGTGTGTGTGTGTGTGTGTGTGTGTGTGTGTGTGTGTGTGTGTGTGTGTGTGTGTGTGTGTGTGATGGGTAGGTTTAGGGGTTGGGTTAGTGTGTGTGTGTGTGTGATGGGTAGGTTTAGGGGTTGGGTTAGTGTGTGTGTGTGTGTGTGTGTGTGTGTGTGTGTGTGTGTGTGTGTGTGTGTGTGTGTGTGTGTGTGTGTGTGTGTGATGGGTAGGTTTAGGGGTTGGGTTAGTGTGTGTGTGTGTGTGTGTGTGTGTGTGTGTGTGTGTGTGTGTGTGTGTGTGTGTGTGTGTGTGTGTGTGATGGGTAGACTTAGGGGTCGGGTTAGAGAGTGTGTGTGTGTGTGTGTGTGTGTACTTGTACAACTATCTTTGTGAGGACCAGTTTGAGTTTTAGACCATTGGAGTGAGGACAAAGAGAGTAAAGTGAGGACATGTTGGCCGGTCCTCTCTTTCTGGGACCCCTTTAAAGGCCCGTTTGAGGGTCAAGACTTGGTTTTAGGGATCAGGTTATAATGAGGTTAAGGGTCGGTTTAGGGTCAGGGGTCGGGTTAGGCACTTAGTTGTGATGGGTAAGGTTAGGGTAAGCGGCCAGAGATTGCATTGTGTCAATGAATGCCCTCATAAAGATGTACAAGAGTGTGTGTGTGTGTGTGTGTGTGTGTGTGTGTGTGTGTGTGTGTGTGTGTGTGTGTGTGTGTGTGTGTGTGTGTGTGTGTGTGTTTAATTGGCCATACGACCATACAGGATTTGAATCTGAAGGAAAATAATATGCATCAATAAATCATGCCGCATCCTGGCAGGAGGAAGAAATCTGCCACGGAGAAATGGCTTTTGTTATGTTGTGCATCCGCACGGACACCAGCACAATCATCCCATCGCGTCTCCATTTCCCCAGCTCACCCCTGCTATCCATCACCCCACACACCCCCACTGACCCCCACTGATCCCGCTGTCCTCCACCTCTCCGCGATGTGTGTTAGACGTGAAGGAACATCCTGTCATCTGTGTGTTTCTGTGTGCGCAGAGATCCTTCTGCAGTGCCATGGTGGACGAGCTGCGGGTTTCCCTCAAGTGCCAGCGCCGGCTCAAACACAAGCCTCAGCCTCCCGTCATGGTCAAAACTGATGAAGTCATCAACATGCACACCTTCAATGACCGGAGACTGCCGGGCAAAGAGACCATGGCTTAACACGGACACCAGCTCGCTCTCTCCTGAGCCTGGAGACGGGGAGAAATCTGGGGCGGGGAGGAGGACGTCGGTTTTCTATTCGGGGAAGGGATCTTAAATGTCATTTCAAACAATTAGTAATTGCAAACAACAGCAGAAACTGAAACATATTTCCTGTGGAAATAACTTGAATCTGGGCAAAATTTGAGTTCCCTCATGGCTCCAGATCACCACCAGAGCAAAGACTGAGCGGTAACTTTTAGCAGGAAATACACACAGCTATAGAGGAGTGTGAGGAGGGAGGTTTGTCTGCTCATTATGTTCGTATTATTTTAGCTTTGATGATGCTCTTGGCTGTTGTCTGTCCACAGAGATCAGTCGAGTCCTTTAGAGAGAACGAGGAGACGCGTCCTGATACATACGGAAGATTTGAATACATACGGTACCTGTGCTACTTTTAGGAGCTACTCGGAAACGGTTCGCAGGACTGTTTGCTGAGCGCCACAGCAATATCACTGAAATCATTCAACAGGTTTCTCACACACACACACACACACACAAGCAATGGAAGCAGGACAGAGCAACAGGCAATACACCACTTTCATTCGTTGGCATTTTCAGGCCCCCTGCTGAACGTCACGAAGGCTAATGATGAATCTCACGAAAACACGCCAGGCCCAAAACGCATTTCAACCGGAAATCTCAAGACAAAAAATATAGAATCTATTTTAAAAAGGCCTTTTTTCAGGACCATTGCGTAAACATATTAAGCGTATTGCACAATTAAGCAATTTCTGTTCAGATTTGCATAAAAAAAAGTCATGTTTTAACTACTTAAGTAAACATTCTTAAAATAAGATACTTCTATTGGAGAAGCAAAATTGCATAAGAAAATAAGACTTGAATTATATCTGCAAAGTGAAACCCTATTGATTTTTCTTTTGTTGTTTAACACAAACCCCCTTTTTTTGTAATTTACATTATGCTGATTAGTGATTCTCATTACAGAATATATAATGCAGTCAGCATTAAAGGCAGTAAAACGAGTGATAAATACAAAATATATATATTTTACATATATATTATAGTAGTGAGTTTTTTTTTTTTTTTTTTTTGCATTGTAGTAAAAAAGAGGTAAATGTTTTAACTGTTATGACAATAATATCACAAATAATAAATAAAAGTAATGGTCCTAAAATAGGATTCATTTAATTTATGCTATGATACATATTGGTATTGATTGTTTTTTTTTTTTAGGTGTAATATCACCTGCTAATAAAATATCACATTTCATGAGCTTCACTTGAAAAACTCTCCAAAATTTGGATAAATTCCTTTAACAAATTGCGAAATATTTATTCAAACATTTATCGTTTGGTTTACGAATGTTTCTTTTCTCTCTCTCTCTCTCTCTCTATGATGGTCACAGCAACTATAAACACACCTAGCTGATATTAATATTTTGTCTGTATTATTTTTTATTTTTTTCGATAATCACACTTCAGTTTAATGTCACATGTTTGTACTTTGTGATTTCAGAAACAGAATCCACATGTAAACTTGTGCAAGTGTAAGATTTCTATAAAAAAATAATAATAATAAGGTGTTTTGTACAATTAAAGAATATCAACATTTTGTAATAATTTTTATCAACACAATCAATCATTGGCATCTCTGTCTCGATGCGGGGGGGTGGTCGTGACGGGACGATGCGCTTCCCCACGGATGAGCCCCATGTGACGGATCATTTCACCTGGCCTCCATGAGGACACGTTTGTGCCAGCGCTCGTGACACACACACACACACACACATACGGGATGGGGAAGTGTCCAGCATGCCTGGTAGTGTTGATGTGACACACACATTTTGGACAGATCCTATTTTTATCATGTAAAGGAAACATATTTAAAGAAAGATATTTTTACTTGAGATGAATAGAAACGACAAAACTGATTCAGACGTGTGATATATACATATATACAGAGAAGAGGACTGCTAATGTGCTTCATATTCAATGCCCCCGGTTTCTAATAGACTGCTAGTACTCAGTGCCGAGACGTTGTGTGTAAATGGTTTCAAATGGATACGATGTATTTAAAGATTTTTTCAGATACAAACTAATTTTGACCATATTGTGAAAATAAAATGAAGTGCACACAGTTTCCTGTCTTAAGTTGATGCACAAGTTTCAAGGAAGTAATAAAAAAGTTAGCACACTTGGGTTGTGGTGTCCTTTGTTTTCCCTCTGTTTATTCAGGACAAACATCACTCGTTCCCACATAATCACCACAAGGACATGATTTAGCTTCACTTACCGCAACGCTGAAAAAACATTCATTAAACGGAAGTTGCGACTGTCTTTTCTTCACTATTGTGATGTAGATCCAAGTGAAATGGCTCTGGAAGAACAAATGTAGGGCGGGTCTTGATTTTGATGATGCTGAAAATACAGCTTTGAAGACAGGAATAAATGACCTTTTACTATATTCACATAGAAAACAGCAACAGGATTGCAATACAATGCAATGTAATACTACTTGATTTTTGATCAAATAAAGGCAGACTCTGAGCAGAAGAGACATCATTCCAAAACATAGAGAAATTTGAAATATTCCAAACATTTAGTAAGTAAATGGCAGTGTAAGTACACAAATTCAGTTTTGAAACACTGATTTTGAAACATGACACTCATTAAAACTGCTAATTGATAAATAGGATTTGATTTGATGAGAAGGATGCCAAGGGACAAAGCTTACTTGAGATGTCTAGATTCTTCTGCTCCCGCATCCACTATGCTAATTAGCCAATTAAATCTATGTGGCATGAATGTTTGTTATCAGTTGCTGAGCTTTCACTCGCCCCGCCGGAAGTGTGAAGATTAGCGGCCAGCTAAACCCACCTTGTGTGAAAACATCAATCTGATAATGGAATTGCTGAGAATGGGTAACAGGGCCACACACACACACACACACACACACACACACGCACGCATACACACGCACACACACGCACACAGAAAAGAGAAAGACAAAGTGAAAGTGATAAAATGATGGTCTGCTGAAAGCTACACTAGTCTCATGGATCCATACATTTTTTTCCTGCACAAATGTATTTTCTGACATTGAAAAATTGAAAGTGATTTAATGAGCTAGTTTTTCAGCATAGGGAGAATAGCCCACATTATATGTTAACACAAATAAAAACTGATTAGAGATTTGAAAAATTGGTTCATTAATGCGATACACAAATGTTTTGCACCATATTTTTTTTAAAAAGTTAACGATTTTAACAGTATCAAAACAAAAAATCCACAGTAAACTTACAGTAAACACAGTGTTGTTACTGTATGTTGTGTTACCATATGATACATATGTGAAAAACATAAGTAAAAATGTATAACCGTTTAATGAAGTATACATAATGATAATATATAATGAATATATAATTTTACATGGCACTTAAAACGGTAATTCATTTTTACTTACAATTTAATAAATTTCACGAGTTCACATCTACATATAATTAGTACAATAAGTTTATGCGTATTTGGCGTGCTGTCCGGGGGGAGGGCTCCGAGCTCGGAGTTAGGCCCGAACCCAGAGTACTCCCCCCAGTTGGTAAGTGTAGATGGAACTGTAAGTGAGGAGATGGGGTGGAGGAGGGATGCTGACAAACTTTCAATGAACAGAGATAGGTCTGCTGTGAATTTATACTTTGTCATTGAGTTGATTACTGATTAATCTCCAGCTGTGCATAATTTGGTTAATTATCTGAACCTGCTCCTCCCGAACTTTGTTAATAAAACATCATATATAACTAAGACACATCTAAAACTGTTTCTCATGTTTAAAAGTTAATGTTTTACATTTAAATTGTATTATTCTGAAACATTTTCTAAAGCATATGAAAGAAAGAAAGAAAGAAAGAAAGAAAGAAAGAAAGAAAGAAAGAAAGAAAGAAAGAAAGAAAGAAAGAAAGAAAAGACATAGATGCAAGACTGTACACTTATATTTTTGAATGAATCACACTTCCCATGAAGCATGTTGAATGACAAAATCAAATCATGTGATTGATTCACACGTGACTACATCATATCCAATACTTTATATGATGGACGGTCACTTCTGAGCTCTTGTGGCACCACTTATATTTACATGGTAACAGCGACATCTCTGATTGGCCGGTCGCTCTTTGGGGTTATGGGTAGTGTAGTTCTTCACTGGAAATCCATCAATAAAACACAATAACAAGCTATGCAATCATGGTAGGTGTTATCCTTAAAAATCAATTTCTCTATTGAGAAAAGAAATGGAAGATTTACCGCCAACTGTTGTGTTCATATCAAACTCCACACTGAGATACTGTGACAGGTTGTTCCCTGTGTAGCAAGACCCGTTTCTCCTTGTATTTCTGGTAAAACATATAAATCCCAACAGCACAGAAGCACCATAGGTTAAGGTCACGGAGACAGAAAGTGACACAAATGTTGATTCTTTCCTGAATCCCAAGACATCAGTGCTACAGACATAATCCCAAATTACACTTGAGCTAGGACCTCCCAAACCCCACGGGGCGTGACAGATTACACTAAACCTGTCCCACACAAGCCTAATGGGGCATGACCAGATTACCTACAGCTGAGTGCCACTCCAGCTAGAGCTCCAGAGAGACAACACAAACCCAACGGAAGAAAAACGAGGCGAGACTGCAGGCCCAAACCTTTGGAGCAGTCTAGATTAGCTCCCTCTGTTGCCACCTTCAAATCTTCTTTAAAGACTTCTTTATTTTCTTCGGCTTTTAATACTCCTTGATTTAGGTACGATTGTTGTGTCTCTATTGTTTTGTGTTTCTTTGTTGGTTGGTTTATTTTTATAATTCTGTTCTGTACAGCACTTTGGTCAGCCTTAGTTGTTTTTAAATGTGCTTTATTAATAAATATTGTATTGTATTGTATTGAAACCAGGAGAAACACCCTCAAAATGTCAAGAAATCCAAGTATGATTTTGTGTACAATTCCCCTTTTGCATTGGTCTTAAAACACCTGAGGATCGGATGCGTGACTTGAAAGGCGAGTGGGTGAGGATGCTTTGAAATTCAACTCTTAGGAAAAGTAAATATTCACAGAGAATATGACGGAGAGTCATTGCTCTCTGTCAGCAGCAGGTGCAGGATATTACATTTCTTGGTTTCGAGCTTGTTTAAAACCGTAGCTGTGTTCCCCAAAAATGATCATCCTTCCATGGCTCATAATGGGTTTGTGTCTGCTATCAGTACTTGCATTTTCATTGCTTTTTTTCTTTTTTCTTCGGATATGAATGAAAATGAAGCCATGAAAAATACTGCTATTTTTCTGTCGAGTTAACCAAGGCTTGCATCTTTTTTTCTTTTTTTTTTTTTCTGGGTAAACTCATACTGTGTTTCTACTTTAAAAAATCAGCTCTGTGAGCATGTCTACACAAAAAGAAATAAATAAAAAGAGATTTCCCATGCAAGTAAATTCATCTATCGTATGGGAGGCTTCATGCTCATGCCTTTATTATTATAGGTTTGCAGTGCAGTTTTCACTCTAAAAGCAGCACAGCTTGAAGATGTGGTCTTTTCCCATCTTAACCATTACCATAAAGAAGAACCCTTGTAAAACAAAGAAAAAAAGTGTGCTTAATTACATTAAATCTGCACATATTTCAAATAAAATGCTTTCATGTTTCGTAACACACTTACGTACACTTTTATTTATTGTTTAATAGCTTTTTGTTGTGCATTAAAGAAATACACCTAGGGTATGTTTACACGACACCGTTTTCAACTAAAAACGTAAAACTTTTTATGCGTTTTGGCCGTTCATTTACACGACAACGCCGTTTTGGGTGCCTGAAAACGCAAACTTTTTAAAAAACGGTCTCTGTGTAAACAACAAAAACACAAAACTGTGAAGATGATGACATCATGCACATGCGTATTACATTTTCAATCTATAGTGTTTCATCGCCATCTACTGGCCTGGCAGCAGAATACAGCGATTTTAATTGTTTTCACGGATTCGTGTGAATGGGGATTGATTTGACAATTGTGTCGTCTGTACGTGAAAAACTCAAGGGAAAAACATCTCCGTTTTAAGCATATTGTTGTCATATAAACATAACCTTATTTTAATGTGTTGACTGTATTAATGCAAACTTAAATTACTTAATTATAATTTTGACTGTAGTGTTATTTGACATGTTCTATTTATTTGGAATATATTTGGAGCATGTCTGCTGACAGGGGAAGAATTGTCAATTGTCAATTAAAAATAAGTGTTCCTCTGTTTCTGTGTGGGTTAATAGCAAATGTAAAAAAATAAAATAAAACATAAAACAAGTTCAGTGTCCTCCATGGAACTCAAAGGTTCATTGTTAGTCCAAAAACTGCTTTTATTGAAATCAATCTCTGAAAATGACTCGTTTCGGATTTTGTCACATTATGATGCAATTGTGTAAAAAAAAAAAAAAAAAAAAAAAAACACGCCTCGGCAGAATCAGATCAACGCCCACTTCTACATCATCACATTGTTGGCCCCGCCCACTGGAACGTTCACGATCACTGGACTGAAAATAACATTACCTTCCCATGGATCTTATTTATTTTCAACTATGTGTATGTCTCAGTAAAGCATTATTTGTTTATTTGGTACATTTCAGTGTGGATTATTTGGTAAATCAGTCGCAATTTCGGCGCGGGCTTTGCAAACATACTTTTACTGTAAGGTATGGACCCGACAGTAATGCCACAACATGTAAGTAACCTTGTTAATTCTAATGCCTGATCTGTGATTCATATACATTCTGACGTTCTTTGTCTCTATGTCAGTAAATCAAACCAGTGACTAAGCGGTCAACTTCACATTGTTTCTATCAGTAGCATGAAAATAATCTGTTTAAATTGTGATTAAATTATATAGAGAAAGCGATCAAAGAACTTTATAATCGCTGGAGCTGTCAATCAAACAGAGTTTATCAGTGACTGAATTCTGGACTCCCGTTATAATCAATGACGCTTCACTGCACAATAATTATCTTATTTACTTCATTTTTGCACTGTTATTTTGATGAAAGCAGGAGATCATCAACACTTTTCACTATTTGTTTATCTCGACCGCTGTGATAGTAAAAACATAGTAAATATTTTTGAGAGAGTTCCACATGTAATACATATTATTATATATATATTATCATTTCATATGCAAGATGTTAGCCAATCATTGAAGTCTCACAGCAGACACGCCCCTTCAAACAGCGTTCAAATCAGAGGCTAAAATAGAAAATGGCCTTTCATTTCTAAATTATGACAGTTTTGATGTAGAAATCATACTAACATTATAACTGCACCTTGGGAAACATTATAATATAATATATTAAAACAAATGCAATTCATGACCCCTATCTATATCTCGATCAGAAGACTAAGACTTTTTTCTATACTTGTCAGTATAAGCAAACTTAAGTATACATTTGTAGAAAATTGCAAAAGTACATCACAAAAAAAAGAAGAAGACGGATTCATCTAAAAATTCTATTCTTATTATATCTCAAGACAGTGAGGACTGGAGTGTTTGTAAATCTCTTCTTAGTGACAGATTGTTCTTTTGCCAATAATAAATAAGATGTACTCTCTCAGATCAACTCAGCCGAGAAATATCCAGGTAAATGTGTTCCCTGTGCAAAACCTCAGATTCCTCACCAGCCCAACCGATCACTCATTAGTCTCTGTGTTAGTGACGATTTATGATGGACTGCCTCATTTCACTTTTAATAATAACCATAATTTAGGGGTATAACAGCTCTTGTTCTTTATTATATTGAATCATGCTTGCCTACTATCCATCTTCTAATAGCATGAGGCTGTCATTGATTTTTATACAGATTTTTATTCCAATACACATTTTTGCTTGAGAAAGAGTACTCATCCCTGGGGATAAAACATAATCCTCCTCTGACACGGTTTCTTTCTGCATAATAGATGCTCACTGGGCGACAGAAAAATTATGAAGGAATTATGAGGAATAGTTTGACATCAGAAAAAGGGAAAGCCAGTGGAAATATTTAACCTAACACCGTCTGAAAGAAAACATTGCATGAATTAAATAAATTGTCGTGGTGTTAATTAAGAAATTCCCAATTCAAATAACTGACCACAGGTTGCATTTGTAAAAACATCTGTAACGATCAGTATTATGCAGCTAATGTTTATACAAAATTATTTGAAAAAATTGTAAATGCACATTACCAAGTGACAGGTGAGTTCGCATTCTCATGCATATTATGATAACCAGTGAATATCTTAGAGTTTGATTGGACACACAGCTTTTAACATAAACAATGAATGATATGGAAACATTTTGATAAAAATTGATAGACCTATTTATTTCACTTGACTAACCATGTGCGATTATGCATCAGAAGCAGCGGAACAGCCCTGTAACCCATTTTTGGACCCCATCAAATATAATCTTTTAATATCTATAAATCTACAGAAAAGCAAAACAAAAATCCATGTGGACCTGACTTGCATTCATGCTTTCAGTGTCATATTTCTCCTGAATTAATGGCTTTAGATATATAGGCCAAGAAGTTCACTGTGGCCCAGCACATGATTCTAGAGAGGAAAAAAAATCTTCCATTCTCCCATTCCCACCTTTTTATCTTGCACAAAAAAGACGCTTTTAATATTCAGGCAATTTAAGCATATCTGATTCTTCACGGAGGCACAGGCAGGTTGACCCCTTATCGCAGCATAGAAGAAAATTACAGCTCTATATTCACCCCAGAAACCATGTCACAGGATCCAAACACGCACATGCACTTATGCAGTAAACACACTACACACAAACAGACAGAAACACACCATTGCACCTTTAGATAGACAACTTTTTTTACATTTTCCCTGGACTCATCTGAGAGCTGGGTGATTGTGGGCGGTTGTCAGGGCGTTGCTATGCAGTTTTTGGGAGCCATATCAAGTGTTTTGAGTGTGTTTATTTAGCGTGGTTAGGTGCCTGAAAACACTCAGCAAATCTCACCCATTCCAATGTCACCCATGGTAAAAAAAAGCAAAAAAGAAGTACACTTTACTTTAAACTTTTACTTTAGTGTAAATGTTTTCAGACACTTTATTGCATGTTATTTGCAATTAAATAGAAATGTATAATAGTTATAATGTCTAATAAATGCAATTAGAAAAGAGTGCTTTTGACATACTCAAGTGAATTGTTGTAAGTTCATCTTTATTAGTGTACTGCTGATTGTACTGACAGGAATTTCAGTCCAATTGTAAAATATTTTTACTTGTAATCTTGAATAACACACTAAAGTTAAAATTAAAACCAAGCACTTTACATAAGGGTTCGTTAGTCAACACATACAGTTAAGGGTACTTATTTAAAGCACAACAAAAGATTATGAAAACATAGTGAATTAAAATGTACTTTGACATTTTTGGAAAGTGCACTTTAAGTGTACTTAAAAGTGATAATAGATGGCTATAATTGTATAATAGTCATGAAAGTACACTTTTATTTAATTAACAGGCCTATTATTGTCCGCAAGTACAGATATATATATACTTTTAAGATTTGAAGTACACTACAAGTGCACATTCAATACAATTAAGTGCACTTCTATTTCAGCAGGGGACAACATGGGGTAAATCTGCAGAATTAGGTATTTTAGATACAGCATAAGAAGTGTTTGTGTATCGTCCAAATGGCCTAATACATATACTTTTTTTATTTGACATGGTATGCTCATGGTACTTGCTTTAGCTTTTGGATTCAGTATTAAGAAGTGTTTGTGTATAGTCCCTATGGTCTAATACATATGCAGAAAGCAATAAAAGTGCTGCCCATAATCTCCCAGCTATATTTCCTCTGAATGCTACAGCTTTTATTAAATGGTCATTTGCATGTAGAAGGCTGACTTTTTGTCACCATGTGTAATGGAGCCTCAGAAACCTCATTAACACAAAACCTCACTACTACTTTTCCTCACAGCAGAGGATTCACTCATCTCAGAGTGTGATGCACGTCTATTGTCTAGTCCTGTCACAGAGAACAGGTGTGATTTCTCAAATCACCAACTTCAGTGATAATAGAGATATTCTTATACAACAACAAATGCACCTTTATGAAATTAAAAATATAAATTATATACAGTAAAATCCATATAATTTGCATGCTTCTTTGCAACTACATGTCAACTGGTAGACTTGTAGTGTCACATTATGTTCCTTTTTAGTTATGTTCATTGACTCTAGTTTGTTTTCATTCATCACGCGTGTTTCTTTGTTTTCCCGCCACTACACCATTCACCATAGACACTAATCACCACAGCTGTTCGTCTTTTAGTTAATCATCTCTATGTATTTAAGTTCTCCCTTTGCTGTGGTCTTTGTTGGTTGTTGTCTGTGCGTTAGCACACTGTCATGCATGTTTGCCTGTTATTCTGTGTTCGTAATAAATCGTGAGTTTATCATCATCGTCTTCTTCTTCTTCTTCTTCCTTAGATCAGTGCGTCACAGGTAGGTTTTGATGTTAGATTTCGGGTTAGACAGTCAGTAGAATCTGTTGGGGAGCATCACAATAAAGTGTATATTAAGCAAACAGTCTATACTAATACTATAATGAGAGTTAGGTGACACGTAGTTTAAAAGTTACTTATAGTAAGTAGAATGTCTAAAGTGGACCATTAAAATAAAGTGTTACCCTTCTTTATTTTTCAGAGCTGCTGTTATTGTGCAATGTACAGTGTCTGTCACAGTTTGTGGATAAAAAGTGTTGTTCATGGCAATCCTATCAGCCTACTTGCTCTGGAAGAAGTTGGAAAAGCTCACAGAGAAGTTCGTGCCTGAGCTGGCATGTAATGTGTGCAGGGCAGGTTGTGATGAACTCCATCCGGCTTCATTAAAGGATGGGCTGATCACATGAGCTCAGTTCACCCCTATAAACACTCCACTGCAAATGTCCAGAACATCAGCCGTTCACGAGGACTTCCGAGAGCTGTTCAAAAGCTGTTCTGGTAAATCACTTAGCACTTGTAAATGAGCTGTGACAGAATACGACTATTAGATCAGAAACATAAGTGACTCTCGGGAAACTGTGCCATTTTTGCCTGAAAATGGGAAGAATATATATATATATATATTTTAGTTTCAAAATAAATAAAAAAATAAAAAAATAAAAATGTGCACCTAATGCCCAAATTATCAGGGCCATAACTGCCATAGACAGGAACACACATTCCTTTAATATTCAGATTAGTGGTCATCAAAATATTTTTTCAATGGCTGATTCTCAAACTGTTTCCCACCCATCATAGATATGTAATTGTAGTCTTTTTAAACAATATAACAATACTACTGGTAGCCTACATTTAAAATGTTACAGGCTTTGCATATGAAGTTAGGTCAGTGCAGTCTTAACTAGGAAATCTCAATGACCACGTCAATTTATTTGCAGTCAACATTCTTGTTCCAATTGTTATTTTATCTACATATGCTATACTTGAAGTCAAATGTATGATATCACACTGTAAGATATGATATGAACTATTATCATATAAAGATGGGAAATGACACATCTAGGTTGAACAGTAAGTGAATGGAAGCGAATACAATTATTGTTTATAAATTTATAATCCATATTATACAAAATTTGAACAATTATGCATTTAAATTTGTCTAAACATGCTTTGTCAATATAATGACTCCATTGTCAGTTGTTTATACTGGCAAGTGTCAAGAAATGAATTTAGCAGAGTATATGATATGATGATAACTGAATAAAGATGTCAAATATTTGCCATTTCAATTTCAACTTGCTTGGATATAACAGGACCCAGGGTGTCTTCTGTTCCACCATTGCAATATAAATATGCTTTTGTTGATATTGATATATAACATATATCAATATATTGATACATATATTGGTTACATTAACTGCCTATAGTATCCTGATTTAAGTAATTGATTAAATGTAAGTATTTCACTTAATTTCACATGAAATACAACACAGATACTAAAATATGGGATTATTTCTGTGCCTTTAATTTTGAACATAACTTTTTAAGAAACGAATAAAAACATAAATGGACACTAAATATAAAAAGTCTTTGAAAGCGGAAAAAAAGAAAAAAATGATCACATGCAAAATTTTTGTTTTTGTTTTTAATACACTGCATGTTTTACTAACTGATTCATTATTATCCAGTATTTTAATGTAGCCTACTACAATTATACCTCTAGACATTCATTCTCTCTCGCACAGACAAATACTGCTCCTGAAAGCTTATGCTGATATAGTAGTAGAAGATAAATACAGATACAATTAAAAAACAAAACTCTTAACTTGATATCACTCAAATGAAATGGGAAGCCGCTTACAGACGCTCACATGTAAACACAACACTGACGTCTTCACCTCCAGGTCAAAAATCTGTCAATCAAAAACCCAGTATCCAATGAGAACACACCGCTGTTAGCCCCGCCCCCACGAGAGTTATGTGCCAGATTGGCGAACGAAAACTCAGGGAGCGTAAACGAAAACTTCAGAAGCGTGAATGAAAACTCTGGAAGTGCATTTGTATGTACAGATCAGCGAAAGAAAATAGAGAAAACATGCAGTGTTTTTTGCATGCGATACATTTTTTTCTGGTTTCAAAGACTTTTTATTCAGTGTCCATTTATATTTTCGTTCGTTTCTTGAAAAGTTACGTTCAAAATGAAAGGCACATAAATGATCCCATACTAAGAAGGTTATTATAAAAACTGCCAATAAAAGGTTAAACAAAAAGCCCTTGGAAATCAATACAAGGGGCAAAACCTTCTGTGTTTAGTAGGGGTGTAACAATACCCTCATGTCACCATTCTATCCATGAGACATATTGTTGCATTTTTGTA
The DNA here is from genome assembly GCF_951802725.1 of Rutilus rutilus. Taxonomy (NCBI): domain Eukaryota; kingdom Metazoa; phylum Chordata; class Actinopteri; order Cypriniformes; family Leuciscidae; genus Rutilus; species Rutilus rutilus. The sequence goes on along the minus strand of NC_140230.1, from coordinate 4,063,319 downwards.
TTGTGAGACCCCTATTATATATATTGTTGCACCCCTAGTGTTTAGTTTACATAAATGTCTGCCCCAAATAAACACTGTGTCTTATTTTTCTTCTCTCGCCTGGCTTAATGAGCTGCACTACTCAGTGGGTGTGAAACAACATGGAGATGTGTTGATTAACAGAGGTGTACCAGCACTATACATGAACGGCCACATCGATCTGTTGTTTACTCAAGGACCTACAAAGACTCAGTCCCTGTTGCCGCCAACCTTTTCTATCAGATTAATGAAGTGACCGCACGGGTAATAGCCCTTCAGCTGACAAGTCCATTTTGGAACACGAGAGACACTTCTGTCTTTCATTATTCCAGGACAAAGCATCCATGCCCCCCCCCCCCCTCCCCTCCTTCATTTTCTTTATCAACATCATATTTGCGTTGTCCTTGGGGGACAGCTCTGGCATTGGGACCTGCTTCAACAGTGCTGCTCTTACCCTGATCAGCATAAACAAGCACTACTATGTTTATTTACCCTCTGTTTAACTGAATGTTAAATCAATCATCTGGCTGCTCTTGCCACCAGCCCGAGCCAGTACATCCATTTCGGTTGCCCACAGGCTGACAGAGAAGCAGCGAGCCACACATATGTCTCCTGTCAAATTTGACAGAAATTAAATTAGCTGTTTTTTCCCCCATCTCACTTTCTTCTTTTTGTTTCTTTGTATCCTTTCATTCTTTTACTCATTTGTTGTATGCAAAACAAGCACAGAAAATTCTTATCGGTTTGCACCAACAGTGGCTTCCAAATGTCCATTTTCCATAAGTTTCCATTTAAACTGAGGGGCAAAATCAGATCTGAGGGGGCAATGCCCACTTTTGCCCCCGTTGGCTCCGGCCTGCGTACAGCAAGTCTCAAAGTGATCCACTATATATGCATTGTGGGCATTGAATAAGAGTTCACTAGTTAGCCTGCCCATTCCGCCTTAAAGGATAATAGTAAACTAACTTGGCTTGCTGTCCTTGGAGGAGGATCGAACCCGAGGCTCTGCTTCAGCTCCGAGTTAAAACTCCCCTATGATGGAATTGTGCATAAGAGGATAGAGATAATTTACTGGAGGAGAAGGGGAGGAGGAGGAGTGCTGCCAGAAGAATTTGTCAATGAGGTGACGTGGTGTCTGCTGCTTATATAGTACGCTCGTTGTGATGATTGACAGAACTGAATGTTTAAGCTCCTCCCGAACCTACTTTGAACTTGTGGTGCGGATGATTCGCCATTGGTTTATTGCCCATGACCTTTATATTGATCTGCATGAACGCATGCCTTATTGAATTAGCCAGCATGAAATGTTGGATGTTGACCTACATAAACACAACAGAGTTTCAAGGCACTTGAGCAGGTGAATGATGTTTTATTGTTATTTAGATCGTCTGTATTGTATTTGAAGCTCTTAAATACCGCACACAAATGTAGATTACCTTCAAAGTTAAATAACTTCAACTATCTTGGAGAGGAAGATTGTCTTCACCAGACATTGGTTCAGAGTATTTTTGATGCATGCAATTCAACCAAATTCTTACAGTATGTAAGCTTACCAAAACATAAATTACAGTGCACTTACTGTAAGAGACTTTAACAATGTCTATCAGGTAAAAAGAAGGATAAATGAATAAAAACAGCCCAAACACAACACACACACACACACACACACACACACACACACACACACACACACACACACACACACACACACACACACACACACACACACACACACACACACACGTTGGTTTTCCATGTTTTATGGGGACTTTCCAAAGACATAATGATTTTTACACTGTACAAACTGTACATTCTATCCCCTAACCCTAAATCTTCCCATCACAGAAAACTTTCTACATTTTTACATTTTCAAAAAACATAATTTAATGATTTATGAGCTGTTTTTTCTCATTGGGACCAAATGTCACCACAAGGACAAGGATTTCAAATATTGGCATTTTTGTAGGGACATTGTAACCCCATAACGTAGGGTTTACCTGAAACACACACACACACACACACACACACACACACACACACACACACACACACACACACACACACACACACACTGTCAATGGCTCTCTCACTTAAGTGTTCGTCTGTGGCAGCTGAAGACAAATGTGGTAGTTGTAATATCTGTTAGTGAGATGATGAATTGGTCTGTACTCTGCCATGCCTGAAAAGTGGATCAAATATCTGACAATGCATACTGATGATTTTGAGCCTCTGCAGGGTAAAAAGAAACTTACCGAACAAGACTTCAATAAAATGTAATTATCCTTTAATACCCAAAAGATAAAAGTATTAAAAAGAACGAAAGTCATTTGCATTTTTTTTTTTTTTTTTTTTTTTTGTTACAGAATTGATCATTAGGTGCAGATGTTTGTTTGTGTAGGGTATTAAACACACAGGTCTACTATATGTACAGTAAATACAGGTGTTAAATAGAAGTCTTGGAAAAAATAAGTCTGTGCTGTATTTTATATTCCCTGTATATAACCTTTCTGTTATGATATCATTTCGATACATCCAGGGGTCTCATTCATAAAACGTGTACGCTACAATCCACGCCTTCGTTCATATTTATTAAAACGATCTTTGACGTGGAAATGTCCAAGCAGACATTCATACTTTTTCTTCTGTGGTGGAGAGTCCTGAGTACTGCAGGTATTTGGAAATCTAAGCGATTATTTCAGCTCTCCGTTCTCAAGTACAGGATTTGGACATTGACTGGTGCTCAGTTATATGTCAATGACTTTAATTAGGGGCGTTTACAAAGCGGAGATCTGAAACCATTCAGCTGCGCGCGATTTCAAGATCATTTGAGATTTATACATTTCACATCTTTAAGAGAGACGTACGCATTTGAGAAATGATCGTCAGATCAAATGAATATGGAAGCTTGTTTCCGCCACAGAATAAAAAATGTAGGCTTGCAACTTTTTATTTCACAATTCTTTGAGTTATAAAGTCAGAATTGCTCGATATAAAGTCGCAAATATGTTATAAAGTCAGAATTGTGAGTGTTGTTTTCTCAGAATTGCGAGTTCTGACTTTATAACACGCAATTGTGAGTTTATATCACGCTATTCTGATCCCAAAAAAAAAGTCTGAATTGTGTGATAAAAAAAGTAGCAATTATCTTCTAAATTGTTTATTCCATGGCGGAAACAAGCCTTCATTAATGTAGGATGGTTTCTGTGCAACATTTTATAAATGAGGACCCCACACGACACATACTGTACTGTAGCTAAAATGGGCTCTTTTACCCTGCGGTAGGTATACAGTACCATTTATACTGTGGTATACTGTCCAGACAAATACAGCTAAAGGTTGGTTGTGTCATTTCTTCCATCATCAAACAAAAATGACTGTTTTGAAATACTCTTCCAACCAGCGCTAACTTGCTAATCTACCAGCACTAACAGCGAGCTGGGCAAGATCCCCCAAACACCAACAGTTTCAGTTCAGTCCCATTATGATGAATATATTCCAGTAGATTTAATAATGTATTTCAACATTCAATTTTCTACATTAAATTGTTGTTTAACTATTTGAGCTTTTGCAAATCTAAGAAAAGGATGAATTCATGCAGGAGAACAGGTTACAATTAAAAGTATTTGCAAGAGAATGTGCTCATTTGTATTAAATCCCTCAGATAAAAACACAGCCTGCAAATTATATTTGGAATAAAAATAAATATGAGCATATTTTTGTTTCCCCATCCAGCTCCAGGAGACAGTGTCTCTTGCTAGATTAAAAAAAAAAGAAAAAAAAATTCCATTCCTCCTAAATCCATTTTACTATGCAGATGATAGTTTTATCCTAATGGAAAAACCATTAGGGTAAATATTATGCAAACGAAGTGGCCCATTTCTCTCAACTCCGTTCACGGCCTCAGGGTTTGATAATGAGCTTCCATGTTTTCACAGAATGACAATTAGCTAACACATCTGAAGGATGCATGCAAGGCATATGCAAAGTTATAACACAACTGCAAGGTCTGCAAATAAATCCTGCTCATTCACCTTAGACTGTTGGGAATTTCTGGGAAATTCTGTGAAAAAGATATATATCTTTAGCAGCTTGGCTCATCACTGAAGAGAGTTAACATGCTATGTTCACTATATTAATGTATGCATGAATCATGTACATATACTGACAGCTAGTCCCTGCATGCCACTACACCCTTACGTTGCCAAAACGTAATTTGCCAAAATTACGTCGCCAAAGTCTTACCAAATAAGACTTTGTAATTTTATGAGATGTCGCATGGTGTTTGGCCATGCAAATTATGACTTTCCAGTGTTATATGGAAATCATTGTCATTGAGATTTACATTCAAATTTTCTTAGTAAAATGTATAAGCAGACAGGTCAGATTCTAATACAATGTGTTCTCAGACAGGTTTGGCCAATCAACTAATAAAAGGACAGTACTCTTCTAAAACGCACCTAGCTGGGTTTTCAACTCAAAATAAGCTCATTTATATTCATTTGTATTGCAATCGAAGCGGTAGTATATTTCAGTACATGTAATATATATGTAAGGGATAATGTAGTGCGAGGCGGTTGTTATAGCGAGTACAACAGGGTGATCAAGACCCCCGATGCGAAGCGGAGCTTGAATCAGCCTGAAGGGGTTGTATTCGCTATAACAACCGCCTCGCTCTACATTATCCCGCTTATTACATGGCTACCTTTGACACAAAATATTGGTTTAAAAAGGAGTTTATTGATTTAAAAACTACTGTATTGCTTCCGCTAAAGAAAATAGTCCGTTCCGTCTCTACGGTTAGAATCCTGCGTCCATAGCAACGCTCTGTTTTTCATGGCAACGGTGTGTTATACTTAGCAGTGGTCTGTTATCAAGAAATAACACACCGCATTCTACATTAGAATTCAACCAAGCCATGTAATAAGTATATATATTGTATATGGGTATCTTTAGCGTCTAAGAGGGCCCCTGTTATGTTTTTCAGGATATTACCTTTCATGTATAGGCTAGTGTACAATAGAGCTGTTTGTGAATGTAAAAGGTCTACAAAGTTTCAAAAATCAAAGTGCAGATAAAAATTATAATTATAGTTATCTACGTGAAACAAGTAGTCAGTAACTCCTGCTCAAACCTACATAGATTTGCATAATGCCAGTCTATGGTTTTCATTTGCTGCCCACAAATAACGCCTACTTTGACCCGCCTTCAAACAGTGTTGTTGTAGCTGAGACCTGGGAGAGTTTGGTTCCTGCTGTCGACATGTCAAGAAGATGCTGTTTTCAGTGCTGCGAATGCAAATCCACTTTGCTGCACTTCCTGGGGACAAGGAATTTACACTGGAACTTATACCGTAATGTTGCAGGGATATGTTGTTACACCAGATTATAAATCATTTGTGTTATTATTTATTATGGGGCGTTTTATTTTAAAAGAAGGTTGTTTGCTCTTATGCTGCATTTCAGATGAGATTTGACGTGGGAATATCCCAAATTAAATGTCCCACTTCAGACCTCGGTGAGTTCCAGGCAATCTGACGTCACGTTCACATGTTGGCCACGACACAACGAGAGCATATCATGTTTTTGTGTCAATTATGGCAAAAACAGAATAAAACACAACTGATGAAAAGCAAAAACAAAGGTATTATTACATAAACTTAATAAGGATAAACTTTATTTGTCTCCGAAGGGAAATTTATCTTGTGCTTTATCAAAGTGCTACAGTATTACTCTGACCATACAATAACAACTAAGCAAACAACACAGTTAAAACATAAAAAACACATTAAAACACAACAGTGTATAAACATAAACTACAAGATTTGTAAAGTGCTTAACACAGTAAAGTGCTAATTTGCTATAAGTGCATTGTTTTTGGTCAAATTCAGCAGTTTTATAGAGGCAGGAACAAATGAAAGCTTCTGTCTGTTATTTTTACAGATTGGCATTCTTTCCCGATGGCAACGGGATTCCAATGGCTGGTATTCGCTAAAAAGAGGATGTTCGGAGTCAATACTTATACTCATTGCTCTTCTCTTCACTGCCTCTCCGTATAAAGTCTGTATGGGTTCATATTGTTTTATTCCAATGATTTTCATGGTTTTTTTTGTGGATATGGGCCAATTTATTTTTCAATTGAACAGACAAATTTCCAACCCAGGCTGTGATTCCATATAGCGGATAAGACTTTCAAGCGTGGGTCGGTAAAAAACAAGCAAGATGTGGCTACCCACCCCATACAGTCTCAGTCTTCTTCAAAAATAAAGCCTCTGTTGTAGTCGTGTGCACAGACTATCAATGTGTGTCTTCCAACAAAGAACATTGGGCCTCATTCACCAACCGTTCTTACGAAGAAATGTGTTCTTAAACCCCACTTACGCACTTTTTACGAAGATTCTGACATTCACTAATGTTTTATTATCTTGGATTTGTTCTTAGCTAAGAACAAAATCTACGTACACTCAAGAGCACTCTTACGCACATCTGAGTGATGACAGTTTGCTCCAAATCTACAGTCGTTTACAATGATAGTATTTTACTGTAATGTATTTCTGATCATTTGTTGAAAAAGTATGCAAAGAAACACTAACACTGCAATTTACATCAGCAATTAAGCTGATTAAATCAAATATTATGCCTCGGTTGGCATTTACCTGTTGCAGTAGAATTTCAATTTCAGAATTACTGAAGTTCTTTTTTCGTTTGGTGATCGGTGGACCACCACCGCCGTCTGTGCGTCTTTTGGACATTCTCCAACTTTTCTTGCACACGGCCCTGAAGTGTCATGTCCTTATATGGGAATTTGCGGGTGTTTTCTTATGCTAATTATGCTAATATGCTAAGGAACAACCAAGGGTGTAATCCAGCACCCGGAAAGTGTACCTTCCCTGGTGGTCGCCATTGGTTAGCATGCCATCACCTGCTGTTAGCATCCCATTGACTCCCATTCATTTTGGCGTCACTTTGACAACTAATAACTTTACATCTGAGGCGTTTAAAGACTCTATTTGTCCATTGTTTATTTCTAAAGAAACACGACAATGTATAAAAGACTCCATTACCTTGTTATCTTACGTTATGGCCCTGTAGAAGCAGTTTTTGTAAAAAATAGGCTAACGATTGCGTCATAACCATGCTCTCTGTCGCACAGTAGAGAAATTACCGTATAGACAGGAGGAGAAGCTCCCAGGCAATCGGGGGGACGTGGAGGCATAAAGTCAAGGGAGAAGCCCATAGAGAGTCATAAAGTTTCTCCTGCTCCTAGCTCATGGACACCTCCTACTCACGCTCTCCATCTCTGCAAGTTTCGGAAGGGAATGATTCAGATTTCTCTCGGCACAGCTACTAGAAGACTTACAACTGTCAGACAGGTTGCTCACGTCACATCTACGTCGTCAAGCTCAGTTTGAGTCTGCGCAGTACGCTCAGCCATCAGGAAGTGAGTGCTTCTAATTGACTTCACTTTTCTCTGTTGAAATCTATGGGGTCGCTGTGTCCATTTCTTATACTGTCTATGGGAACATGTGCATGTGCTTTCAATTACGAAGATGTGGGATTCATCAATCCTAAGAGCACAGGTGCGAAAAATTCTCTTGTTTAAGAACATGTCATGAATCCGACGTAGACTTTTCTTAGGAAGTTTATTAAGTACAAAGTTAAGAAAAATCTTAGGAAGATATTGGTGATTGAGGCCCATTGTCAATATAAAACCCCAGGTATCTATAAGATGTCACTTGCTGAATCACTGCGTCTTTAATGATCACAGACTTGTATTCAGATACACTTCTTGGGTCACGGACCATTTCTTGTGTCTTTTTTACGTTTAACACAAGACAGTTCTTGTCACACCACTGTATGAAAGTATCTATTTCACTGTGGTAGGATGATAGGTCCATATCTTTGTGTAAGAGACTCACAATGACAGTGTCATCAGCATATAATTATTAGTATATGTGCTCCTGCAATCATTTTTGTACAAAGCAAAAAGCACAGATGATGACACACAACCTTGTGGCACTCCCGTGTTACTGCATCTGAAAGTGTTTCATTGACCCTAACCTGCTGAGTTCTGTTACTTAAAAAAGAATTTAAAAAAAATTGATTAAAAAAGCACTGACACCAATACCATACAGCTTCTCTAAAAGCATATGTTTCTGCACTGTATTAAATGCTGAACTAAACTCAACGAATACAATACGAGCATAGGCTTTAGTATTCTCAAGATGCTTAGACCCAAGATGAACAATGCTAAGAACAGCATCCTCAGTACTTCTCTTCTGCTTACAGGCAAACTGACAGGTGTCCAATAGTGACTCTACTTCTTATTCCAGCAATGAAGGTACAATTTTCTCTAAACTCTTCATGACATTTATTTGAAGTTAGAGCCACATGGCGAAGATCATTATTTGCTCTAGCACCAGGTCTTTTAGGAATTGGTATTATGTAAGACTTTTTCCACTTTGCTGGCACAGTATGGGTCTCAAGAGATCGCTGAAATAAGGGACACCATGCTATTGCAAGCTCCTTAGCGCAGTTTTTTAACAAAAAAGCTGGTAGCCCATCTGGCCCAGTAGCCTTGTTAGTGCACATCACGTGGGTTTACTTCCAGCCAGGGGGTGTCTTTAGTATCAGGCATTGATTGTAATATATGGCATTCCTATAAATCATTTTGTGCCTCAAATCTCAAATAAAAATGGTTTAGCTCATTTGCTCTTTGTAAATGATCTAATGTTGTAATATGTCTCTTAGCAGGGTTCATGTTAGTGACCAATTGTGTTAGAAGTATAAAAGCTGTGTTCCATTCATTGCCTGTGCTGTTCCTTTGCTTTTTTCCAAATGGTATTTTAATTATTTCTGTGCCACTAATAGTCCTACCTTATCCCTGTTCCTAAATGCCAGTTTTAAAAAAATAAACATAATTTATGCACTCTTTAATGTCCTTTGTAATATAGGGCTTGTTGTTAGGATAAACAACAACATCTTTTTTTTTTTACCACATTATCTGTGCAAAAAAACAACCCTTAAGTGTTTCCATGGAATCCTCTGTCCATATATTAAACGTTTTAAAAACTGACTATAGGAATCAGATGTACAACATTATGATCCGAGTTGGACAGAGGGGGCTTTGACTTAGCTACATATGGATTTTCATAATATTTGTCCAGAATGTTCGTTTTCCTTGTGTCACAACGCACAAATTGTTCAAAACCTGCTAACACAGTTTCTAGCTTGCTTGAAATCACCCAGAAAGAAAATAGTGAGCGCTGAATATTGCTATATCTATAAATTACTCAATATTTTCTCTAACCATGTCTGTGTGTCTACATGCATTGATATACCCATTTCTATACACATAATATTACACCAAATTCTGAGCTGTCTAGAAAGCAGCATTATTAAGGGTAACGATCACAGTATGCACGTCGGCTGAGGTGTGTGTGAGGTTGAACATTTATTGCTGTGAGACTGAAATGGCAGGAGAGGTACGATTTAACCAGCTCTGTTCATCTGATGTTAGATTGTTGTATATGTGTTCACTACATGTTTAAATGATCAGATGTAAAAAAAAAAAAAGTGTCCCATGTGATGTTATATATTAGCATTAGTTCTGTTAATGAGTGAATAGTGTACTGCGTGAGATGGTGGCGGGGCCGTCCCAATTCGAAGGGTCCTTTGAATGCAGCCTACAAATGCGTACTTCATTTCGGGCCACGAAAGATAGAACGAGTGGATCCTTCGCAGCCTAGCCTATCCCAAAAATAATTGTGCCCCGGTGATGACTGGATTTTTTGAAAGATATCTATTATGAGAAAATTTAAAGTGTTTTTTGACCTTGGATGCATGTAAACCTATTGTAGGACACCTCAAAATCAAAATTGGGAACCCGTCGAACAGCATAATAGGGGCACTTTAATGGTGTTGCTCAAGCTGCTTGACCATGTTTCAGTTTTGGAAATCTTCAAAATGAGAATGTGTTGCTATTCAACACAACATGGGCCTTTACTCTGGCTACATTTCTGCAAAACTGCAAATACATACATTTCTCCTCAGTTTCATAATAAAATTACCACTAATAGCAGTAAAAGGCCAAAAACTTTTGTTCCTTTTCACACAAATTATGATTTCAGCCACAGAGCATCAATTAACAAAGGCTTATTTTCATTTAATTAAAGACTTAGTTGTGGACTGAAAACACTTTTACCATAATTTCTAAAATAATACAGTTTGACGTTTGCACACTTGCAGAGGATTCAGGTACACTTCAGAAGAGCTCAAAGCCTCATGCAAGTAGGTTAAAACAGCATGCCTGCTTCATCAAATTAGTTTTTCTCTCACGTTTTTTTTTGCTAACACTATCGGCTTTTAAGGTAGGGTTAAGTGTAGGGGGAACATTAACCTTTTAGAACCACTCAACGGACGTTTCATTTCTGAACGGCCATGACATCACTTAGAGCAACTATTTTGGTCATTTTACCCATTTGAATGAAGTAGGACTTTGTTTGGCCATTTGAAAGAGAGCTTTCTTCTATGGTGTTGTGTCTCCTATTAAAGAGCATCATGGTCTCTCTAGTCCTCCCCTCCCCTTTAGGAGGAAATTTTGAAATCATTGATGCAAAATTGATGCCTTTTGCCCTGAATGCTCCTAATTAAGTACCTTTATTTAATTCTTTTCAACTTTCATAAACTGGTCATGCACAGTTTTTCCATGCCCTATGGGGAAGCCTATCGTCCAATTAAAGTTGCTCACCACACATCCAGAGAGCACACATGGTAGAACACAGCACTTGAATCATGTGTCTTGCTTGAGCTCTAGCAACGTGAACTGCAAATCTAATCAGTTTACCTTTGCTCTCATAGATTATATGAACGTGAACTCGTGTTATGGCATTATAAGAGAAAATTCAGGAGAAGCATATTAATTTAATCCAGTCAATCCCAAAGCAAACTATATGCAACTCCCTCGTTTATTTAACATTTCTTCCACAATCCTTCACCTCAACCCCATCTTTATTTTTATAATTAAATATCAAGGTAAACATAGATCTCTTTATCAAGCCCCTCCAGTTCGACAGCAAGAACAAAAAAAAAAAAAAAAAAAAAAAAAAACAGTTTATCATTTGCATAGATTCATAGTAGTCTCATCAGGCAAAAACCGACTTCTGTCTTACACCACCATAACTGGAATTCTCACTTTAATCTGTAGGTGTTCATTAAACCCTTAACGTCTGTTCCTTGCATAAAGTTTGAATCACTTCGGATGATTAGGAATTTAATGCACAAGTTGAACTGACTTGAATTTAACTGACTTTTATGAAACTGTTTTGCAGTTATCTTTTCATTTTTCTTTTTTCTTTTTTTACCTGACAGTAACAAACAGTGTTCACTTTCATTCTAGCAGGTGGGAAAAACAACAACATATGGTCAGACAGCATTTTAATTTTGGGTAACATTTACACATTCTGTTGACTAAAAGCAAATACTTTATATATAGAAAGACGGTGCACTTATATTACTTATGAATGGGAGAAATATGGTGGAAGTCCAGCCTTATAAATAAGAGTTTGCTGATTGGTAAAGTCATGACATCCCTGCAGCTTCTGTTATAAAAACAGTCAGTGTTCTGAGACGGGCACTTATGACTACACATGCACATTGGCTGGTCTAGCCTGAAAAACAAAACAAAGAAAAAAACACACATATATATATATATATATGGGACAGTTCATGTCAGATTCTTTTGCTGATTTGAAATATGTTATTCAATTGTGAGTTCAGCAAGCAGTTTATGAGATTTCAGGATTCCCCCATTTAAAAAGATAAGACTTGGCCTGAAATAGCTGCCTGGAGGCATTGCCAATATGGCTGCCGAGTGAGCAGACTTTCCTTGAAAGGAAATTTGCTTTAAGTAGCGTTGCACCTACATGTTAATGCGAGTTGCATTAGAGTATTAGTAGAAGGAGGCACAATTTGCAAAACTAACTAAAGTAAGACAAATATGCTGTGTAACACAAGAATGAACCTCATTGGATCTTGAGGAAGCTCAAACGTGCTGTGTAACATGAGGATGGACCTCATTGGTTCTTGCAGAAGCTCAAACGTGCTGTGTAACATGAGGATGGACCTCATTGGTTCTTGCAGAAGCTCAAACGTGCTGCGTAACACGAGAATTAACCTCATTGGTTCTTGCTGAAGCTCAAACGTGCTGTGTAACATGAGGATGGACCTCATTGGTTCTTGCAGAAGCTCAAACGTGCTGCGTAACACAAGAATGAACCTCATTGGTTCTTGCAGAAGCTCAAACGTGCTGCGTAACACAAGAATGAACCTCATTGGTTCTTGAGGAAGCTCAAACGTGCTGTGTAACACGAGGATGGACCTCATTGGTTCTTGCAGAAGCTCAAACGTGCTGCGTAACACAAGAATGAACCTCATTGGTTCTTGCAGAAGCTCAAACGTGCTGCGTAACACAAGAATGAACCTCATTGGTTCTTGCAGAAGCTCAAACGTGCTGCGTAACACAAGAATGAACCTCATTGGTTCTTGCTGAAGCTCAAACGTGCTGTGTAACATGAGGATGGACCTCATTGGTTCTTGCAGAAGCTCAAACGTGCTGCGTAACACAAGAATGAACCTCATTGGTTCTTGCAGAAGCTCAAACGTGCTGCGTAACACAAGAATGAACCTCATTGGTTCTTGCAGAAGCTCAAACGTGCTGCGTAACACAAGAATGAACCTCATTGGTTCTTGCAGAAGCTCAAACGTGCTGCGTAACACAAGAATGAACCTCATTGGTTCTTGCAGAAGCTCAAACGTGCTGCGTAACACAAGAATGAACCTCATTGGTTCTTGCTGAAGCTCAAACGTGCTGTGTAACACAAGAATGAACCTCATTGGTTCTTGCAGAAGCTCAAACGTGCTGCGTAACACAAGAATGAACCTCATTGGTTCTTGCTGAAGCTCAAACGTGCTGTGTAACATGAGGATGGACCTCATTGGTTCTTGCAGAAGCTCAAACGTGCTGCGTAACACAAGAATGAACCTCATTGGTTCTTGCAGAAGCTCAAACGTGCTGTGTAACATGAGGATGGACCTCATTGGTTCTTGCTGAAGCTCAAACGTGCTGTGTAACACAAGAATGAACCTCATTGGTTCTTGCAGAAGCTCAAACGTGCTGCGTAACACAAGAATGAACCTCATTGGTTCTTGCAGAAGCTCAAACGTGCTGCGTAACACAAGAATGAACCTCATTGGTTCTTGCTGAAGCTCAAACGTGCTGTGTAACATGAGGATGGACCTCATTGGTTCTTGCAGAAGCTCAAACGTGCTGCGTAACACAAGAATGAACCTCATTGGTTCTTGCAGAAGCTCAAACGTGCTGCGTAACACAAGAATGAACCTCATTGGTTCTTGCTGAAGCTCAAACGTGCTGCGTAACACAAGAATGAACCTCATTGGTTCTTGCAGAAGCTCAAACGTGCTGCGTAACACAAGAATGAACCTCATTGGTTCTTGCTGAAGCTCAAACGTGCTGTGTAACATGAGGATGGACCTCATTGGTTCTTGCATGTCAAGCAAACATGCTTGAGCTTCTGTTTACAATAACTGATGAATGTTGATGAATGTTTATATGTAAATAAATGCATAAATAGAATCTATTCATCATATAAAGCGATTGAGTCTCTTCAGAAAATTTGGACTAAACTGCTCAATTCATATGGATCAGTTTTGCGATCTCTTCATGAACTTTTTGTAGCATCACATTAGTAGTTGTGTAGCTGTCAATGGAGGGACAGAAAGCTCTCAGATTTAATCAAAAAGATCTTCATTTGTGATTTGGAACGACATGTAATTAACGACATAATTTTCTTTTGTGCATGAACTACCCTTTAGACCTCTTTAACCTAAAATCTTAATTGCATGGTACAGTGTACTGCATCGGCTATAATGTTTGCTGCTTGGGTTGAGTTACAATCACTGACCTAAAACAGTTGCAGTCTGCTTGCTCACCCCATCATAAATACACTCGTAATGCCTTCCTATCCAATATGCAAATTATGCACATTGTTCTTAAATGCAGATGTTTTATAGAGTGCTCTAAAGGGGTACCAACAGTCCAGATTCATTTAATCCAGATTTCATCCCTACCTGAAAAGTAATCATTTCAGTGAAACTTTAATGAGCATCCGCATGCTTTCTAAAAAACGAATGAGGTGTTTTAGAAAGCTGAATCCTGTAACAACATATACGCAACATTTATTTAAAAGACATAAAATGACAGTGCCTTTTTAAGCACATCAGTTTGATCAATATGAATGTCAGCACACAAAACAAATCACCATAAGGTCTCTAAAATCAGTCTGTTGTTGAACATATCGCATTCTGAGGGAAGCCAGATATGCCAGGCATTTCATGGAGAGAAGGTTCTGGAACATCAACCCATTGATTCTGATAGACAAAAACAGCTGTCAGATATAATACCCACTGCCTTTCATCTCAAACGCACATCGCCTCTGGGATACAGAAGGTATCTTGAAGAAAACACCCTGACAACAATAAAGGAGTTGCATGCAGCATCCAGGCAATAAGCTCATGCAAAATATGAGGGTAAGAAAAGCTAAAGGAATATGCTGTCAGACTCTGCATTTCAATCACAGTTCCGTCATGATGGATGTTTGGAATGTATATATTATTTCTGCCACCCGAATATTATCATTAATGTTGTTCTCTGTGACTTGAATAGCTGATCTTAAAGGCCACTTAAGTCCACAAGAAGCTCCTCACTGGAGACAAAAGCACTAAAAGCTGAAACATATAATATTAAACACACGATAGTAAAACCAGCTATCCATGCAAGGCTGCCTCATACCAGCCTGATCTCGATAAATACAATGCGTGCTATAGGGACGCATTTCATGAGATCGGGTTGCTCATACTGAGTTAAGAAACTTCTGAATACAATTTATTACAATACATGTTGGGTTGCGAACTTGCGATGGGACCCCAAATAAACACAATGTGAAAGTGGCATGTAAATCTTATGAGATATTTCACAGAAAGAGCATTATGCTCTTACCACACCTTTTGATGTCACAAGTTAACGATTTGGAGAGATATGGTTGAGGGCAAGATTATGGATTTGGAATGACATGACATGACGGAGAATCAATAAATGATTTGAATAAATAAATGCTGATTTAAAAAAAATAATTAGGTGTGAATTATTCCTGTTTATTCGTGTGACTAGTCAGAAGAATTGTATTAACTGAAAAATGTTTTTCCATGAATTATGGATAGCATACATAAGTATTTTGATAATATGCTTATCATATTCATATTTTAATGTCAATACAATCATATGCAATGGGTAAACTCATCAAATGTCTGTCCAATTGATAGTCTGTCCAATTGTTCATCTGCATCATCAGACTCAGACAGCATCCTTCCTGAAACATACAGTCTTATGTAAGATAAAAGTGAAATATAATTAAATGAATCGACAATAATTACGTTAAAATGACATAGAAAAAAAACAAACAAAAAAAACATATTTGTTCTGGTAAAGAAAAGCTATAATGTGGCATTGACTCATACACATCCTTTCATGACTCTGACCTAAGATCATGTTTATTATGCTTTGCAGAATTGCTTTGTGCATAAATTAATCTCTTGAATAACTTTTTTAAATGTTCAGTGGAGCATACTTTCCAATGCAAAAGGTCTGCGAGAGACTACATTCAATTTAGATGATGTTATTCGATTTTGAAAAATCAATATGATAACCACAATACTAAGTAGAAAGCAAGGTCTCACCATTTGAATGCTTCTTTAGTAGAGGTTGTTTATTATTATTCTCCTTTTGTGTGGCTGCTGGTGCAGCCTTGATCAGGTACTTTGTCAGTTACCTTGGTTACCTCCCCCCCCCCTCTTCTCTATCTTAGGTCAGCGTTTCCTTCAGCTGATATCCACACACAATATCATTTTCTGACTGGAACATTAATCAGAGTAATGTGCCCCATTCAAATAACTCTACGATGATTTTCGGAGTAGGGTTTTAGTTGCAGCAGTGTTGCTTTGAAGATACTTGATGAAGCAATTCAATTTACATTTAATAAATGATGATGATTCAAATGACAGCAAAATCAAAAGAAGAAAAAAAAGTGAATGTAAATTTCAAAAGCAATCAAACTCATAAGCCATGGCAATGCATCGTGCCTAAACAACGGACCTTAGTTGCTCTAAATTCACTGTAAACCATGGCTTCACAGGGCTTGTTGCTTTTTTTTTTTATTATAAAAAAATGTAATTAGTAAAATGACATAGTGTATTGTGTTAGTGTATCATTGTATTTTGAAAATTTGTGTTGGAGTTTAGTTTACAATGTGTGATTTTGAGCATGAAATTAAACGTTTTGCCAATTGTGCGTTGTAGTTGTGTTGGTGCGTTAAGAGTTTAGGAAAATTGTTAAAAGTATTGAAAAAACTGTCATAGTGATCGTGAAAAACTGTAAATATTAAAAAAGTACATGTATGAAAGGCAAAATTTATGCATTAATATGTTACTTTTTTTTAAGTTATTAAAGTCATTAAATGCCATCCTTCCGCTAAAAAAATAGTCCCTGACAGTGACAGTAAACGGCACCAGAATGTTATTAGGTGTAATGCCTTAATAAAACCTAGAAAGACTGGAACATTGTAAATCCTGCAAAGTTTTATGTTTTATATTTTCATATTTAAAAAAACTTAAGTACATTTATAACATACGGAAGCCCTGAACCGCAAGGTGAGAAAAAAAAAAGAAAGAAAACTTATCTCGTTATTTCGACTTAATAAGTCGTTATTTCGACATAATATCTCGTTATTTCGACTTAATAAGTCGTTATTTCGACATAATAAGTCGTTATTTCGACATAATAAGTCGTTATTTCGACATAATATCTCGTTATTTCGACTTAATAAGTCGTTATTTCGACATAATAAGTCGTTATTTCGACATAATAAGTCGTTATTTCGACATAATATCTCGTTATTTCGACATAATATCTCGTTATTACGACATAATAAGTCGTTATTTCGACATAATATCTCGTTATTTCGACATAATATCTCGTTATTTCGACATAAATATCTCGTTATTTCGACATAATATGTCGTTATTTCGACATAAATATCTCGTTATTTCGACATAATAAGGGGACATTCTAATATGCATTAAGCTACATTTAGCGTTCTTATAATGAGTTTCTATGGGAGGAAAATGCTTAAGGTCAAATTAAACGCTTTGCGTTCATATTCTGGACTTATCTGATTTTTGTAGTAGCCTATACTTTATTATGATTTTAGTAGCCTATCATATTGATTAATAAATGCGCGCACAATTATCCGTGAACTTGATAAATGTTGCAGATATGTTTTAGGCTACTATCCACAAACAAATTGCTTTCAATTATGTGTGCAAAATTCAGAATTCAACGAATGCAGTGCAACAACAACAATAATAGTTAAATTAATATTAGTATTATTATTAATAATAATAATAATAGTCGCAGTAGTGCTAGGCTAAGGCAGTGCAAGCCAAGTCAAGTAAAACAGAGTTTCTTTGCGTTCATAGTCTGGACTTATATGATTTTTTTGTAGTATACTTTATTATGATTTTAGTATCATATTGATTAAGAAATGCACGCACAATTATCCTTGAACTTGATAAATGTTGCAGATATTTTAGGCTACCCATAAACAAATTGCTTTCAAATGTGCAAAATTCAGAATTCAACGAATGTGCAGCAATTTGTACAAATAGAGACATTTTTGTGTATAAAATACATTTTTGTTTTATTTTGTATTAGTGATTATAATTTGCGCGTCCATTTATTGACGTCTGAGTCGATCTCATTTGAGTGTATTCGGCAATTTGCTTAACGTGGAATTAAACGCGTATATTCTGAGCTCATCAGATTTTGTTGTACATATACTTTATTAGTATGATTATTTACTGTGTTTGGTCTGTTAGTAAATATGTTAAGGTTTGTATTCATTTCGATATGCCACTAGAGGGCAGAATAAGACCGGGAATTATAGAATGCATTGTAGTTATGTTGACCTACTGTTTTCATAACACTGGATATTCTACTAATTTATACTTTTCTAAAACGTTGCATATTAATGGCAATTAACTTTGGCAATTACACTAATAATAATAAAAATGATAACAGCCGCAGTAGTGGTATAAGGCAGTGCAAGCCAAGTCAAGTAAAACATAGTTTCTGATCTGGCCAATAATGACCAAGCATGAAGCAAAATAGGCTATCTGCGACTGAGTTGTGTAAAGTTAACAAATAAACCAAATCTAGATAAACTATAAAGCTGGCTGAAAGAGCAATACTGACAACAAAACTAGCACAAAACTATGTGTAATTGCCAAATGTTAAACAGTTTGAGAATTCATGAGTAGCCCTACGGTTTATAAACTGAGCGGACGGGATGGGTACTTTTCAATCAACGTCTCTACTACATTCATAATCTGGACACCTGTTGGGTACACACTGCGCAGTGTAACGAAATATTGTCTCTGCTAGTGTCTCAAGGACACTTCTCTTCAATTCAAAATCTTTTGTTTATTTGTGATAATCTTAGCACTTTATTATTATTGTCTAACCTGTATTATGACTGATTTGACGAATTGCCTTGTTCCTTTTTTTGTAAGTTTTGGACAAAAGCGTCATCTAAATATGTAGCCTAAAATGTTATTATTAATATTTGAGTTTATAACTATAAATGAGTTAACTTAAGACATATGTTTATCATAAAATAGTTTATGAATGCTATATTTGTAAGCAAAAATTATGCAAAAAATGTAGGCCTATTTTATCCAGGGTTGTTTATCCAAAAATGTAAAAGCGTTTATAAATGGAGCATGGAGGCGCCGGCGAGATCACTTGCATCTTCCTATCAACAGTGGAATTCTGGACTTATCATGCAGTGTGCGCTCCACAATAATGGTGGAATATGTTGGAATAGACGATTTAATATGAATGATGGGCGTCAAAATCTTGTGGTTATTTGTTATAATCTTAGGACTTTATTATTATTGTCTAACCTGTATTATGATATTTGACGAATTGCTTTGTTCCTTTTTTGTACGTTTTGGACAAAAGCGTCTTCTATGTAGACTAAAATGTAATAATAATAATAATTATTATTATTATTATTAGAGTTTATAACTATAAATGAGTTCACTTAGTAATAGAGTAATATGTTTGTCTTAATATAATTTAATAATATGATTTATCAATGGTTTATTTTTATAAACGCTTTTACATTTTTGGATAAAATAGGCCTACATTTTTTGCATAATTTTTGCTTACAAATATAGCATTCATAAACTATTTTATGATAAACATATTACTGTCTTAAGTTAACTCATTTATAGTTATAAACTCAAATATTAATAATAACATTTTAGGCTACATATTTAGATGACGCTTTTGTCCAAAACTTACAAAAAAGGAACAAGGCAATTCGTCAAATATCAGTCATAATACAGGTTAGACAATAATAAAGTGCTAAGATTATCACAAATAAACAAAAGATTTTGAAGTGAAGAGAAGTGTCCTTGAGACACTAGCAGAGACAATATTTCGTTACACTGCGCAGTGTGTACCCAACAGGTGTCCAGATTATGAATGTAGTAGAGACGTTGATTGAAAAGTACCCATCCCTTCCGCTCAGTTTATAAACCGTAGGCCTACTCATGAATTCTCAAACTGTTTAACATTTGGCAATTACACATAGTTTTGTGCTAGTTTTGTTGTCAGTATTGCTCTTTCAGCCAGCTTTATAGTTTATCTAGATTTGGTTTATTTGTTAACTTTACACAACTCAATCGCAGATAGCCTATTTTGCTTCATGCTTGGTCATTATTGGCCAGATCAGAAACTATGTTTTACTTGACTTGGCTTGCACTGCCTTATACCACTACTGCGGCTGTTATCATTTTTATTATTATTAGTGTAATTGCCAAAGTTAATTTCCATTAATATGCAACGTTTTAGAAAAGTATAAATTAGTAGAATATCCAGTGTTATGAAAACAGTAGGTCAACATAACTACAATGCATTCTATAATTCCCGGTCTTATTCTGCCCTCTAGTGGCATATCGAAATGAATACAAACCTTAACATATTTACTAACAGACCAAACACAGTAAATAATCATACTAATAAAGTATATGTACAACAAAATCTGATGAGCTCAGAATATAAGCGTTTAATTCCACGTTAAGCAAATTGCCGAATACACTCAAATGAGATCGACTCAGACGTCAATAAATGGACGCGCAAATTATAATCACTAATACAAAATAAAACAAAAATGTATTTTATACACAAAAATGTCTCTATTTGTACAAATTGCTGCACATTCGTTGAATTCTGAATTTTGCACATTTGAAAGCAATTTGTTTATGGGTAGCCTAAAATATCTGCAACATTTATCAAGTTCAAGGATAATTGTGCGTGCATTTCTTAATCAATATGATACTAAAATCATAATAAAGTATACTACAAAAAAATCATATAAGTCCAGACTATGAACGCAAAGAAACTCTGTTTTACTTGACTTGGCTTGCACTGCCTTAGCCTAGCACTACTGCGACTATTATTATTATTATTATTAATAATACTAATATTAATTTAACTATTATTGTTGTTGTTGCACTGCATTCGTTGAATTCTGAATTTTGCACACATAATTGAAAGCAATTTGTTTGTGGATAGTAGCCTAAAACATATCTGCAACATTTATCAAGTTCACGGATAATTGTGCGTGCATTTATTAATCAATATGATAGGCTACTAAAATCATAATAAAGTATAGGCTACTACAAAAATCAGATAAGTCCAGAATATGAACGCAAAGCGTTTAATTTGACGTTAAGCATTTTCCTCCCATAGAAACTCATTATAAGAACGCTAAATGTAGCTTAATGCATATTAGAATGTCCCCTTATTATGTCGAAATAACGAGATATTTATGTCGAAATAACGACATATTATGTCGAAATAACGAGATATTTATGTCGAAATAACGAGATATTATGTCGAAATAACGAGATATTATGTCGAAATAACGACTTATTATGTCGTAATAACGAGATATTATGTCGAAATAACGACTTATTATGTCGAAATAACGACTTATTATGTCGAAATAACGACTTATTAAGTCGAAATAACGAGATATTATGTCGAAATAACGACTTATTATGTCGAAATAACGACTTATTATGTCGAAATAACGACTTATTAAGTCGAAATAACGAGATATTATGTCGAAATAACGACTTATTAAGTCGAAATAACGAGATATTATGTCGAAATAACGACTTATTAAGTCGAAATAACGAGATAAGTTTTCTTTTCTTTTTTTTTCTCACCTTGCGGTTCAGGGCTTCCGTACCCCATGTGCTTCTTGTGAATCTTGTATAATAAACTTTGTTATATTTGCAACGAAACACACTGTGGTTGTGGCCCTTTCCGAGTTCTCCTCATCCCTTGTGAGATGATGGGGTTACATATACTATAGCTAGAATATTCAAGAGTCAAGACTTCACTGGTATTCTTCTGAAGTAATACAAAGTTACTTTGGTTGAACCAAAGTTAGCCTACTCTGAATCATAGACATACTGAAATGTAAGTTGAAATTGAACTCTGCAATTAGGGTCTAAATAAAAAATGGTGGCACACTTCATTACATCAAACATCATTATTACAATCAGTTTGTTCAATGTGAATTCTACTTTGTTTTAGGCTCATAGTATTGCAGCATCTTGTTGACATTGATATCACCATCCCTCACTGCCTTTACTCTGAAAACATGAAAACAACCTTATTAGTGTGGGTTTCAAATTAGAAAGCGTGAGAAGCAAATAACAGTCTAAAATGTAAACTAATGTTAGCAAAACAGCCATCATAATCAGTCCTCGAGCCACTTGTTCACCGAGACTTCGGCTGCTTTAGTAAACTTAATGTAATAAGCATCACATGGATATGCTAGATAAAATTGACAAAACAGATCATAAAACGATTAACAAAAAGTTTAAACATTGTAATGTAGTGAATGGGTGGGTTTACGTTAAATTACCTGTTGTTTATGTGGTGTGAATGACGGTTAGAGATGTGGAAGATGGTCCGTCCGTCAGCTGTCTCTGTTTTAAAATAATAATAAAAATTGCGGGACTTGTTTGTCCGTGTCCAACTGTGAGAAAGCACACAAAATATTTATTAATTTCCCACTGACAAACTGTGGTGTAAAACACTGCATATTTAACACTTGCCGCTGATAAGTTAACTGTCTTTGTTGTTAATGGCGCGTTGGCTCCGCTTCTTTGCTAGCTAACGTTAACGTTACGTACATTAGCGTTACTGGGATGGTTAACCTTCAGATAGAGAAGTACGACAATAAGACATTAAACGTTCAAATGTGCTTTAAATGGGGATAAAGAAGTTTGAAATGCTTACCTGTTATTTTTCTTGACCGTCAGCCGTCCTGTTGTGACCCGTGAGTGATGTGAACGCGCAGGGGGATGGGCGCCTGGGCAAACGACTGCCTGAGAGAAAATGCGCGCGCGTTTTTTTTTTTTTTTTTTTTGTGCTTCTTGTGAAACACTCCTGGATAATATTTTGCCATGAGTAAAAGTAGTTAAGGCTTAATATGAAATAGATTTATGTATTTATTTACTATTGTTTATGTTTTTATTTGATTAGCTTTTAGTTTAGTTATAAAAGAAAACGGCATAATAAAATGAGCCCTTATGCTATAGAGAGCCTAAGTCCCGCCCCTCCGCTTCCGGCTCATGGGACCTTATTTCGGAAAAAATATGTATGGAAGTCAATGGCGAGAGACAACTTATCTTTTTATTCCGTCTGAACTGTGCCCTGAACTACACATATGATGTTTGTCAATTTAAAAGGTAATTATGAAAGTCAAGAAAGTCGCGGTTTGTCATAAAACAGAAGAGTAACGTTTAGTTTTATGTGAAAATCGCTCAATGAACTACATCTCTCGTCTCCCACTATGTACGTCACAAGATCCGTTGCTCGTATGTGTGTATTCTGGCTCAAAACACTCAGGCATGACGGCGTTACGTTACGATTATAATGTAAGACTATAGAAAAAATGACAGACGTTAGCTTCAGTAAAGTTAGCTTCATTCATTGAGAGAAAAGGTATGACGTCTCATGTGCGCCTTCTGGGTTTGTAGTCTTTGTAATTACGTATTTTCACAGTCTTATACCTCAGCAGTTTTACATCAAGCTGTGACTTTCTTGACTTTAAAATGTATCTTTTAAATTGACAAACATCATATGTGTAAATCAGGGCATTTTTCCGAAATAAGGTCCCATGGTGGTCGACCGGAGGGGGAGGGACTTAGGCTCTCTATAGAGCTGGTAAGTCCCGCCCCTTCCGTAAAACCCCGCTGGACCTCTAGGTTGAAAAATCGTCAATGCAAGTGAATGGGAGAAAATAATTATTTTCTGGTCCCGTTTGAATTGTGCCATGAATGTGAACATATGTTGTCTGTGAATTTTTTATATAATCTTTCATGTTACGAGTTTGACAGTATATGGTATGATTCTTCGGCTAGCAGTTGTGGAAAAGACATAACGAAAAAGACTACATGTCGCCTATGTGACGTCACCCCATAAAGTTGACTTACCCGTGGTTTTCGCCAACCTCAACGATTTTGTCCTCTCCCTGAAAGAAGGCGGTGAAGTGCACCAAAGACACAGTCATGTTTAGCGGGATCCGTGAGCTAGTGTCCGTGTGCGAATGGTGGTGACGTTTCAAACGCGTCGAAAGCAGCGAAGAGTTGTAGTCCACAAAGTGCTCTCACACAAAGTCTAACCGTATCAAACTTCTACCCGCTAAATTGTAGCATTCTTCACACGAAAGATTATATAAAAAATTCACAGACAACATATGTTCACATTCATGGCACAATTCAAACGGGTCCAGAAAATAATTATTTTCTCCCATTCACTTGCATTGACGATTTTTCAACCTAGAGGTCCAGCGGGGTTAGCGAAGGGGGCGGGACTTACCAGCTCTATAGCCTTTCTCAGAGAAAATTATTTAAAATAAATTAGAAATCATGGAGTAAATTAAAACTTTTTTTAAAATATTTTGTGGTCAGGCATAGACGTAAGATATCAGATTAAATTATTTTCTGAGTTACTTGATTGGAACTTGTTCTATTAAAATGAAAACATCAAGTTAAGCCAAAGAGTAACTGTTTCAAGTCAGTTTAACATGACACAATCATGTTGAAATGAAAAATAGCCAAAATGGCATTAATTCAACATGAATTGTTCAGGTAAAGTGAACAAAACTGAAAAATCATTTTTTTGAGTAATTATGTTTTAATAATCTTTTGTCATGCTTTAAGGAAGTGCACTTGATGTGTGGACTAACACAGTTCACACTTAAAGGGGTCCCTTACGAAAAAAAAAGTATACTTCAAGTTCATTTTATGAAGTATACTTGAGTAATGTTCAAGTATATTTTTAAGTATACTTTATGTAGTAAGTATACTAATGTCAATATGTACTAGTAGTAAACTTGTAAGTGTACTATTTTAATACCGCTTGGGACTAAATTGGCTCACTTGAAGTATATAAAAGTATATGTTTAAGTGTACTATAAGTGTAACAGTAGTGAACTTTAAGTGCACAACTAGTTCATAATTATGTTTCTCATTTGTACTGCAAGTGAACTTATGAGTTTACTAGTAGTTTACTATTTTAATACTTGTAGCAACTTTGAAGTATACTCTCAGTAAACTACTAGTTTAGTGGTTTTATACTACAAGTTTTCTTTTAATGTACTCTCAGTAAACTACTAGTTTAGTAGTTTTATACTACAAGTTTTCTTTTAATGTACTCTCAGTAAACTACTAGTTTAGTAGTTTTATACTACAAGTTTTCTTTTAATGTACTCTCAGTAAACTACTAGTTTAGTAGTTTTATACTACAAGTTTTCTTTAAGTGAACTTAACATCATACTTGTAGTTTACCATTTATATATTATTTTTACTCTTTTAGTGTACTCTCAGTAAACTACTAGTTTAGTAGTTTTATACTACAAGTTTACTGAGAGTACACTAAAAGAGTAAAAATAATATATAAATGGTAAACTACAAGTATGATGTTAAGTTCACTTAAAGAAAACTTTCTTTAAGTGAACTTAACATCATACTTATAGTTTACCATTTATATATTATTTTTACTGTTTTAGTGTACTCTCAGTAAACTACTTATAGTTTACTATTTATATAAATTTTTTGCAGTTGCAGTAGGCCTACAGTATACTACTATGTTCAAATGTTATTTTTTATACTTGAAAAATACCTTTAACTCTACTTTAATTTTAAAAACATTTCATTAGCTTTTTTATCAACACTCGAATGTCAGTAAGTTTCATAAAGAAAGGCAACATTTTGTTAAAATGTTGAGAAAATAGTTGAGAAAATCACATTTTTGTAGGGCTGGGAAAAAATTAATCGCGATTAATCGCATCCAAAATAAAAGTTTGTGTTTGCATATTATATGTGTGTGTACTGTGTATAATTATTTTGTATATATAAATACACACATATGCATGTATATATTTAAGATTTTTATTTATTTATATATACATTATTTATATTTATATATAATATAAATTATGTATAAATTTATATACAGTATATACATGCAAATATTTCTAAAATAAATACATGCGTATGTGTGTATTTATATATACAAAATAATTATACACAGTACACACACATATAATATGCAAACACAAACTTTTATTTTGGATGCGATTAATCGCGATTAATTTTTTCCCAGCCCTACATTTTTGTCAAAGACTGCGCCTTGATCAGATCCAGAACGATGATCAAAACACAGGTGGAGTAGATCGAGTCCAACACCCCCAAAGCTTCACAGTCATTTTCTCTTCATGGGTTAGGCCTACACTTCATTTCATTTG
The DNA here is from genome assembly GCF_951802725.1 of Rutilus rutilus. Taxonomy (NCBI): domain Eukaryota; kingdom Metazoa; phylum Chordata; class Actinopteri; order Cypriniformes; family Leuciscidae; genus Rutilus; species Rutilus rutilus. Next base: position 4,037,275 of record NC_140230.1, on the reverse strand, counting down.
GAAACATTAAGCAGTTTGGATTTACAAGCTGTTTAATGTTTGATGATCACATTATTTTACATTTGAGTGAGCAATCTTCTATCACATGGTTCAGCTTCTTCTTCTCCTGTGTTTTGATCCAGAGATTCTGTACTAGAACTGTCATAGCGCCCCCTACCGTATACCAGTGAAAACATGGATAGCTGGAAAATTCAGTCAATGGTGGGGAAAAGTTTAAAGTAAATATGTACACTACCAGTGGACTAGCCTACACAAAAATTCAGATATGCAGAATTAGACACATATCTGTTTTATATCAACATTTTAATCAATATTTTCAAACAAAGTTTCATAAGACTGTATATGAAAAACAATGTAAAAAAAGTATATTTAATAGGCTACTCGATCAAAAGAGTTAACACAACTACAAGCCAAGTATACTTTGAATAATTAAAATTGTAAGTATATCTCGATCAAAAGATTGAGTACAAGTATAGGCCAAATATACTTGGACTTTTCTCTCAGTATAAGTCAAGTACACTTAAGTGTAATTAAGTATATTTTTGAGAAGTATATAAAATGTAGACTGAAAGTATGCTTTCTTCTTTTTAGTTGAAATGAAGTATACTAATAGAACACTTGAATAAACTTATTTTCCATGCTTATTTTATTTACTCTATAAGCTATTCCACCCGAAAGTTTGTTACTATATAAAGCTGAACATGTTAGTTTATAAGACGTTATGTAATTTTATTTTATTTTTTTAAGTATTTAATAAGATACTCAATCACAGACATGGGGACTTGTGACTTGGTGACTTGGACTCGAGTCGACTCGAGTCGCTATTTTTATGACTTGTGACTTGACTTGACAAAAAATTAAATACTTGAGACTTGACTCGGACTTGGAAGTTAAAGACTCGGGACTTGACTTGACTTGAGACACGATGACTTGAATGACTTGAGTGTTAATCACATAATTTTTTCAGTTTGAATATAAAATATATAAATTATTTAAAAAAATAAAGTTGATTACCCAGCTGGAGCGCAGGCTGAGAATAGCGTTGTCATGACTGGATCACTACACTATCATCAGTCGCGCCCTCTCGTACCTTGCACACCACGCCCACAGATCAGATATCACATCAACATGTCAGCCGGAGGGGTACTGAGGGTCATCGCTTTCGGCTTCGAGAATTATTCACAAGATGGCAAAAGACGAACAGCGCTTTGCAAGACATGCACCATTAACATCGCGGCCAACTCTCACGCATTTACCGTGAGACACACGCGACACTGACTTTTCACACGCGCTCATTCATTTTCTCACGCACAGAAAAATCGTGACACAAGAGCAGGTTACGATATAAAAAAATCTCAGCTCTCAGATTCTGTAATTTTTATTACGAAATTCAAACAATAAATACTGTTTTGGCGCTTGTAAATGTGACGCAGATCCCTAGCGCGGCACGTGAACCGATCATCTCTAGCTAGTAAATAAACACGAATGAACAATGTTGAAAGATACAGTACAGCTGAACTTACCGAAATGTATATTCCTCATACATAATATCGACCAATCAATCAAACAAATGGGTCAATAAAACAGCTGGAGAACAATTATGTCACATAACATTTACCTCAGGAAAGCCATTTGATGACCACGTTAGTTGGCTAGAAAAAGTATTTTGCTAAATATGTGTACTATATTACATATTTATTATATTTTTACTTATCATTAAATAAAGTTGTTATTATAATAAAAAACGTATTATATCTCTCTGTATGTTTACAGCATTAGGTGAGTTGTTTTTTTCTTGAGAATAATTAGTGCCTATCTTGTGTAGCCTACCTAATATTTATCCAAATGAGTCAATATTAAGTCAGATCACAATAATTGAATTGAATTGAAATAATAAAAAAGCGTAGCTTACCAGAAATTGTACCATGTAAACATTGTAACATGTTGTCACTAAACCGAATACAATTCAGTTTAGTTACTAAAATGTTTTGACAATCACAATACACTTATTGTAAACACAGTTTACGTACAACATTAAACTTTGTTACATTTTAAACACTGTTGGCAGAAGTGAAAAATAAATAATTTTATGAAGTTACAATTTTGCTTGATTCCATGATGTATTTTACTGAACATGAGTATTTACAATGCAAATCCAAATTATTGTAATTTATTGACAGTAACTGATATCTTGTCTTTTCACTTTATTAAGATCAGATTCTGCAGGTAAAATTACAATAATAAGGTGACTTGACTTGGACTTGACTTGACCTACTACAGGACTTGACTTGACTTGACTTGACATAGCCTGTGACTTGACTTGACTTGACTTGCCCAAGAAAAAAATACTTGGGACTTACTTGAGACTTGAAGGTTAAGACTTGAGACTTACTTGAGACTTGCATATGTATGACTTGGTCCCATCTCTGCTCAATCAAAATAGTAAACACAAGTACAAGCCAAGAATACTTAGAATACTTAATTATACTTTTAAGTATATCTCGATCAACAAGTAGAGGCCAAATATACTTAGACGTTTCTGTCAGTATAAGTCAAGTATACTTAAGTGCAATTTGAAGTATATTTCTGAGAAGTACATAAAGTATATTTCTGAGAAGTATATAAAAAGTAGACTGAAAGTATACTTTCTTATTTTTAGTTTAAAAGAAGTATACTAATAGAACACTTGAATAAACTTCTTTTTCATAAGGGGTGGTATAATGCCCTTTTCACAAGATGCAAAATAAGTCTTTGATGTTCCCAGAGTGTGTGTGTGAAGTTTTAGCTCAAAATACCCCACAAATATTTTTATATAGCATGTTAAAGTTGTCACTTTTTAAGGGTGAGCAAAAACGTACAGTTTTTGTGTGTCCCTTTAAATGCAAATGAGCTACTGCTCCCAGCACAGGGAGCGGAGCTACAACAGCTTGTTTCCTTTTACCTCACACAGACATGCACTGAAAATGTCAAAAACGTTTAGCCTTTTATGTTCAAACCGAAGTCAGAAAGATGGAGAGACTCAAAAAGAAGTGACAACATGTAGACAACATTTCTGAATGGTTAGTTGGTGAATTTATGTAGCTTATGTGTAGTTATCTTCTAGTCATTGATTAGCATATTCTGTCTTGATAATCTATAAATCGTGTTCAGGGGGCGGGGTTTATGTAAATTCTAGGGTTGGTGATGTCACTAACCCGGGAGGAATGTCATGTTGTCCCAACCAGCCGTTTGTTGTAGTCCTTAAAAACTATTTCTTTAAAAGAAAATATCTCCCTTTGTTTTGAACTTTGAGCGTCGTAACTTTGCAGATGTTGTTTATGCTAAAACAGCAGCATTACACACTAACTAAAGATAGAAAAGTGAAATCATAATCAACCACCCCTTTAAGCACATTAAGTCTAAAGTGTACTTCTTTTTCACAAGGTTATGCATGTATATATTTGTGTTTCTAGTGTGTGTTTCTAGTGTTCTTGATCTGGTTTTGTCCTTGAATGGATTAATGTCCGGAGTCCGGTACACATTGTTTGATTTTGGGCTGTCCTAGACGAAAGATGACCAATCGTGGCGATTTCTGTAGTCGTGGCTCCTAAAAGAAGGTCCTACGTTGTACAGTGAGAGTTCAATGACGGCCTTGTCACGGTCTTGTGACCAAAGATAGTCTGCGATCATTTTCTGACAGTGACAGTGTCTGCTACTACATGCGTCTGCTGATTAGCCAATAAAAATACAACATGAAATGGCATATTGATCAACGCGACATGATGCTAAAACTTAAAACTGCTTACCTGCTATTCTCCTCTTTCGCCATCTCTATTTTTCAATTGCTAAAGTGCAATTAATTTTGCTCTATTTGTTTATCACTAGCGCATGCTGATGACATTTAATTCTTCAATACTAACTTGTGTCGTAGCCTACTATTTAATAGGTGTCATCGCTGTACAGTCTACATACATGTTGTACCCAAGTTTATTAGATTCATGTCGTACAGTGTGATTTGTAATGATCTTATAGGATTGCAGAAATCGTAGGCATTAGGGCTGCTGAGCTCCGTTCTTGTTTTTGGTTTGATGGCAATGACACTGACAGTGACACTGAATTCTTCTTCATCAAAGTACATCTTTTGAAAAACTATATAGTTCACTATCAGCCAAAGAGCACTCATTTAGGAAGGTCCTGTAAACGCCTCAATAAACATGCCTTAAAAAAACCTGATCATCATCAGTAAATCTGATTTGACAATACTTTCGACCTGCATGTTTTCAGGAATCCTTTGTTTTATGCCCAGTTGCTTTTGACTTGTAATACTAGGTCAGGATCTCATCTTCAAGCCGGCTGCTTATTCAGGACACAATGCTGATGGGCTCACAGCAGCACACTAGCGCTGGAGTGCAGTTCAGAGTGGAATGAGTGTGGATATCATCAGCAATCCTATCACATCATTGTGCTCCAACTGCAATTTTTCCCCGGTCAATGACACAGAGAGAAAGCGCGCAAGAGACGGGGAGACAGAGAATTACAGTAGTCACCTCAGTGGTGGAGGGTGCTAATGGAAGTTTTTGGAGCCTTTGGACCACACTGAAAATGAAGAATGAAGGGATGCTGTGAAAGTGGTAATACAATAAGGCTGAGGTAATTGCTCTCAGTTCAAAACTGAATGACAAATGTCTTGGGCACAAAATGAGATTCATTCTTTCATGCTCCTGTGCTTTATAAAACAGTTCTCTCACTTCTATTATGGCAGAATAAAATGGCTGCATGAGTGATTCAATTCAAATCAAACTCTTGGCCTAGTGAACCTTGGAGTAGTCATTTTGAGAGTGAGCAACTTGAGAATGATCAGGTTTGCCTCATTGGCATACCACCATCTTTTCTGGGAGTTCTACCACAAGACTTAGTATTTCAACTAAGTTGAGTTTCAACTAAGTGCCAAGGAGTGAATGAAGAGTTTACTGGGAACTTTCTCTTCTCTTTGAGATGATGTAAGGCTCTGATGTGGTGATTGGCTTTCATTACCACTGTCTTTCATTCTTTGCAACTGCATTGATTTGGGTTTGCAGAGTTCAAGCAAACGTCTTGAGGGACAAGAAAGTTTGATGCATAAAATGTAAATTTTTTTGAAATGTATTTAAGAAATCCTTTAAAAAAATATCAAAATATCTATCTCAATTTCTTGCAGTCTAATGTCATTGACAATTGAATTAATCTATGAAGAGCTGTTGTTTCAAATATTTAACTGTCTTCACATCACCCCTTTCCATATTTACAAGCTTTTTGATGTTAGCATGCAGCTCATATCAATAGGCAGGCCTGCAGCTTTGATCTAACTTTCACCGTTTGGTTGGAGTGTCTTTCACAAGAGTGTACCTCTAAAGTAAGTATTCCCTCCAGTCATCTTAAGGTGAAGGCTCTTCACTGCATTACAATGTGCATTGATCTCCGTGTGTTTCTCACATCTTCTTCGACATCCTTTTAGCTCCCAATCTCCATTTTTCAAAGGACTTCCGCATTAGTGACCATTGCTCCAATCAGCGATTAACTGGAAAATAATGTCTAAAGTCTAAACATGTCATTATAAAATTATCCAGTTTCTTACCAGAGGCAAGCCAGGATGGTTGACGTATAGTTATGACTGGAAATGTCAAGACTTAGTATAGAAGGCTCTGTTTGCTTTCACAGCATTCAGTTTGTTTTCAGATCCAATATTTTCAGGAAAGTTGCCATAGCAACAGGTATATTGTGGCTTTCATACCAACCAAAATTAGAGAAAACAGCTGTTTGTCTAAAGGATGAGCCCTATATCAGGGAAACATTTGATTTTCAGCACCCTAAAAGCTATGATCAAATGGCAGCACACACTCCAACAGTTCATTGTTCTTTTAACACACACCTTTCAATGATGAAGGACAATGGTCAAGCAATTTGTCCATATTTAAACCTAGTTGCGGGTTTGTTTAATAATCAAACCATGAGATATTAGTACACAACTCAACATTGGATTTCCACTGAAGCTAAATCAGAGTACCAGGCATGTTCTTGCATTGAGTCTGTGCTGCTATTTAATTGTTGATCAATTTATTCATATGTAAGAAGCTCATCTTTATTCATTTTGTTGCAACGCACTATTCAGTTGCACTCTTTTTTAGCTTTTTGCTTTGTAAATTTGTTAATGGCCATAATACATTAAAAGCCATGGCTAAATTCCAGACAGAATGCAGCTCATGTGAAAAAGAAAATGCTGTTTTCTCTGTAAAAATTTCAATTCAATGAACTCAGTAACCCATTTGGATAATAAAGGCACACAACAGAATAAAATGTGTCAATCACTAAAATCACTGCTGACATAACAGGATGGCAAAGCCAGAATAAACTCAGGCAAAGCAAATGACTATATATACAGTATATATATATATATATATATATATATATACAGTGCTATGCATAAGTTTAGGCAACCATGCTAAAGTTGACTAAAAAGAGGAATAAAAAATCATATTTTGCAAATTTAACTTAATGCCTTATTTTAAAAAATTAGGAAAAATCCAACCTTTAAGGACACCAATTTTCTTTGTGAATGAATAATGTATCGTAAATAAATAAATGTTCTTCCTTAAAAAACAGGGTGCATAAGTTTGGGCACCACTATGTTAAATTCCCATAGAGGCAGGCAGATTTTTATTTTTAAGTATTTTTTTTTTTTTTTTTTTTAGGATACTATGCATCCTGATAAAGTTCCCTTGGCCTTTGGAATTAAAATAGCCCCACATCATCACATAGCCTTCACTATACCTAGAGATTGGCATGATTTTATTTCAGTTAGCCTAATAGCTAGTTTGATTTGCATTGAGAGATGATCTTATGGAAAGTACTCCATGCCAATCTCTAGGTATGGTGAAGGCTATGTGATGATGTGGGGCTATTTTAATTCCAAAGGCCAAGGGAACTTTATCAGGATGCATAGTATCCTAAAAAAAAAAAAAAAAAAACTTAAAAATAAAAATCTGCCTGCCTCTATGGGAATTTAACATAGTGGTGCCCAAACTTATGCACCCTGTTTTTTAAGGAAGAACATTTATTTATTTACGATACATTATTCATTCACAAAGAAAATTGGTGTCCTTAAAGGTTGGATTTTTCCTAATTTTTTAAAATAAGGCATTAAGTTAAATTTGCAAAATATGATTTTTTATTCCTCTTTTTAGTCAACTTTAGCATGGTTGCCTAAACTTATGCATAGCACTGTATATATATATATATATATATATATATATATAAGGTCCCCTGTGTAAAAAGTAGGGAATCACTGTTCTAAATTACTACTTTCAAAAATGCACCTTTACAAACCAAATTTGATTTTAACCCTCTGGGGTCTGAGGTGTTTTCTGGCCCTGGAGGTGTTCTGACATGCTCTGACATTTATGCTTATTTCTGCTACTTGTGACATTTTCATGGCTAAAGTCTGATTACACTGTATTTAGCACAAACTCTGCTACAATAATATATCAGCAGCATGTACTGTATGTATTTTTTTTTAGTTTTGAGATAATGACATTTATGCGTGGTTTGTCAAAATACCAAACAAATAAATAGTTACTGAAATAAGGTCATGAAACCCATACTGATTATTTCTTCACAAGACTTTTGAAAATTGTATCACGTAGCCTAGAATATTTGCTCCAAAACTATGTGAAAATCATCCTGACTGCTCATTCAGATAAGACAATATATTGATTTAAAATTTGTAAGACGTGTTTTGTGTAAGAAAGCTTTATGCGAAGAGGCGTAAACATATCCTGAATATTGATGGCTTTTCACACCTGAGAAAGACAAAGACACTCCCCTAATGGCCCTATTAGGAGCTATCAGGCCCTATCATTCTGAGCAACCTTGCACAAAGAATGAGGAGATTAAAAAAATAATGGCTTTTTGATTGTTTGGATTTATTTACAACACAACATAATCCAAAGATACACAACAAATGACAAAAAAAGCACACTATTGAAAACAATTATCCAAAGACAGAGACCTTTGTGCCATTCCTAAAAACATTGTACATACCTTTCATTTCCAAGGTGTTTGATTTCCACTTTACCATGTTCATGTACAGAGACTCATGTGAATGTTGAAGTTTATGCAACAATAACATTAACTAATAATTAAGAATTTCTTACATCTTTCTGGTCTTCAAATTGCGTTCTTCTTCTGGGGTAAATCCAATGTAAGCTCACGGCGTGTCTTCCAAACTCGAAGAAAAGCAGAGCCTTATGAAGTTTGGTGCTGTGTTTGAGGTAAGAAGCCTGTTCGCGTTCCACGTGGAGATTCGCATGTCAATCTCTTTTGTGCGCGTGGTCAAATTAAAAATAATGAGCAAGGGTTTGAGATACTGGACATCTTGTTGGTTTTATAAAAATTACTTAAACAGAGAATATTTGTTGTCAGTTTGAATCCGATCATTTAAAAGTACACACTTAAATGTTTATAAAGATATATGGCTCATAAATGTGTGACAAGTATTTGCTGAGTTTTGTTTCAGTTTATAGACGTGCTCAAGAAAAAAAAGTTCACCGCGACAGAGAGGCAGAACGCACACCCTGTTTATTTTCTTTATTTTACAAAAGCACAATGTTTTGATTTGATTGTAAGTGCACACATACAAAAGTAGACATATCACAGATTCTTTTTTCATATTTCTTTTTTCTGTATGACCATAAATGACGGAGTAATTTAAGTTTATTGTGCTACTATGTGAAAATATAGTAGCCCCCCGACCTCAGGGGATTGAACTTTGTTACATAAAACTGTATTTCGTTTCAACAGTGAAAGAATGCATGGTAAAATGTAAGTTGATAAGCATTTAACATTTGACAACTTTTTTTTTTATGATAGAAATGGTTAACTACCGACAATATCCAGTGATGCAAATTACTTTAACAGCTTTTCTTATCTTTTTTAAATAAAACATTTTAATTTGAAAATATGCTATCATTTCCATGAATGTGACGATGCAAGAAACATACGTTTACACGACAACAATGTACTAAAAAGGGTTTCCCTTTGCTTTTATCGCCCCCTTAGATTAAAAGTGAATGTGTGTATACTTTAAAATAAAATATTATTAGTAGTAAAATAGTTAAATATTGATTAGTTAAATTGGCCCTCTGAGGGGCCAAACTCATAGACTCAGGTCTCTCAACTAAGGTTGTTGAGACCACGTTCACTCCAGAGCTCCCTGCATAAGGAAATTGGTGGAAATCATCAGCTGGATCCAGTTAACTGCCCCGTTGGTACAGTGATGGAATTTCTGCAGGAAAGATTCTCCGCAGGGTTATCCCCCTCCACTCTGAAGGTTTAGGTGGCGGCCTAGTTGCTTACCACACACCTTTGTGTGGTGTCTTTGGGGAGAAACCCATTGTTTCCTCCGTGGTATGTCGGATCAGGAGGAGTACGGCGGTTTTGTAAGCCTTTTAATAGGGGTATCCATACAATAGGTCTGTGATGCAGCGGGCTGGTCCTCTTCACACACATTCGTCAAGTTTTAGAATCTAGATTTGGGATTCACCCCTGGGTCCCAGTTGATTTATCTTAGTTGTGCTCGCCTGATTCCATACAAGACATGCACTGGTCAGTATGGCAGCATGGGCAAAAACGTTCCTACAGCGTCAATTCTCGACGCAGCGCGAGTTCCCTTGAAAGGGAACGTCTGGGTTACTATTGTAACCTTGGTTCCCCAAAAAGGGAACGAGAAGCTGCATTGCCCTGCCATACTTCCGGCGTGCCTGTGATCGACTTGTTTCAGCCTATCAGAATCTGACATTGTTTGGTCTGGCTGCGCTTTATAGCTTCCTTGTCATGATGTCACCCACCTACCGTCACGCTATTGGACTGATTTTACACGTTTCAGGACGCATTCACGCAGAGGGTTCCCACAGCTTCAGTTCTCGACGCAGCATCACGTTCTCTTTTCAGGGAACCAAGGTTACAGTCGTAACCGAGACGTTTTCCATTTTTAGTTGAAAACAGTGTCATGTTTGTTTCACTTTTTGTTTGTTTTCCTGTTTCCTTTGTTCTCCATGTTCCCGCTCTTCATTTGTTTCCATAGCAACCCGTTGTGTTGACCTGTGTCTAGTTTAGCCCCATTGGTTGGTCTGTATAATGGTCTAGTTCAGTTCTTGGTTCAGTTCAGTTTTTGGTCTATTTTCTTTAATGGTGAAGTCTGGTTTATGTTATTTTTGAGTAGTATTCTGGTGGTATTCTAGGTTTTTTTTTTATATATACTGTATATATATATATATATATATATATATATATATATATATAAAGTTAGATTACTGCAAACAGATCCTCCACTTTCCTTTACTGAAACCAACCTGTGACACTGTGACAACAAGAGCCAAACAGCACAATCTCAATGAATCCTGCTGAAAATGGAAGAAATGCTTCAGTGCTTTGTGACCTTGATGGCTGGTTTCAGCCAGTCTAGCAGAATGTTAATACTGGATACTTTAACCAATGAAAGGTTGCTAATTTTTAGGGGGGAGTGTAAATACAAACAGACAGTGCTATTATGGGAAAAGACTGAAGTAAAGTGTTTTTGACACCTGTCAGTGTTAAGGCCCTCAGAAAAGCTCTTCTACCTTCACCTCATGTTAGACTTGCATCTGAACAATTTGATTTAAACAATAATAAGGTAATTTTTTGAAAAAGAAATCCTTAGTAATTGCCCTAGAAATCTTGTTATTTTACGGGGTGTTTACACAACACCATTTTCCGCTAAAAACGTAAAACTTTTTATGCAGTACTTATGGCTGTTCATTTAAACAACACTGGTGTTTTGGGGGCCTGAAAAACCCTTTTAGTACATTGGATTAGCCTTTTAGTACATTGTTGTCATGAAAACATACCATTAGTTTAAGAAGCAGTCAGTTCCCTTTCAAGGGTACTCGAGCTGTGTTTGAGACGCTGTGGGAACGCCCTGCGTGATTGCGTTGTGAAGCACGTGTATAATCAGTCCAATGGAAAGACGAGACGTCATAGGTGGGTGATGTCATCGACCAGGAAACTATAAAGCACCCCTGAAACCAGACTGCGTCAGCTTCTGTGCCTTCAGCAAGCGCTCTCTGTATATCTGTCCTTGTCATATTTATTGATGTCTGTCAAGTTCAATATATCTTTATAATGGCGAGCAAGCAAGATTTCAAGTGTTGTGTTGTTCCCTGCCCCGTTACATCACGGTTGGGGACACACATCAGCTTTGTGTCGCTTGTTTGGAAGTGGAGCATGCCCAGTCAGTCCTCGAGGGGGCTGACTGTGAGCATTGCGAGAAGCTGTCCGTGAGGACGCTCCGCTCCGCTCCGCTCCGCTCCGCTGGGCGTTCTTCGAGGAGGACGGTTCGGTTCACGTTCCCCGAGGTGCGGGTCCCACTGCTGCCGAGGCACAGCGGCGGCTTTCATCTTGGGGTTCGCAGATGGATTTAGTAGTGGGGTTTGAGATGGGCCCCGCCCTTTCTCAGCCCTTACCTGCTGAATCCAGTGCCTCTGCCCAGGAAGGAGTCTGCTCTGCGGCTTCTCCTTCCCAGGTTGAGGCACCAATGCTGCAGCTATCCAGTTCTAAGGAATTGGATGTCGTTAGTGTTGATACAGGGGATTATGAGTCTTCACCAGCTCATAACTCTGTTGATGAGGAGATAATGGAGGTCTTGACTCATGCTGTTGCGTCAGTCTTTTAGATGAACGAAATTTGCCATCTAGATCACGACCTCCTCGTCGGGAACTCCCGTTTTTTCCTGATCTCCACACAGAGGTGTCGAAATCGTGGAATAAACCATTGTCTTTCAGAGTGCATAACCCACAAACAGCCAATTATAGTAATATCAAAGGTATATCACACTATGGTTATATGACAATGCCTCGGGTGGAAGAGACGCTTGCGAGCTATCTCTCGCCCGAGTCAGCGTCATCACTGAAAGCCCCGACGTTACCCACCAAGCCTTTAAAATCTACATCTTCGCTGGTGGGTAAAGCGTATTCGGCAGCAGGTCAAGCCGCGGCATGCTTACACACCATGTCTATTCTCCAAGCATACCAGGCTGACCTGCTGAAGGACATGGACGATTGTGAGGCAGTTAGCGCTGACGCAATTCGAGAATATATATAATATTTTATTTTTTATTTTTAAATCATGAAACTTTATGCAAAAAAATGTGTTCCGCAATTTCATGTCACTACCAAAACAGTGTGTGTTTTAGTCCATTGGCTGAGACTGATTTTAACCACACCCCTACATTTTTGATCAGGAAATACTACTGTGTCCCTCTCTCTCATAGGGCCCTATCTTGCACCCAGCGCAATTGACTTTGTACACGGACGCATGTATCATTCCTATTTTACACCCGCGCAAAGCGGACTTTTCCCTCCACAGAAGCACGTCGGTTAACTAAGAAATACACTTGCGCTCCCCGGGGCGGTTCAGCGCAAAGAGGAGGCGTGTTCCGGCGCAAACGTTCCCTCATGCTATTTTACAGGTTTAGAAAACAATTGCGCCACTAACCGAAAAAAAAAAACAGTTTAAAGTCAGTGGCGCGTTGCGCATTTTATTCATATGCTATTTTAAGGGCGCATGCTTGGCCTTAATCAATGTAGCGTGTGCACAACGCACATACACTTTGATTCTCTCATCTACACACAGACGCAGCAGTTATCATTTTTGCAAATCATACATTATTACGAAAGATAGATAGATAGATAGATAGATAGATAGATAGATAGACAGTTTATTATAAAAGCATACATCTAGCTTACACATTTACCCAAATTATCATACGCCTGTTTAACCGAAGTTAATTTGGGTGTGTTTATCCATCCCCAACGTCCCTGACGGGAACGTCGGTCTCCTCGGCTGTGAACCGCTCCTCGCGTGCGCCTGGCAAATCCGCCGTTATAATAGGACTCCGCTTTAGAACAAGCGCGCCTGCTCTTAAAGGGAATGTGAGATGACGCTCTGATTGGTTTATTTCACGTTACGCCCAAACCACACCTATGAATAATGAAGCTACTTCAGACCAACCCCTTTTAGATTTGCGCCAGGCGCAAGAGTAATTTATCCCGCCGGGAAAATAGCAACAGCGCCAAGACCCGCCCACAAAGTTACTTGCGCTTTGCGCTTTGACACTTGCGTTTCAGATCGTTAAAATAGGGCCCATAGTCTCTCTTTCATTATAGATAGGTACCATCATTTTGAGGGAAATGTGTTCAAAAGTCTGAAAATCTGTGTGTAACTTTAAGGGACGTCACTATCAAACACCTTTTTTTCTGCAATTAAGCAAATTTCTTTGGGGTGTTATGCCATAAAATTTTGTTTTCTGTTCAGAACTGTGCTAGGTAACCATGTGCTGACTATCATCTTTGAACTAGGCTCAAAAGTCTCTTAAATTTTCACTACCGAAACAGTCACTACCGAAACATGTTGTAGCGTCTGGACCAATCAGACACACACAAATTATTCCTTTTTTTATTTTTTTATGAATAATCCAGCAAACTCACTCTCCCAACAAAGGCCTGTGAAACTTCCCCCAAAAACTAACATCCCAAATGAAGCTAACACACTGGCAGAACGCAGTGTCTTGTTACAGGACACACTGAGACCGATAAGAGTTTTACGACCCAAAGGAATTTCCAGAAAGCTGTGACTCTTACTTAATTCTCACTGAGAAGGAGAAATAAACCCTGTTAATCCTATATATTCTATATATAACCACTTGAGAAATGTGTAAACATGTATCTAATTTTCCCACCTCATGATTTTCCTTTTATGTGGTTTGGCCTTTGTATTCTTGTAAACTTTTGGGATTAATGTTTCAGACTTTACATTCTATGGTTAACCAAAATCATAAGTGTGGCATGTTTGGTCTCTATAAACTCCAATCTTCGTTTCCCATTTGTTAATTTACATGACATTTTGCTAATTTTGTGACACATTAGTATTATAAGCATCTTAAAGATTCTTGTGTTAAACATCCAATCAAATTACATGTTCAAAGGCCTGCTTGAACAATAGGTCGTAAAAGATTTTCCCTCCAAAGGAAAACATGTCTTATTGGCTATTACACCCCCAGAGGGTGTGACATCTTCACGCTTTAAAAGTCACTGATCACAAGATCAGCTCTCTCTCTTAGTCCCTTTCTGAGATTCTGACGTGAAGAAGATGCTGAACTAGTGTGATAAGGTGTAGAGAAGGACCCAAAAGCAGAGAAAGCATTCAACAGTCTTTAATTAGGGATGCTGGCAGAGAGAAGCGGTGAGAACAAAAACACTTCTTAAACAGAAAACACAAGTTCTTCCGTAGACTTCGGGAAATAGAAACGACTTCCTTCCGTAGACTCAGGGTTGAAAGCACATGGATAGCATAAAGTCCCGTTGCACGAAGCGTGCGTGAGAGGTACTCGCCCAGATGCGTTAGCCCACAGATTCGCTCCAGCGAACAGGATAGAACAGCTACAAGGAGCGGCCACCAGTCGGAAACTCTGCACACAGTATAGCTCGGTGGAGATGACAATCACACGAGTAGATACCTCTTAGATAGGACACGATCTCACCACAAAATGCCCGTAGACAAAACAAGACACGACACGATAGGATATGCACAGAAGTAACGTATGCACAAACACATGAAATAATCTGGCGACAAGACAAGGGAAGATCAGAACAATAAATAGCAAATCCTAATAGGGAAAGAGAGAGCAGGTGAGAGAGTAATGAGGAGACAAAGAGAAAGTAATGAGGTTCAGCTGGAAATGATCAGAATGTAAAGGAGCGGCATGAATGAATGCGTGTAGAGCGTGGGAGTGTGTATGAGTGTGTGTGTCCAAAAGAGGGAGACAGAGTAAAGAAAGGAAAAGCCAGGATCATGACAGGATCATGACAGTACTCCTCCTTTAACGAGCGCCCCCTGGCGCATCTAAGGGAGCCTGCTGACGGGTACGGAGGAAATCATCAATGAGCGAAGGGTCCAGGATGTCCCGGGCGGACACCCAGCTTCTCTCCTCCGGACCATACCCCTCCCAGTCCACTAAATATTGGTGCCCACGGCCTCGGCGACGCATGTCGAGGAGCTTGCGAACCTTATAGACGGGTGAATCAACGATACGGACCGGAGGAATTGAGGGACGCACAGGCGCGCGTAACACTGGTTTTACGCATGAAACGTGGAAAACAGGATGGACGCGACGTAGATTGGGAGAAAGCGACAGTTTAACTGTGACAGGATTAATGATCTTGACGATACGGAACGGTCCGATAAAACGAGGAATAAGCTTGCGAGACTCAGAATGGAGAGGTAAATTGGATGTGGATAACCACACTCTTTGACCACAGACATAACGAGGACTCTTTATGCGACGCCTATTTGCAGCGATGCTCATGCGTTTCCTAGAACGATAAAGGGCAGATTTCACCCCTCTCCAAGTGCGTTTGCATCGATCAACAAATGACTGGACGGACGGAACATTAGATTCTGCACTCTGCGAAGGGAACAAAGGTGGTTGGTAGCCTAGGCAGCCCTGGAATGGAGAGAGACCCGTAGCAGACGTAGGAAGCGAGTTGTGCGCATATTCAGCCCAGGCGAGTTGGTCTGACCAAGACGAGGGGTTACGATGCGCTAGACTACGAAGAGAACGTACAACAATTTGATTGGCTCGTTCGGCCTGACCGTTAGTTTGTGGGTGAAAACCCGAGGATAGACTAGCGGACGCTCCGATGAGACGACAGAACTCCTTCCAAAATTGGGAGGAGAACTGTGGTCCCCGATCGGAGACAACGTCAGTAGGTAACCCGTGTAGTCTAAACACTTGGTCGATCAAAATTTGAGCCATCTCCTTAGCGGATGGAAGTTTTGCGAGAGGAATAAAGTGCGCAGACTTGGAAAAACGGTCAACGACAGTAAGGATGACGGTCTTCCCCGCCGACGAAGGTAGACCCGTAATAAAGTCCAGCGCGATATGGGACCATGGGCGTGATGGAACTGGTAACGGACGTAACAAACCGGCCGGAGGAGAATTACTGGACTTGGTTTGGGCGCAATCTACGCACGAGGCGACATACCGACGTGTATCATGATCCAAAGTGGGCCACCAGAAACGTTGACGAACGGTAGCAAGAGTGCCCCGTACGCCGGGATGGGCAGTGAATTTAGAAGCATGACCCCAATGAAGGACAGAACGACGGAGATGAACCGGAACAAACAGAAGGTGCCTGGGACATTTACGCGGAATGGAAACGCGGGCGAGAGCGCGCTTAACTGACATCTCGATTCCCCAGGAAACTGCTCCTACCACTCTACCTGGAGGGATAACCCCTTCAGGTGTTGTAGGAGAGGAGGAAGAGTCAAAGATGCGAGAGAGAGCGTCAGGTTTTACGTTCTTAGAGCCCGGACGATACGAGATCGTGAAATCGAACCGCGTAAAAAACAAAGCCCAACGTGCTTGGCGAGCATTCAATCTTTTTGCTGTTCGAATGTATTCAAGATTCTTGTGATCTGTCCATACTAGAAAAGGAACAGATGACCCCTCTAACCAGTGTCTCCATTCACCCAAAGCTAAACGAATGGCTAGCAGCTCACGATCTCCCACGTCATAGTTACGTTCGGCGGGCGAAAGGCGATGAGAGTAAAAGGCGCAGGGATGAACCTTTCCGTCAGCGGCGGAGCGCTGGGAAAGGATAGCTCCGACCCCGACCTCTGACGCGTCGACCTCGACTATGAACTGTCTGGAGACATCGGGAAAGAGCAAAATAGGCGCGGTAGTGAAAAGGGTCTTCAGACGATCAAAAGCGCCTTGGGCAGGGGCAGACCATTCGAATTTGGCTCTCACTGACGTTAAGGCAGTGAGAGGGGCGGCTACCTGACTAAAGTTACGGACAAAACGACGATAAAAATTCGCAAAGCCCAGAAATCGCTGGAGCGCTACACGAGAATCAGGAACAGGCCATTCGGTGACCGCCTGGACCTTGACCGGATCCATGCTGATACCTTCCTCGGAAATAATTGATCCGAGGAAGGTGACAGACGGGACATGAAACGAGCATTTTTCAGCTTTGACAAAAAGTTTGTTCTCAAGTAGGCGTTGGAGAACCCGACGTACGTGTTGTACATGCACTTGGAGAGAGGGCGAAAAAATTAAAATGTCGTCAAGATAAACGAATACAAAAATGTTCAGCATGTCCCGAAGCACATCATTAACGAGTGCCTGGAACACTGCTGGAGCGTTGACGAGGCCGAACGGAAGAACCCGATATTCAAAGTGCCCCAGGGGTGTATTAAACGCGGTCTTCCACTCATCCCCCTTCTTAATGCGAACGAGGTGATAAGCGTTTCGTAAATCGAGCTTGGTGAAAATCTTTGCTCCCTGCAAGAGTTCGAAAGCCGAGGACATCAACGGCAAGGGATAACGGTTCTTGACCGTGATCTCGTTCAGCCCACGATAGTCAATGCAGGGACGCAAAGAGCCGTCTTTCTTCTTAACGAAAAAAAAACCGGCGCCCGCGGGTGAGGACGAAGGAACAATAGTACCCGCATCAAGGGACGCTGACAGATAATCTTCGAGTGCTTCGCGTTCGGGGGCGGACAATGAAAATAACCTGCCGCGCGGGGGCGTAGAACCTGGGAGGAGCTCAATACTACAATCATAAGGTCGGTGAGGAGGAAGGGATGCCGCCCGGGACCGGCTGAACACCTCACGCAGATCGTGATACTCCTCCGGTACCCCGGACATATCACCTGGCTCTTCCTGAAAAACAGAGACAGATGACACAGGAGGAATGGCAGAGGTTAAACAATCAATATGGCAAGACAATTTCCATGACACGATAGAATTCTCAGACCAATTAATCTGGGGGTTGTGTCGGGCTAGCCAAGGGTGTCCTAGTACAACAGGGCAAAAGGGGGAACAAAAAACAAGAAAAGAAATTGTCTCTTTGTGATTCCCAGAAACTATGAGGGAAATAGGAACGGTCTTCTTACGAATCCTTGGCAGTGAACTGCCGTCTAAGGCATAAAGTGGCGTAGAGTCTGCTAGGTCAATAAGAGGAATACCTTGCTCTTGCGCCCAAACTTCGTCAATGAAGCACTCCTCTGCCCCGGAGTCAATCAACGCCGAACAGGGGATGGAAGAACCAGACCAGCGGAGACAAACAGGAAGAGTAGTACGGGCCTTTGAAGGAGGATCCTTTGATGTTGCGCTCGCCAGTAGCCCTCCGTTTACTGGCGAGCGTTGGCTTTTACTGGGCATGACGAAACAAAGTGTGTAGATGCGGCGCAGTACATGCACAGGCGGTTTAGTACTCGCCGCTCTCGTTCCTTGGCGGAGATTCGCAAACCTCCCAGCTGCATTGCTTCGGGCTCCGGTGCCGTAGGAGGCGGAGAAGAAACAGTGGGTGGAGACAGTCTAGCTGAATACTGACTGCGCGCCCGACGGCGCAGATCAAAGCGCTTCTCAATTCGGATGGCCAGGTCAATTAACAAGTCAAGCCGAGTAGGTACTTCGCGGATGTAGATCTCCTCTTTCACCTCAGAATTTAGCCCCTCCAGGAACCGGGACACTAAAGCTGGTTCATTCCAGCCCGCAGTGGTGGCGAGGGTGCGAAATTCAATCGCAAAGTCTGCTGCGGAGCGTCTACCCTGTCGCAAGGCGGATAGCGCCCGTGAAGCCTCCTCCCCGTGAGTTGACCGGTCGAATACCCGAATCATCTCCTCTTTGAACCGGGGAAAGTTGAACACACAGTCCGCCTCAGCCTCCCAATTAGCCGCGCCCCACTCACGAGCTCTCCCAATGAGTAACGAGATGACAAAAGCGACTCTGGCTCGATCCGTGGCATAAGTAACTGGCTGCAGAGAAAAAACAACCTCGCATTGAGTCAAAAAGGAGCGGCATTGCGTGGGCTCACCCGAATAACAAGGAGGATTGTTGATACGGGGCTCCGGTGCCTCGCGGTGTTCCTGTGAGGCTGGTATTTCTCGGGGAGAGTGATGGAGACGGTTGGAGAGGTCCGTAACCTGGGAGGCGAGAGACTCAACGGCGTGTCTAGCAGCCGACAGCTCCTCTTCATGTCGGCCTATCATCACGCCCTGTAACTCCACCGCTGTCTGGAAAGGATTGCCACCTGCTGGGTCCATGGTGGCCAGATTATTCTGTGATAAGGTGTAGAGAAGGACCCAAAAGCAGAGAAAGCATCCAACAGTCTTTAATTAGGGATGCTGGCAGAGAGAAGCGGTGAGAACAAAAACACTTCTTAAACAGAAAACACAAGTTCTTCCGTAGACTTCGGGAAATAGAAACGACTTCCTTCCGTAGACTCAGGGTTGAAAGCACATGGATAGCATAAAGTCCCGTTGCACGAAGCGTGCGTGAGAGGTACTCGCCCAGATGCGTTAGCCCACAGATTCGCTCCAGCGAACAGGATAGAACAGCTACAAGGAGCGGCCACCAGTCGGAAACTCTGCACACAGTATAGCTCGGTGGAGATGACAATCACACGAGTAGATACCTCTTAGATAGGACACGATCTCACCACAAAATGCCCGTAGACAAAACAAGACACGACACGATAGGATATGCACAGAAGTAACGTATGCACAAACACATGAAATAATCTGGCGACAAGACAAGGGAAGATCAGAACAATAAATAGCAAATCCTAATAGGGAAAGAGAGAGCAGGTGAGAGAGTAATGAGGAGACAAAGAGAAAGTAATGAGGTTCAGCTGGAAATGATCAGAATGTAAAGGAGCGGCATGAATGAATGCGTGTAGAGCGTGGGAGTGTGTATGAGTGTGTGTGTCCAAAAGGGGGAGACAGAGTAAAGAAAGGAAAAGCCAGGATCATGACAGGATCATGACAACTAGAAGTTTCTAAGGACCACCAAGCTTGTGCCAGGCTGCGGCCTTGTCTTTCCATTCACCAAAGATACCCTGACTACCACTGGTTCTCTCTCATCAAGACCACATTAGCAAAGGTCAACTGGAGCCTCAACAAATTGCATCAGGACAGTTTAATTCAAATGGGCGAGACATGCAAGAATCAAACTTAGTCTCATTATTTGATACATTAAGTATCCTTACCCCTTTAAAGAAGGGTGTGTTAGAACTAAACTGATGGTTTGCTCAAGGCTGTTGATCTGCTGAATTCCAAACAATGCTATAACTTCTTGTTTTCCTGTATTCTGCCTCAGCTCTCTTTCCCTTGGTAAACTGTATGCATGTATGTGTGTGTATGTTAGAGTAGTTTAAGTGTTTAGACTAGTTAATAAAATCTTGTTCATGTCACACGTAAAGTTGACCGTGTCTCAAGCTCATAACTGGAGTCACTAATCATATAGATCTTGACTACTGCTCTTAGTAGTACAGTAAATTAAGACATTTCCCATGCCCCGGAAATGTACATTTCTTAGAGTTAATAAACAATTAATCCTGAGTGTTCACGGGACAAACAGGTTAATTGATTGTAATATTAATTTACAACATTAAGTTAATTATATTAACTGATCCAAATATTCATAATCAATTATAACCAGTTATTATTGATTATTAATATTTCATATATAGCTAATTTGCTACAATGTGGTGAAGTTTTGTTTGTGACATGATGTTTTTTTTTTGTGTTATTATTATGTGTTAAATTTAGTTTGTGTGTGTACAACTGTTCAGAACTGTGCTAGTTAATCATGTGCTGATTAGCATCTTTGAGCTAAGCTCAAAAGTATCTTAAATTGTCACTACCGAAACATGTCATCATTGTTTTGGTAGTGACAAAAGGGAACACATAATCATTTATTTGGGTGAAATAAACAAAATTGTTGTACAGTTATGCAAATCATTAGTATCTTAGTATGTTTTAGTAGTGTATTAATATGCGAGTTAAAATTCTGTAATGTGATGTGGTCGCTACCAAAACATTACTGTCACTACAGAAAATGTGCCATCACGACCGAAACATGGATGTTTTGTCTAAAATAAAGTATACTGAATTATCAACTTTTTATTATAGTGTTTGGTTCCATGTATATTCAAACTAATGTATCCTTAACTTTGAAATCAATATGATTAACTTTATGAAATTGTAATTGTTATTGATTACCTGTGAAAACAGGTAAAAAAATTATTTACAAGGTAGATGTAAACAAAATATCAATAGGTCAATATAAGCCTTCTTATTAAATTATTTATTATTGTGTTTCGGTATTGACAAATTTGGGGAGAGGAAAAATATTCCAAAACTTTCTGAAAATACAATATGATAATTAACTGCACAATTACTAGAAATATGTACCTTGGATATTATACAGTTTGCATACATAAAACATTTGTGAAAAAAAAAAAAAAAAAAAAAAAATGTCAAGATGTTTCCAACTCTGACTTTGAACCAATTCTATAGAATGGCCCATATATCCAAATTAACAAAACATCATTGGACGGCAGCGAGAGTTTATGTTTCTTGAAATTATAGTCTTGCTCAGCAGTGCCTTATTCACATTACATACTGTATACACAATGATATATTAAACAGGATTAAAGCATTTGAGAAATCTAGTGCATTGTACAGTACAAAGCCCGTACCCCCAGACCCAATGAAGATTAATTTAAGTTCAGTAATGACACTGTACCACACAGGAGGACACTTTCAATATGAACTGAGCTTTTATTGACTAGGGGATATTTCATTATAAGTATGGGAAATAAAAATTTTCATTCAGGAATTTGAATTGATTAATTTAAACTTTATCCTACTTCACTAGAAATAAATAGCACACGAAGAGTGAGAAGTTCTTAAATGGGTGAGTTTTGGAAATAATTGTGCATATTAAAATGGGCAAATTATTCTTCATCATTCAGCTCATGAAGAACATGAAGAATGTAGGTTATTTCTTCTTGCTTTATTTAAAATCCCTTAACATAAATCCCCTCCACATATTCTCTTGACTAATTCATTTTATTAATGAGTTGAGAGAAGCAAGTTATTGGAGTGGCCATGTAAGAGGATTTTAATCGTGCACGTTCACTAAATAAATTTCTCAATAATTTACAACTCTACAGCTATTCCGATTACAGAAATATTTTCTATCCTCATTATCAAATTGAAATGGTAAAATTAATTATTTTATTGTATTTTTTTATATGTTTTTTTACCTTTTGTCGAAGCTGCTTCAAGACAAAAATGAGGGTATTTCCCATTTTCATACTGAGCTTCAGCCAAGGTTTGGCATTTTGACACTATAGTTCTAAATGTGCTTCCAATGTGAGGCAGTTGCTATAGGTAGGCAGCAACATTACGCTACCTTCAAAGATACCTTGAATGGGCCATATTCAAAGACAGCGTTGCATGAATCCTTCACGGATGAGGAAATCCCAAAATACATTGACAAGCTCAGTGGGGAAAAATAATCCACAAAGTTTATAATTAATTAAAATCATATCAACAAATAATAAATTAAAAGAAATTCGTGACGCATGCACAGTGCATGACCTTCTGTACCTGCCACGTCTAGAAAACACACACTCCCATTTCTGTAATAAACACAGAGATGTTCGTCCCCCTTCCGAATCAGTACATAAAATCACAGACGTCAGGTGATTAGAATTGTAACTCAAACGTTGTTTAGAAAACTAGTCCTGGCCGAATAGGGCTCAAGATCCACAGTAAAAATCTCCCTTCTCTCTCGCTGTTTTTAACTGTCAAAGCTATTATTCCTGTTACATCTTGCTACCAAGATCAAGAATCTGACGCAGGCCTTAGTTTGTTGATTGCCTTAGGGCTTCTGGCATCTGATTTGAATAGATTTTTATGAAGTGAATAAAGGAATGCGTCAGCATTAATGTCTGTTGCTTTTTAAGTAGATCTATGCTTATCCTCGGGGAAGAGCTATCATCACTGGTAAGAGCATGTTTTTTTGTCATTAAAGGACGATTTAAGTGATATGTTTTCCTTTCAGCTGCTATCAATGAACAGGCAAAATGGCTGCTGGCCCAAAAATATTGCATATACTTTCATTCCTGTGCATCAGGGATGTGTCAGGGATGCAAATAAGCTTTCTTTATCTTTGTGTGCCTATACCCAGAAGCTAACCAAACCTACAAAAACCTCCATTTGGGAAGACCTACAGATGACGGTTGTCTTAGGATAGTCTAGTCATTTTAAATAGTTTCAAATAAAAACAATAAATGTCTGTGCTGCGTCCTCATTTTGAATTTGTTTCAGTTTTTTTTTTTTCGAATTTAACAATGGCCACAAGCAGCTTCATTACAAAGTGGTAAGCTCATGGTTTCTCTGAGAAGAATAAATAAATCTAGATGAACAATGTTTGACTTGAAACTGTCTTGGTTGTAGGTTCTCTGTCAATAATTGACCGCAGTCAGACAAATCTGATCAACATTGTATATTCAATTCAACCCTGTATAGGAGGACAGGTTGAATTGTGAAGACCAATAACATATGTTCAATTAATTGTCAATTGTCTACAGTCAATTAACTGTATTAGCTTTATATTATTTGGAGATTAATATGATCACCAAACAAGGAATGAGGCCAAGAAAGGGTAGGAAAAAGCCATCAAAGCACATATCCCCTAGCCTGACGTCGTCATACTCAGATTCTAGTCAGAATGTGAGTCTGATACTGCTCCATTGGGCTGTGATTATGCGGCGTGTTTCAACCGAACCAGGAAAGAAAATGCCTCTGCACTTAATTGGATAGACCTACAACCAATCAGAGCAACGGAGTAAGTGACGTATGTTCTTCATTCATGTTTCCGATCATGTTGCCTTGATCGCGGTCGATATCTTCTATAACAGACGCGATGGCGGAATCTACACATGATGTTTTATAAACAAAGTTCGGGAGGAGCACGTTCAAATAATCAATCCAATCAACTTGTCATCAAACAATTACCATGTCTACCCTATCAGCATGAGAGGAAGCATATATATATATTTATTCACTCTGTCAACTCACCTAACATTCCTTGACAGTTTTCAGCATCCCTCCACTCACTCTCGGCTTGTTCTTCCACAGCCTGGAATACGGGGGGGAGTACTTTGGGTTCGGGCCGAATACCGAGCCCGGAGCCTCTCCTCGGACAGCACGCCAAATATGCATTTATTCTATCTGACTTATTTGTAAGTGTGAACTCGTGAAATATCAATTCTCCAGCGGCAGTCATCTTTGTTGTAAACAAATTCAACCCAAGCGCTCTTTGGTGACGTGGATGATTACGTTACTGTTGATCAACTGTCCATCATCGTATAAAGCCCACCCTGACAATTTGATTGGTCCGAACAACTTTTGTTCGGGCATAATAGCTCCTCAACGGATCAAGTCCAGACCGAACTTCCCGACCTAAAATTTTTGTGGGCGGGGCTAAGTTCGGCTGGCATCCAGGCTACATATCCCCAAAAGTAGGCCTCAAAACCAAAACCTTCAGCAGCTTTACGCAGTGTCTGTACTGGACATGACAGCAACAACTTGAGGCTGTCTATGCTGGATGTGACAAAGCGACCGTTGCAAATCCATTTGTTCTTTGTGTCAGAAGTAGCGTGAGCACTTAAAGTACCTCAGAAATAGAATGGGTCATCAGTTTAGTGTCGGGAATATGTTGTGACACGTGTAGACAGCATGACTGATTATAATGAGTTATATCTGCTTTTGTCGCATAGCAACGCTTGTGTCTGGTGTAGACAAGGTGTTAAAGTTAAGGGCGAAAAGCTGTTCCCGAGTCTGCGTTTCAGATGGGAGAGGAGTAAACAGTCCATGATCCTTCTTTCTCTCTGAAGGCAACGTTTGGGTTTGATGTTATTTATGGAGGGTCGTTGGAAACCAGTAATATATTGGACTGTTGTCATTACCTGGGACTTGTGATCAGATGTAGGTGGTTAAGTAATAACATTTCATTATTAAACACTTTGTTGGTCTCATCCTGAACTTTCTAGAGGTTCTAATCAAGTGCAGAGAGAGTGGAGGTAAATCTTTGATGAGTCTTTTACCGGAGATGAAAGTGTTGGTTTGAAGTTGGACTAGGTTTTGAAACTGCCAGCATCCTGTGCCACCTAGAATCCGTACACCATGAAGCTGGGAGGGAAATATTGAGTCTGTCAGAAAAGAGCCAGAGCTGAAACACTATTCAAAACAGCATGTGAGATAAAAGCCACCAAGGAGAAGCTAAGCCAGCCAGCAAGCAGATCGTTATGGTGAAATAGCCAGCAAGCAAGCAGATCGTATGTTTTTGTGTCTGTCTGTCTGTCTGTCTCTTCATTAATGTTACTCTAAATATTGCAGCTAGAACTGTCCTTTCCCAGGATTTAAGGTGAGGAGTGTGTACATCAAGTCCAAGCAGCTGCAAAATGTGAGTGAAGGTTTTCAGTCTCTACCCAGAACAATTAAATTAATAGGTTCTGGTAATGTCCTCCAGGTGTTTCTGTGAAAGTAACAGGGGTGAAAACTTATGAGGACTGAAAAAGCTGAGACTATTACAGATCCAGAGAATGCTTCATTGGGGAGGTCTTGTGAATGAATAAACTTCACACACACACACACACACACACACACACACACACACACACACACACACACACACACACACACACTTCAATAAACTTTTATTAAGTTTTTGTTTACGTTTCACTGGCTAGACATTTCGTCCATGCAGAATCTCAAGATCATTCAGATTCAGAGGTCCATGCTTGTTCTTCAGCTCATCCCACAAGTTTTCTATGGCGTTTGGGTCAGAGGACTGGAATGTTCATGGAAAAAACATTTTTGTGTTGATTTAAAGGTGTGCTTTGGATCATTGTCCTGCTAGAAGATCCAACTATGGCCCAGTTTAAGCTTCCTGAGGATCAGACAAGTGTTGGTTTACAGTAATATCTGCTGGGTCATTATGTGTCAACTCAACCAGGTCTCCGGCTCAAATATTTCATTTTGTTAACATTTTATTTTCTGAAGAAAGACAAACATAAATAGTGAAGAAAGCCAAAATATTAAATGCCATGGATAAATATTTACTGAGTAATCAACTATTTTGTAGAAGGGGGGAAAAATGATCTTCATTTTTAAGGCTCTATATGGTTCAATCCCAGAGATTTGGGTATCCCAGTGTGGCTCCATGAGTAAATTGTATACATTTTCAGTTTGTCAAAAAACAAATGTGGGTAACTTTGCTTGTACTTTTATTTCGTTTAAAGAGCAATGTCTAAAGAACAAATAATGTTGAAACTAGAAATGTCTTGTTTCCATCTATCAAAAGTTTGTATGCCTGTAACTCAAGAAATATTAAAGATATCTCAATATCCTTTTAGATTCTGCAGTGCTTGATTATGATTTCATTTTTCTAACTTTAGTTAGTGTGTAATGTTGCTGTTTGAGCATAAACAACATCTGCAAAGTTACGACGCTCAAAGTAAAAAAAAAAGGGGAGATATTTTCTTTTACAGGAATTGCTTTTTAAGGACTACAACAAACAGCTGGTAGGGACTACACGACATTCCTCCCGGGTTAGTGACATCACCAACCCTAGAATTTACATAAACCCTGCCTCCTGAACACGATTTATAGATTATCAAGACACAATCTGCTAATCAATTACTAGAAGATAACTACACATAAGCCACATAATTCATCAATTAACCATTCAGAAATGTTGTCGACATGTACGACTCACTTCCTCTTGAGTCCATCTTTCTGACTCCGGTTTGAACATAAAAGGCTAAACGTTTTTGGAATTTTCAGTGCATATTTGTGTGAGATAAACTTCACACTAAAACTTCACATACACACTCTAGGGGCATCAGATATTTATTTTGCATCTTATGAAAAGGGCATTATACCACCCTCTAACAAACTTTTGGTAGGTTCATTTTTAAGGCCCTATATGGTTCATTCTTAGAGATGTGGGGATTTCAATGGCTCCATGTACAAGTTGTTGAACTTGACACTGCTGTATCATTCAATAAAATATATTTTGAAAAACCGACAGCACGTTGAGAATAATTCACAAAAATGACACCAAGGCACGTCAAAAACATGCATTATTAATGCTCAGACCTTTAGGAAGGCTATGCAAAGTTTTTGGAGGAGCAGTTTCTTTACATCCACTTACTCAACATCTTTATCCAAAAGTCCCTTAAGATCTTGTGATTGATGGACAGATATGAGTTGATCAGAACACCTCCTCGATTACAAACGACGATGACGCACATTAAGGGTTGTGTCGAGGAGAACTGTGATGTCACGATTTTCCCTATTTCAAATCAGGGTGTTTAAGAAGGGTAGAAAAGAATCATTCATATTTTAAACTGGGGAGTTGTTTTATTGTAGAGTAAGATCTTATATGAGTGAATATCAAGAACATTTTGATTCTCCATTTTATGACCCCTTTAATTTTTAAATGTTTTAAAGTTGGTCTATGTAAAAACCGCAACAGCACAAACTGTTGCAAACAGCAACTGCTAAAGTCAAATACAATGAACACAGGGTATTTCTAATGTGCAGGGTTTTGTTTTATGTGGGATCTGTGTGTGAGATAGAGTAGGTTAATCTTGCAGAGGTACTGCATGGCTTGAGGCTTTCTTGAAAAATCCAAGACGACAATATCAAATTATGCAAGACCTGAAAAAAAGGAAGGGAAAAACAGACAGAGAACATGATGTCCATCAATACTGTTGCTAAGCAGCAGTCAGTCAACCATGACTGGACTGACAAGTCTAGCTCTTCCTGTATATTATGATGGCACTATAACAGAGTGGTTGTGTGTCTCAGAATGAAATCTGGCCATAGATCATTTCTAAGAGTAAGCTGTAATGGCAAATGCTAAAAGTCACACTGAGAAAGGGTGAATCAATTATTCTTGTGGTAACATGACTATAAGACAAAAATATGATTAATTATGACTGAATTAACCTGATTTTGTTGGATTTATGATAGGCTCAGATCAGTATCGCAATAAGACTAATGGATACACAAAAGGAAAAATTGTGAAGACTGTTCTTTTCCATTTCAAGTGAACGAGGACTGATGCTTTTAAGGTAACAAAAGAATGCACACACACCATCAAAATTTACTCTTGCTCTGTATTAGAAGTCATCTAAAGCCATATGAAGACAAGTGTGCCAACATTTGAATAATTAATGTCTTTGTCCGCATCCTTTCAATGAATTGGTTGATCTGATTCACAAAACCATGAAACCATCTGTTCTAACATCAAATTGATTGAGTTCTTGAGCTTGTAAAAGAGGAAACAGCAGTCTTCAGTTGAATGGAAGGGGAAAAAAGTAATACGGGTTTTGAAAAAAGGGGAACATTTATTATTTAATAAATAAATGCATATGGAAAAGTGAAAGATTTTAGATGCTGTAACTGGTTGCCATGTATTTTATGTTTTACGACTTCCGCAGTAAAACACACTAAATATATATTGCATGTGCATCACTGTATATTTCAAATTTTGCAAGCATATTCTTAGTTTATCAATATGATTTGGGTAAATAGCATTGTATTGCTTGTTAATCCATATAAATCAAATTTCATTATTGAATTGCTGACATTGACAATTTTCTAACTGTAGCCAAATATTTTAAACTATAATGCATGATACTGTCACATCTGTTCTAGGTTTTGTTTATGTTCATGCTTTCTTGTTTCTTATGTTGGATTTTTTTTCCATAGTCAGGTTTCTTATTTTGTCATTTGTCTTCTGGTCATGTGGTTCCTTTTGTTTCATGAGTTTCAAAGCCCTGTTTCCTTAGTCTCTTGTCTAGCCTTGTTTGAGTCTGTTATAGTACAGTTTTCAAATTCTAGTCAAGTTCATGTCTAGTTCTAGTATTCATGTTTATGTTAAGTTTTAGTTCTGTTTTTTTTTTTGTCCAGTTTTCCTGTTTGTTCAATAAACTACACGTGGGTTCTCAACTTTGGCTGGCCGTCAGTGGATGCCGTTACAGAGACGACACTCTGCCCACTCAAGCTAGACATTTAAATGTTTTAATTCAAAACAATTATGAGTATCATTATTCCTTTAGTCCTCATTAGACATTATACTAACTGTAAGTAACTTTGCAACTAACTGTCTACTACCAGCCATTAGAGTATCTGCTTAATATCTGCCACTTTATTTTGATAGACTTCAACAGAAATTCTGCTGATGTTAGAAATGAGGCTATGTTAAGAGTGCCAGAATGTTCAGAATCTGATTTCTTGCATATCCAGATTTTATTTTATTTTTGAAAGTCTGGACAGCATGAAACGCATGAAATCTGATCTGACATTTGGAGGTGGTTTGAAATGCGATTACAATCAGATTTGTTACAGATGCGTCTCAGTCTGGATGCTCTGGATGCTCAAACCGGTCTTTTGCATCACTCTTACGAGACACACAACAATAACATCAAAACCAGTGAAGCCAGAAGTATTCATACGATATTTCCAAAGATTTTGGCCGTGACTATAGCACGGAACATCACAATACTGTAAACCCTAACGCTCACAATAATTAATTGGTTTGAGTAGGGCAAATTTAAACAACTTAGTTCTATCAAATTAGCTTTTATGAGTTTTTAGAACTTTCTTTTTCTTTTGAGTTCACAGAACTGACACATTTTATGTAGTCTTAATTGGTTCATTGTTTTGCGTTTTATGAACTTGCTTTTTTTTAATGTAGACAAACTTAAATTTAACTGAAACTGGGCTGGAATTTCTATTTCCCAGCATGCTTTGCCATGGCATTCGAAAGGGAGAATAAATGCTAAAATTAAGTGTTATTTAATTATTTGTGTGTGTTACGTGTGGGATTTAGTAGTGTTTATTGCTTTCTCTGCTAATTTAGAGTTTATGTTATGTTGTTTTTTTGGGGGGGTTACCATCAAGGTGACGACTGGAGCACAAGCTTGGTTTGAGAACGTGAAATGTTCTATATTGTCGTACTCGTTCAGCAATTGCTATGCTATGCTAATGCTACTAAAGCATTATGTTACCAATTAGCATCCTATAATTTACTGAATTAGCTAGTTAAAGCTAGCCACGTTTCCTCTGCTAAAAATATTTAAGTTATAATAAAAATAAAAATAATTCATTACATTTGTATAGCGCTTTCCTCAGCACTCAAAGCGCTTTACATAGAAGGGGGAAACAAGTTGAGATTACATTATCATTTTAAGTAAAAAAAAAAGAAAAAAAAGAATTGTCTTACTCAAATATTTCAAGTTAAGGGCAATTAAAATGTATGTGTGCAAAATAAAAATATGCAAGTTCTGCTTACTTAAATTTTGCATTTCTTAACTGATTACCTGATTAACTGATTACTTAACTGAGTTTTGCCAACTTATTCGGGTTTGCAGAGCAAGATGACACTTTCATTTTTCCTGATCAAATCTTGTTTGATCACTTGAAATTAATTGTGCAGACAGTCTGCCTGAAAAAATCTAATTTGAGAAAAAAAAAAAAAAAAAAAGATTTGCATGCAAGTACATTTCAACTTAGTCTACTAACTCGAACAGTTGACTAATACTCTAATGAGAGTTAGTATGTAGTTGCAAAGTTAATTATAGTTAGTAGACTGTCTAAAGTGGATCATCAAAATGAAGTGTAATTATGCGACTAGTGCATTTGTGTACCATATTGAATTGAATGCATTTAGCCATGCCGTTGACCAGTTAAGTTTTTTAAGCAGGGTAATGCACATGTGAATGGAACTATTAGAGTGATTTTCATGTGCTATTTTATCAATTCTAATTTTGTACCTCAATTCCAGTCACTGATTACTGCAAATGACACCAAATACTCTATCAGCAGCTTAAATTTGCTTCATATAATGGCATTCCTGCTCTCTCACTGATGATCTATCAGATGTGAATCAGTACTTCCATCGATAAAGAGATTCATGCATTTTTCAGCATTCAAATACCTTCAGGCTCCAGGGATGGATGTGGCTCCCCATCAGATTCACAACAACATAGACGCAATTCATAAATATTAGAAGACGACGGAGCCAAGAGTTTTTCTTCCCTCCCACCTCTCCTCCTTCTAGCTGAATCCACCTTGTTAGCGTGCTGTTCTTACAGAGCTTCAGCCACAATGAGTTGACATGGATTTACTCCTGGGATTTCAGTTTTGTTAATCTACTGCTCTGGCGGCAATAGTGATACGAAGAGGAAGAAAACTACGGGAAAAAAGCAAAAGAAAAGGGTTATTTTTATGCGAATGTGTTTGTCATGCGTTTAGGAACTGAAAGACAAATAAACACACCTGCGGTAGGTTGAGCTCCTTATAAAAAGCAGAGCTGAGAGAAAGAGACAGGCTGCAGGAGCGGCATATATTATAACGTAGTGTTTTTTTAACAGGTGGTTCACCGCCAATAATGGGTCGCAGATCTGTACTGTACTACATGATACTAAATGCAAATAATAATCAGATTATGGAGTATGTTTTACAAAAATAAATAAATAAACTATTTCAATCTTTCTATTAAAAATTTAATTTTTAAAGTTGCAGTATGTTATTCCTCGTCAGTCAGTCGTTGCTGAACATTGTTGATATTTGAAATCAACCCAAACAAACACACCCCTCTCTTCATACCTACAAAGTTCACCCCCCAATCCTAACCGCCCTGCTCCGAGGCGGTCTCGAACCCTGATCGCTGGCATGTGAGGCGGTTGCACTTACAGGGTCGCTAAACAGTAAACACCAGTTTCTCTATCAATCATCACCCTACACTAGCTGGCCTCCGTTACACACACAATGCAAGAGTGGATGTCTGTTTATCATAGCAGAAGCGCAACAAAATAATGCTTCATGAAAATAAAGCGAAGATGATGCACAAACATAAGAGTAAATACAGACAAGAGTTTGTTGTTAGTTGGAAAGCTTTTCTAATATTAACACGGGTCCTAAAGCTCTTTCCTGATCATATCCCTTCATTTGCCAGTGATATTCTTATGAGCTTATTCTCTTTTGTAATGTCTCTCAGCCATCTCTCTTTCTACAGTCTTTCTTCAGATCTTGCTCGTTCTCTCTCCTCCACCATCATACGCCCCCCTAATGCTGATTGGCTGCACGTTTGCTGTTGTGTCTGGTTGTGTCAGTCCGACCAGCTTTCAAACAGCATTTTTCAAACCCCACCTTTAATTCAATGTGTTACTTGCTGTTTCTTTTTAATAATTGGAGAAATTTACCAGGGGAATTGTTTTAAAGTAATTCCTACACTTTCTTTTCAGTGTGTAAAACAGATATAAAATACTTAGACAGACAGCAAAACAGGTTGGCTTTATAAAGAGAGAAGAAAAGTCACACTTTATATAAGGTGTTCTTAACGGCTTTGTACTTACAGCAAAAAAAAACAAAAAAGTACAATGAACTTATTGTGTTGATGATGTATTGGTTTGGTGGGGAGGTTTAAGGCTGGGTTAAGGAAGGTCAACAGAGCAATTATAGATGTAATTACAGAAATTACAGCTGTAATTATATTCAGGTATTTTTTTAAATGTAAGTATGCAAAAACATGTATGCACATAATAAGTGCATTGAATTATTAATTTAAATGTAAGTACATAGTTAGAGACACCTAATATAAAGTGGGAGCGAAAACACTTATCGTGTTGCGATTGTCCTAGTCAAGTTAATTAATCTCTATTTATAAAGCAGCTTTACAGTGATAAACAGGCCATGAATCCAATCAAACTCTACTATATTTTTTTAACAAAAGGTAAAAGAAAATAATAGCCATCATTTTTTCTCTCTTCCTTTTCTTTTTGTATGCTTTGAAGTATTAGTTGCTGAGAGCATGAAAATAGTTTTTAGCGATAAGTGCAATGGCAGATTATGTAGTTAAGTGATTTCCTTTTTCAATTTTATTTTTATAAATTCATCTTTAAAAACAGTAGTTGAATACTAAACTAAACCTAAACTAACCAAAATCCTAACGAGAGCATTGCCAATCAGAGAAGTCGCTGTTACCAAGTAAAAGAGTTTAGCAGCGAGAGACCTCTCACTCCCATAAACCCCTGCAAATGATGTAACTGAGTCTACGCTCTCATTGTTATTGTTTTGCATATTGCTTTTGTACTTTCATACAGTGCCTTATGTCATTGACAAGTATGAGTATTGCCTCATAAAATTTGTTAAGTACACAGCCTTTGCCTTTTTTGTTTTCATATACCAATGTTGCAATTCATCTTGAAGGTGGCTGAAGCTGGTCTCAGCTGTAAGGCAGCATTTTGTTTCCTTTCCCCAGACTGCAGAAACCACCAGATTCAGGGTAATTTCTAGTATGCTGAGTGAGATCATGAAAAACGAATGCCTCATTCTCGCTTTCCAAAAGCTTCCTACACACTGCCTATTTATCACCGCAGCTGATATAGATATAAGACGGCCAGAGTGTCTTGTTACTGTGGTGGGGGAACAGAGCTCATACATTACCAGACTAGTGCAAAATGTCTGAATTAATGGTTATGTCTGAGGCTGGTATTCCTTTAACGGGAGAACTACTGTCATTTAGAAATGAGTCCCTGTATGGAGGTCTACTTTCACTTTACTGGGGAAAATGAGGAGCGTTGTATTAAATTCTAGTCATTTGAAGAAGAAAAAAAAGACCAGTAGAAATGCGATTGTCTGGGTGAATTATGACCTTGTGCTGACTTGTTTATAATAACTTGCACATCAAATGTACACACACAGAGAGATAAAGAAATACACACATACCGTTTTTAATGCATTTTTCAAGAATGTTTAAACTTCAACAGGAAACTGCTCATTTGATGCAAATTTATTGTTGTGGCAAATAGATGTCAGATTGGATTTTGCAGCTCTCCACCGGTAGCCTAGTAGTAACTAGCAGCAAACCGTTGGCAAAAATAAACAGTTTGCCTATGCGGAAAACAGGTTTTGGCAACCTTCTGCCACTGGCACACATTTTTGCCGAACCTTTGGCAAATATCTGCCACTACTGCAAAACAGTTATGTGGAAAACCTGCGGCATAGCAGTCAGACTCTCATTGTGAACGGAAAAAAACATCTAAACCAAGTTTAAGTAAAGTAAAATAAAATAATTTTTACTCACGCACAATAATTGACTCAATGAACATTTTCAGCATCTGATACCAGACTTTTCAAAAGTTATGCAAATAACAAGTCGTAATAGCATCAAGGTGTGCTTTTTCTACAGTAAAGTTAAAAGAAACAATGCACAGCATATCTAATGATCAGGTATGGTTTGGCACTTAGGCAACATGAAGAATTTACATCTCCCCCTTCCTCTCTAGTTAGTAATGTCACTTATTATTCAACAGTATTGTCGATCTGGCTGTACTGATGCTGTTGTATGAGAACTGAACTGAGCTGGACGATGACATCATTTTTTTTCAGAACTGCTTTATAGATAAAATGAGCTAATTTAATAATTGATCTTTAAACTGAACTGACTTCAGCTGAACAACAGCCAAAATGCATATTTTCCTGTTATCACTTGAAATAATCTGCATTGTATAAAGTGCTATAGAAATAAAGGTGAATTGACTTGACTTGACAAAGGCACAATTCACACAAAATTCTTAAAACAACATTTGAAAGATGATAAATAAAGGGTATCAACCATAATTGTAGTGTTTCTTTAAGAAAAAAAATAAAAAATAAAAAAAATAAAAAACGTCATGCATTGCAAGTCTACAATGTACCTTCTGAAGAAATTCAGGCCCTGAATTGGATGCGTTCAGATTTTTAACAGAGTTCCATAATGTTAGAGAAGCTATAATCTGCAGAGTATTCACAATGTTTTAATTTACTTCCACCCCTCTCATCTCCATAAATATGCTCCAGTGTCTTAAACTGTAATGGCACGACATTAACATAACAGTCAAGCGGTGAGATCCATTAGGTGCTGCACAAAAAACCATCATGTTGATGAAAGCAGATGGCAGATCTCTATAGCAGGCTCAAGACTGGCTTCATTTCAGCAGTGTATTCATTTCGTAGTATTTTGTGCACTCTATTGGTGATGTTTTGAAGTTGAATTGTTTCCCCATTTTACATCAAACTTGCTTTTAGTTTTGTGATCTGAGGTCTATTGCATTAACATTTCATTCACATTTCATTCCCCATAAAATACAAATATTGATGACTTACCTTGTTTTCCTGAATAAATAAATACATATATATTTTCACAGTGAAAATATTCCTCCTACTACCACACAATACAAGCAGGTCACACCAAGTCATTGTCAGAATGGAATGCTTGGTTATTTTTGTTTTTTGGATTTAAAATTCTACTACTACAACAACTAATAATATAATAATAAAATCATGGCTAATATTATATCCATCTTATGCATTACATTTTATTATGTGCTGTGTACTCTGTTTTGGCAAATATACTATAAATCATCCTAGTCTTCCACACATGAAGAAAATGTGCATGTTGTGCACAGTATACACACTACAGGAGACTATTCAAAACATTGTCATGATTTTGGCAGACTCTGAGGTGAACCAGAGGATATTAGCTATTTAAAAAGGATAAGAAACAGTATGCCATTCCTCAAATTTATTTTTCAAAAGGTAATTCCTCAACACACTATACAAATGCTATCCACTTTTGTCAGTTACCAGCTGGTGTGCCCAGGTTGACCACCTTCTATGACCTTTGCCACTCAGCCATGAACTTCAGTCCCCATAATCCTTTGCCCGGACTCATCATGAATTATTGCATTCACCTGTTTGTTATTACATCGTTTGTCTCACCCTACTTAGACCATGTTGTCTCTGTCATTTCTCATTGAGATTTTGTAATCGTCGCTCGGCATTCCTGAGCACTTCCTTGTCTTTTGTGCTTCTGTGGATTGTTTGCAAGTGTTTTTGACCCTTTGCCTGGCATGACTATGATTCTGGTTTTTCCAATAAAGCTGCGCTTGGATCTAACTTAAGTCTCAGAGCAATCCATGACAAACGGCAGGAAAAATGGTCGGCGTGCCCAGCGCACGGTCTAAAAGGGTTGGCCCTATTCTCTAAATTATGTTTTATAAACAAAGTTCGGGAGGAGCACGTTCAAATAATCAATCCAATCTACTTGTCATCAAACAATTATGTCTACCCTAATCAGCATGACAAGAAGCATATATATATATTCACTCTGTCAACTCACCTAACATTCCTTGACAGTTTTTCAGCATCCCTCCACCACCCTGACTCCTCACTCTTGGCTCATTCTTTTACAGCCAGGAATACGGGGGGAGTACTCTGGGTTCGGGCTGAATACCGAGCCCGGAGCCCCCTCCTCGGACAGCACGCCAAATACGCTTTTATTCTATCTGACTTATTTGTAAGTGTGAACTCGTGAAATGAGTGTGTGTGTGTGTGTGTGTGTGTGTGTGAGGTTAAAGCGCAAACAGACCATCTGCGGGACAAGCCGGTTTCCACCATATCTTTATGTACACAATATTAATCTTTTACATTGCAATCCTTTTATTTTTAATATTTGGAATATTTGTGTGCTGCTGCGCATCCTTGTGTGTGTAATAAGCAGAGTATACATGACCCGCCTATAGGCGCACACATTACTAACGCGCTCTTTAAATAACAAACATATATTGCGCAATATATATATATATTTTTTTTTTAAGAGTGCATTAAGTACTAATAATCAAGCACTAATCATAAATAAAAATTCAAAGACTGTAGGACAGGGGCTAGGATATACAAACATGGAAAACGTCTTGGGTTACTTGATAGTAATCCTGTTCCCTGAAAAAGCAGGAACGAGATGCTGCGCTGATCAGTGCAATGGGAAAAACATATTTGTTTGACCAGTTTTGAACACGTGGCAAACTCGCCAAGAATTTGGCTTGATTATCTTCTGATGATGACGTCACACTATATTGACTATACGGAGATGGATGCTGGCGTATGACGTAGGACGTAGCGTAGGAAGCATTGTGACGTAGAACGAACATGATAGCGCAGCCAGAGAGCAAAACAAAACACGCTACGTCCTACGTCATACGCCAGCATCCATCTCCGTGAACGTGCGTCTACCGCTACCACGAAGCCAGTTATTTTCGTTTATAAAGTTTTAAATATGTATATTTTTACGACAAAACCGCACGGATTACCCTCAGAAAGCCTTCGTTTATCCCCCTGGAGCCGGATGGATTACTTTTGTGAAGAATGCATGCACATTTTGGGACTTGAAGGAAGTGGACCCCATAGCTTCACACTATAACCACTGAAAGATCTAAGACATTTTCTAAAATAACTGAAAATGTGTTCGTCTGAAAAAAGATTGACATATACATCTCGAACGGCTTGAGGGTGAGTAAATCATGGGTTAAATATCATTTTTAAACTATACGTAAACTATCCCTTTAACTAAGAAAACAAATAAATAAAGTGAATACAATCTGAAGAGCATGTTTAGTCACAGGAAAAATGCAGCAGCGTCAAAGCCCCCCAGGCTTCACTGAACACAATGGGCTCTAAATCAGACTATTCCTCCATGTTGTTGCTATAGTCGTGAGTCCTATCACGCGCCCCCACAAACACAAAAGGACATCAACACGCCAATAAGGTATGGGATTACAGAAGGAGACCATTGAAAGAGAAAGAAAGACAGCCGCCAACCAAGCACAATGACGATTCTCCGTAAAGAAGCTATAAACCAAATTAATAAACTGGTTACATAAAGCCACACATCTCGATTCTAACTAATTAGCCCAACAACCATACCTGCAGAGCGAGAGAGGGCAAATCCCTTGGGCAGTGACGCACAAACGGTCCCTTAAAATTCCCCTTTATATACCCATATAAGGTATGTGACTACACAACTGGCACACCCATAGCATGTAAAAAACAAAACAAAACAAAACACCACGTTCAATACACTGTTTGTCCCACTTCACATACTTTTAGGGCATAGTACAAGTAGCATGGCACTATAGCCAGGCCGCTGCGTGGTGCTCTGGTTTGGCCAGGTGATGGAGAATGCTAACACGGAAGACTGACTACTCAGACGCTAACAAACACGGGACACAGGTAAGTAATAAAAAAAAACAAAGACAAATCAGGTGTGTGTGTACGTGTGGTGTTAGGCACAGCGTGAACTTTTGTCGGGAGATGGAATAGAGCATGTTTGTGTGTGTGAAACTAGCGTGCTAATGGCCACATCGCCTCAGCAGGGAACCGAGGAACGAGGTAAGATGGGTGTGTTTGTGTGTTTGAGTGCTGCAATAACCAACAGGGACAGGTCACTCCGTCACAATTCACTATGGTCAAAGTGTTTTGAGGTCATAACATAGAACTGTGCAAAGAACCGCATGAAAATAAGTCTAATTTAATCAATAATCTGCACCTGTAATCATAATTTGTGTGAAAAGGAATAAAATGTGTTGGTGTTTTTCTGCATTTAGTGTTAATTTCATCTGAAAACTGTAGTGAATTGTATGTACAGGTATGTTTTTGTAAAAATGTAGGTAGAGGCGAGTTTTCTCAATGTGCCTATGTTGCATATACCCTTGTTGCTTCTCTGTGTGAGCCAAAGAGGTCTAATCTCTCTGGACAGGGCTATCCGTTAGCATTCCCATTCACCTCAATCGCAGCTGCTTGGCAAATGTATCTGTCTGTGTCCAGAAAGACCACTCTCATTACAAATAACATCTACTGCTAACCACGTTCACCACATCAGATATTATGAATGCATCACATTGCTTTCTAATGAAAATGTAAAATTTTCCTCCCTTTTAAGACATTTTAATTATTAGATAAAAATAAAATAAAAATAAAAATAAAAATAAAGTTAGAAACTAGGAACATCTAAATATTATTGTACTGTATGCAAACCCATATCAACCTTCCACGAAAATCTACTCACTGCATTCAAATGCACTGTGCTTGCTGACATGGCTGTAGTAACCTTATACAGTTGTATCAGTTCAAGCATCTACAAAAATGGATGTTTTATGCTGACATAGCCTACTGTAAATGTGAAAAATAAAAAATAAAAAGCCCCTCAAAAAGCTTCAAGACAGACAGTACGTTTTTCCCAAAGTAGCCTTCTACGGCACATGTTTTTGTCATGACTGACGACAGGAAGCAATTTGCAAGTAACTCGTTTATTGAAGATAACAGTATTATAATGTAGAATATGTAGCAGCAGGTGGGTGGCGCAGGGACTTCGATGGTCAACAGTGGTGCAGATGAAGTGACGTGACTCGGGTGCGTTGGTAGTGATGAGTAAATCCAGACATTGAACGACATCCACGGGAAACACCAAACAGGAACAAGGACGCGAAAACAGGAGACGCAATCACAGGACCGGGAACACACACAGCACGGGAGACTTCAACAACGATCTGACAAAGGAGATGAGAATTGCATGAGTATTTAAGGATGATGAGATTGACTGCAGCTGGCGCCGTGAGTGATAACAGCTGATCGCTGATGAACAATGATGGCCGGTCACACCCTGTACAAACGGCTTTGCGTGTGTGGCCCCTTTAAGACTTGTTGCCCTTTTAATTGATGCCGCAAAGTTTTCTGTGAGGAAGAAATGCGAGCCGATCCGAGATGGAGTGTTATATGTGTGCGTGCATCCTATAAAGTGAGTCGATTCTTGTTAATATACACTTTAGAGAAAGTTCATGTGGTGATCTTGCATATAATTCTTGATTATTGAAGTTATAACTAAATTCAGATGTTTTTGATCGTGTCTGAATAACGATCGTTACATGCATGATCATATTCACATCTGCCGTCAAATTATGCAATCGTTTGTTATTATGCTCTCATATTTTATGTTGAGAGAGATCGTTTTGCATGTTTAAGATGTCGTTAGTAAATTGCCAGTATAAGTGTGAGTTGATTTAGTTAAATTAGTTAGAGATTATAGTTAAATGTCCTATTCAGATGCTAATATGGCTAATAGAGAAGCTATTGTATTCTTCACACAGATTGTGCTATTCTTTACTATATTAGAATGTTAAATAATTGGATGTTAAATAATTGGATCTCAAATCTGTATTATTTACTTATTGTAATTTTATTTATCTTTGTACAGACCACACACAATATGCTTCAGTAAAGACATCAAAGGAAATAACTGTGGTTGACTGAGTTCCTGGGTTCTGATAGGCCCATCCAGGGCGAGTGTTGCTTATCCTACAGTCCTTAAGAGATAAATTCTAATTCCCAATTCCAAATCCAACACACCCACTCACACACCCACACACGTGTAACAACATAAACACGAGACACGCAGGAAACAATGCATTCATGAACCGTGACAGTACCCTCCCTCCTAGGAACGCCTCCTGGCATCCCCAGACTCCCTTACCTGTCGATTGTAATCATCGATAAGAAAGTGATCCAGGATGTCTCTCGCAGGAACCCAACTTCTCTCCTCCGGACCGTAACCTTCCCAGTCCAGCAAGTACTGAAAACCGCGTCCCCTCCGTCTTGAATCCAGAATACGATTAACCGAATAAGTAGGCTCCCCATCTACGAGTCGCGGTGGGGGGGGAACTGGGACAGGCGGATTAATATGAGAATGAAACACGGGCTTAATTCTTGATACATGGAAGGCGGGATGAATTCTCCTGTACGCAGGAGGAAGGTTAAGGCAGACTGTCACCGGGCTAATGATCTTGGTGACAGTGAACGGGCCAATGAATTTGGGAGCAAGCTTATTAGAAACAGAGCGGAGAGGAATGTTCTTGGTAGAAAGCCACACTTTTTGACCAACGACGTATACGGGAGGCTTAGACCTGTGGCGATCGGCTTTAGCCTTGTTGCGCACCCCCACTTGGAGTAGAGTCTCACGGGCTCTAGTCCATGTGCGGTGACACCTCTGGATGAAGGCGTGAACGGAGGGAACCGCGACTTCGGATTCCAGACTGGGAAAAATTGGTGGCTGGTACCCTACACTACACTCAAATGGAGATAGGCCCGTTGATGACACTGGTAACGTATTGTGGGCGTACTCCACCATAGACAGTTGTTGACTCCATGATGAAGGATTCTTGGAGACCAAACATCGCAACATCCTTTCCAAATCCTGGTTGGCTCTCTCGGTTTGACCATTGCTCTGGGGATGAAACCCTGAGGACAGACTGACAGTCGCTCCCAACAATCTACAAAATTCTCGCCCAAATTTGGACACAAACTGGGGTCCCCTGTCGGAAACCACGTCTGTCGGGAGGCCATGTAAGCGAAAGACGTGATCTACGACGGCCAACGCTGTCTCCTTGGCTGAGGGTAATTTGGGCAAGGGAATAAAGTGGGCCGCCTTCGAGAACCGGTCCACCACGGTCAAAACTACCGTGTTGCCCTGAGAGGGCGGGAGGGCGGTAATAAAATCTAGCGCAATATGGGACCAGGGTCTCGAAGGGACAGGCAGCGGTTGAAGTAACCCATCTGGGGGTCGATTGGAAGTCTTACCAGTGGCACAAACCGAGCAAGCCAAAACAAAACTGTGAATGTCACGAGCCATAAGAGGCCACCAGAATCGTTGCTTGACCAAAAATGTAGTGCGATTTACTCCTGGATGACAAGCCACATTGGAACAATGTCCCCACTGAATGACGTCGGACCGTAATCCCTCCGGCACAAACAACCGATTCGATGGGCAACCGGGCGGAGGCGTTACCCCTTCTAAGGCCGTCTTGACCTTCGATTCGACCTCCCATGTGAGTGTGGAGACAAATAGGGTCTCAGGTAAAATGCACTCGGGAGTAGACAGGCGTTCAGAACAGTCAAAAATGCGCGATAAAGAATCGGGTTTGATGTTTTTGGAACCCGGGCGGTACGAGAGAGTAAAATCAAAATGACCGAAAAAAAGTGCCCACCGAGCCTGCCTGGAGTTCAATCTTTTGGCAGATCTAATGTATTCCAGATTCTTGTGATCAGTCCAGACGATAAAAGGTACCCCCGAACCTTCTAAACAGTGGTGCCATTCCTCCAAGGCTAACTTGACTGCCAACAATTCTCTGTTACCAATGTCATAATTGCGTTCGGCAGGAGATAAACGATGTGACAAAAACGTGCAAGGGTGCATCTTGTCATCTGAGGGAGAACGTTGAGATAACACTGCACCTACCCCCACCTCTGACGCATCGACCTCCACCACGAACTGATTGATAAAAAGATTTTTTTTTTTTTTTTAAAGATAAAAAAGAAGCAGCAGAGAGAATCAGTGAATTATTAATAATTTACTGCCATTCTGAGAATAACATGTAATCATGTAATCAAAAAAGACTTTGGATTGTCACACAGAGGTTGCGAAAGTTCATTTAGTCAGCAACCACAATTGTAAACAATATAGTCAAGATCCATGTTTGCATCAAAGGCTTAATCATTTAGTGTGATTTAATGGAAGAGATGCATTTATAATCATCCTCTGTGGATGGGTTGTTCACACACCCTAAGTGGAACCATTACAGGAAATCTATACAAAATAAGAGTAACAATAAAAACACTGTTTTAAAGCACTGGTCCATTCATATTAATTTGTGAATGCTACCCCTTACGAAAAAGAAGTTTATTCAAGTGTTCTATTAGTATAATTCTTTTAAACTAAAAATAAAAAAGTATACTTTCAGTCTACTTTTTATATACTTCTCAGAAATATACTTCAAATTGCACTTAAGTATACTTGACTTATACTGACAGAAAAGTCTAAGTATATTTGGCCTCTACTTGTACTCAATCTTTTGATCGAGATATACTTACAATTTTAATTATTCAAAGTATACTTGGCTTGTAGTTGTGTTAACTCTTTTGATCGAGTAGCCTATTAAATATACTTTTTTTTACATCGGTTTTCATATACAGTCTTATGAAACTTTGTTTGAAAATATTGATTAAAATGTTGATATAAAACAGATATGTTTCTAATTCTGCGTATATGAATTTTTGTGTAGGCTAGTTCACTGGAAGTGTACATATTTACTTTAATTAAACTTTTCCCCACCATTGACTGAATTTTCCAGCTATCCATGTTTTCACTGGTATACGGTAGGGGGCGCTATGACATATCTTCTAGTACAGCATCTCTGGATCAAAACACAGGAGAAGAAGAAGCTGAACCATGTGATAGAAGATTGCTCACTAAAATGTAAAATAATGTGATCATCAAACATTAAACAGCTTGTAAATCAAAACTGCTTAATGTTTCCAAATGAAATGAAGCGTAGGCCTAACCCATGAAGAGAAAACGACTGTGAAGCTTTGGGGGTGTTGGACAGACTCGATCTACTCCACCTGTGTTTTGATCATCGTTCTGGATCTGATCAAGGCGTAGTCTTTGACAAAAATGTGATTTTCTCAACTATTTTCTCAACATTTTAACAAAATGTTGCCTTTCTTTATGAAACTTACTGACATTTGAGTGTTGATAAAAAAGGATGCATGAAGCTAATAAAATGTTTTTAAAATTAAAGTAGAGTTAAAGGTATTTTTCAAGTATAAAAAATAACATTTGAACACAGTAGTATACTGTAGGCCTACTGCAAGTGCAAAAATTGTATATAAATAGTAAACTATAAGTATAATGTTAAGTTCACTTAAAGAAAACTACTAGTTACAAGTTTTCTTTAAGTGAACTTAACATCATGCTTATAGTTTACCATTTATATATTATTTTTACTCTTTTAGTGTACTCTCGGTAAACTTGTAGTATAAAACTACTAAACTAGTAGTTTACTGAGAGTACACTAAAAGAGTAAAAATAATATATAAATGGTAAACTATAAGCATGATGTTAAGTTCACTTAAAGAAAACTTGTAGTATAAAACTACTAAACTAGTAGTTTACTGAGAGTACACTAAAAGAGTAAAAATAATAAATAAATGGTAAACTATAAGCATGATGTTAAGTTCACTTAAAGAAAACTTGTAGTATAAAACTACTAAACTAGTAGTTTACTGAGAGTATATTAAAATAAAACTTGTAGTATAAAACTACTAAACTAG
This sequence comes from Rutilus rutilus, assembly GCF_951802725.1. Classification (NCBI taxonomy): domain Eukaryota; kingdom Metazoa; phylum Chordata; class Actinopteri; order Cypriniformes; family Leuciscidae; genus Rutilus; species Rutilus rutilus. The sequence continues at coordinate 3,993,310 of NC_140230.1, read as the reverse complement.
TAGTTTACTGAGAGTATATTAAAATAAAACTTGTAGTATAAAACTACTAAACTAGTAGTTTACTGAGAGTATACTTCAAAGTTGCTACAAGTATTAAAATAGTAAACTACTAGTATACTCATTAGTTCACTTGCAGTACAAATGAGAAACATAATTATGAACTAGTTGTGCACTTAAAGTTTACTACTGTTACACTTATAGTACACTTAAACATATACTTTTATATACTTCAAGTGGGCCAATTTAGTCCCAAGCGGTATTAAAATAGTACACTTACAAGTTTACTACTAGTACATATTGACATTAGTATACTTACTACATAAAGTATACTTAAAAATATACTTGAACATTACTCAAGTATACTTCATAAAATTAACTTGAAGTATACTTTTTTTTCGTAAGGGACACTACCCAAAAAATTCTCAGAACATTTGCAGAGTCACCAAATGTTTCTGCCTCCACACAGATGTAAGAACTGATTTTCCTGCTAAGACAAAACTCACCCTGCAATAAAGCCATAAAACGCACCCTGGACAGAAGATAGCAAAGACAGAGCACAGGACATTGTCCTGTCCAAACTTTTCTCTTTCCTTATCTCTGCATCCCCCTCTCCCTCCACCCTTCCTCTCCCCCTGAGTCAAGTCACCAAAAGTTCACTAAGAATATCTATATATCACATATGATGTATCTTGTGAAACTATTGTTTTTCCTTTTCATGTTTGATATCATTTTAAGTGTCTCAGTGCGATTGGTAAAATGGTCTTAATTTCATTGCAGTCATTGGTTTAATGAGAAAGATTGAGAACTTATAGTAGGGTAGGCAGGGGGGAGGTGGGGGAGGTGGGGGAGGGGGGTCACCTGCACCCGAAATGTATATTTTTTTAACCTAGTTTTTTGTAATCCTTAAGGTACATATTTGACTATATGAGTGGTTTTCTGTTTTGTTTCAATAAATATAATACCAATATAACGGTTTGAATAGTAACTCGTTATTATGAGAGATGGTGATGTGGACCCACATGTGACAATATTTCAGGTGGGGATCATCCACATTTGTTTATTAGACATCTTACAGACTGTAAAAATACAAAAGTTAGAAAACATATATCAATAGGGTCCATAGCGGAGGAGTTCCAGTGATCCAATGCCACCATTTTTTTTTTAAATTTTTTGGTGTTTATTTGAGTTTTTATGCACCATACATCATCTAATGACAATGACAATGACATGACAATCCTCATATCTATCAATTCCTCATGCAAAGACGAAGATAAAATGGGGTGGATTGTGTCTGTAGGATGTATTGTTCAGATTCTATGTAGATTTAAAGTTTTCATTTTTCACAGCCGAAAATCAAGCACGGACACAAAAGATGATACAAAAAATCACATATGGGACAATCATTTGCGTGGGGAACATCAAAATTCCTTTACTAGACATAAGGATTAATTTTACTAGACATAAGGACCTTAAGGATTACAAAAAACTAGGTTAAAAAAATATACCTTTCGGGTGCAGGTGACCCTTATTTTAGTAGATTATGAGGAGACTGGTGCTACCGCTGTCCAGGATAGGTCAAACTAAAGGCGCATATGAACAGAGCAGTAGGCACGTCATCTGAAGACCTTTTGATTTCTGTCTATCACTGACTTGGCTGGTTGTACGGAAGTGGCTAAATAAACTACACTTTTTTGTACGAGTGAGCAGTAGGCAACTGACTTAAGAGGTATTAGCAAACCCTGCACCCTCTGACCAAGATCAGACTGGCGAGGCTGTGTCCGTGAAATCCACGTAAACCCGGGTCGTGTGACTCTGTGCGGCATCGGGTCCCTTAAAGGAACACTCCACCCATTTGCATTAAGCTTTGCATTGTTAGAAACCCAGTCATACTATTGAATGGTCATGCAACACTCTCTCATTTTCCCCTGAGACGGGAGAAATCCGTATTTACCTCTTACACTTCCTCCCACAATGACGCAAAAATCGTCATTTTGCGTCATTGTCGGAGGAAGTGTAAGGGGGGGGGATTTCTGTTGCAAGGTTATTTTCGTAAACGAAAACTGAAACTAAGACTAAAACTATTGGTAAAAAAACATTTTCGTAAACTGAAATAAAATTACAAATTCATAATAAATGAAAAACTAAAACTAAACGAAACTAACAACAGTTACTGAAAAACTAACTGAAATAAAATAATATTTAGCAAAAATAAATAATCGTTTTCGTATTTAATAAGCTCTTTACTTTGGTGGAAAATCTGACCTGTGGCTGTTTAGGGAAATGCCTGTAGGCTATATTGCGCTTCACACGCGTGAAGTTGCTGAGGCGATTAACCGCTGTCCTGTGTCGCGCTCAATGAAGGACCGTAGCGTCGAACACATCGCTAGTCCTAAGCGGCTGTTCATAAACGATGCGTCTGTGGCAGTGGAATAGGAAATAACTCAAGGTAATGAACTTCTTTTAACTTGAGCGCGGCGTTTTTAGAATGTCCTTTCATTTGCGAGACGCGGGTGCAACAGCAAAACAAGTCCGTCAAGCACAAAAATACCTTTAATGTACTACTACTGTATGTTTGAGATGTCAGGTTTCATGAAGGTTGACAGGCTGAAAGGTGCTGTTGTTATCTTTGTTTTTACAAAAGATTTTCTGCTAATAATATTATTATCAATGTGGAGACATGTCCCGGAACACCACACGCACGCACGCGCACACGCACACACACGCGCACACACACACACTCACTCTCTCTCTCTCTGGTCCACTATCTTTGTTGGGACTATCCATAGACGTAATGGTTTTGTACTGTACAAACTGTATATTCTGTCTCCTTACACTAAACCGACCCCTAAACCTACCCATCACACACAACACACACACACACACACACACAACCACACACACTAAACCGACCCCTAAACCTACCCATCACACACAACACACACTAAACCGACCCCTAAACCTACCCATCACACACAACACACACTAAACCGACCCCTAAACCTACCCATCACACACAACACACATTAAACCGACCCCTAAACCTACCCATCACACACAACACACACTAAACCGACCCCTAAACCTACCCATCACACACAACACACACTAAACCGACCCCTAAACCTACCCATCACACACAACACACATTAAACCGACCCCTAAACCTATCCATCACACACAACACACACTAAACCGACCCCTAAACCTACCCATCACACACAACACACACACAACACACACACACACACACACACACACACACACACACACACACACACACACACACACACACACACACACTAAACCGACCCCTAAACCTACCCATCACACACAACACACATTAAACCGACCCCTAAACCTACCCATCACACACAACACACACTAAACCGACCCCTAAACCTACCCATCACACACAACACACACTAAACCGACCCCTAAACCTACCCATCACACACAACATACACACACACACACACACACACACACACACACACACACACACACACACACACACACACACACACACACACACACACACACACACATTAAACCGACCCCTAAACCTACCCATCACACACAACACACACTAAACCGATCCCTAAACCTACCCATCACACACACACACACACACACACACACACACACACACACACACACACACACACACACACACACACACACACACACACACACTAAACCGACCCCTAAACCTACCCATCACACACAACATACACACACACACACACACACACACACACACACACACACACACACACATTAAACCGACCCCTAAACCTACCCATCACACACAACACACACTAAACCGACCCCTAAAGCTACCCATCACACACAACACACACTAAACCGACCCCTAAACCTACCCATCACACACAACACACACTAAACCGACCCCTAAACCTACCCATCACACACAACACACACTAAACCGACCCCTAAACCTACCCATCACACACAACACACACTAAACCGACCCCTAAACCTACCCATCACACACAACACACACTAAACCGACCCCTAAACCTACCCATCACACACAACACACACTAAACCGACCCCTAAACCTACCCATCACACACAACACACATTAAACCGACCCCTAAACCTATCCATCACACACAACACACACTAAACCGACCCCTAAACCTACCCATCACACACACAACACACACACAACACACACACACACACACACACACACACACACACACACACACACACACACACACACACACACACACACACACACACACACACACACACACACACACACTAAACCGACCCCTAAACCTACCCATCACACACAACACACATTAAACCGACCCCTAAACCTACCCATCACACACAACACACACTAAACCGACCCCTAAACCTACCCATCACACACAACACACACTAAACCGACCCCTAAACCTACCCATCACACACAACATACACACACACACACACACACACACACACACACACACATTAAACCGACCCCTAAACCTACCCATCACACACAACACACACTAAACCGATCCCTAAACCTACCCATCACACACACACACACACACACACACACACACACACACACACACACACACACACACACACACACACACACACACACACACACACACACTAAACCGACCCCTAAACCTACCCATCACACACAACATACACACACACACACACACACACACACACACACACATTAAACCGACCCCTAAACCTACCCATCACACACAACACACACTAAACCGACCCCTAAAGCTACCCATCACACACAACACACACTAAACCGACCCCTAAACCTACCCATCACACACAACACACACTAAACCGACCCCTAAACCTACCCATCACACACAACACACACACACACACACACACACACACACACACACACACACACTAAACCGACCCCTAAACCTACCCATCACACACAACACATATTAAACCAACCCCTAAACCTACCCATCACACACAACACACACACACATTTAATTTAGGTCCCCACAGTGACACGAGTCCCCGTAAGTGTGTGTGCATTCAGGTTTAAGTCCCCACCGGGATAAAAAAACATGTACACACTCACTCACACACTGCATAGATACTTCATTATTTAATCACACTGGCTTCACAGCAGGTTGCCAGATTAATTTAGCTGTTTTTTTGTTTTATGTATTAGTGTCACTCTGCTACAATGTACAGCTGAAAAAAGTAAACTATGTTTAACAAGATTTCATCTTTAATATGAATTAGTTTGTCTGAATTTTTCGTTTTTTTCTTGTATACTTTTAAGTTCAATTTATTTGGTGCTTTGTTCAATCTCAAACCATTATTTTTATTTTTATTATTACGATGTCTGCACAAGAGTTAACTGTAATCTCGGCAAACATTAAACTTTGCTGAAATTATGCGTCTCGCTTTGGTCTACCCTGGAAGTGTTCTGTTTGCTCTGCCAAACTATAATTACTAAAACTAAAACTGAAACTAAATAAAATAAAAACTAAATAGAAATGTGTTTGCAAAATAAAAACTAAACTAAAATGAACAAAACCATTAATGAAACGAACTAAAACTAAACTTAAATTTAAAGCAAAATTGAAAACGATATTAAAATAAAAACTAATTTAAAAAAGCAAAACTATAATAACCTTGTTCTGTTGAGACTACAAGCACTAGTTCCCACCCTTTCAAACCCGCCGATAGGGGGTTGGACCTAATGCGCTAACAGACCTATCACAGATCAGTGCCAGTGCGTTTGATTTCACCGGCAGAAACCTGCATGTCCGGCCGTCGAGATCGTCCAAAATGTCCGGGATTCGGCTTTGCTTTCTACGGTCGCCATTCATTGTTTACATGCACACCTTTTGTTTCAATCTAACTGAATTCATTCCGATCGGTGAATCTGAATGTAGTGTTTACATGAACACTAAACAAGTGATCGGTTGATGTGCGTTTTACCATTGCTAAGAAAATACCCGCTGCTCCGTGAGAGATAGCCCACAAGACCGGTACGTCTCACAGGCGCTCATCAGTAATCACGCCAACGGCTTTTGCGTTCTACAGTCGCCATTCATCATGTTTACTGTGGCGAGCAGGACGAGGCTAGGGCTGCGGGAGAAAGACGCGAGGCCGGTGGCGTGATCAATTGATGTGCGTTTTACCATTGCTAAGAAAATACCCGCTCCTCCGTGAGAGATACGAGACCAGTGCCTCACAGGTGTCGGTCATCAGTAATCACGCCACCGGCCTCACGTCGTTCTCCCGCGGCCCTAGTCTCGTCCTGCTCGCCACAGTAAACACAATGAATGGCGACTGTAGAACGCAAAAGCCGAATCCCGGACATTTTGTGCAACGCGATCTCAAAAACTCGGGCAGACTCACGGAGACTAGTAAGTTAGCTTAGCTTTATTGTTTACAACTGCTCTCTAACCGGTAGGCGTGGCTTGGGAGTGGCCTCGTAGAGCAGCGAAGCAAGTGCATTCTGGGAGTTGTTGTCTTTCATCCACATGAGCCAAAAATACATTTTCTGGCTTTTCTCAGTCTAGAAAGCTCCAAATTCAAAAATAATTTCACATTTCTTCTACATAAATGACCCAATTTAAATACACATTCATATTTCCAGAGGATCTAAATTAATTCATAATCAATATTTATGACTATTTTCTAATAAGAAATACGATCTAAATTTGATTATCATTTGAAATTGGAGTCAGATTAAGCGTAGAGCTAAAGTAATATTGAAACAATATTCCAATAAATTAAGTGAACTTCACTGGAGTGCTGAAAAGACATACACGCATTATTCCTTCGCCCACCGTTGGATTCTGTCGTTGGGCCAATGGGTGGTCCTTAGACAGAAGTGGCACAGGTCACTGCCATCTATGATGTACAGTACAACAATAATGAAAGTGTTGCACATCAAAAAGCACATGTCAATAACATTCATGAGCTTAAAAAGCCATACCAGATTGCCGAAGTAGAGCTGAAGCAATTTCCATTCTGAATCGCGTTAGGTCTTGTGGCGCATTGGAGAAGTCCCAGACAGCAACATCCGGCCCACATCTGGTACGCGTGAAATCCATATGTACCTGATGTGGCCGGATCTGGGCCGACACTATGTTGTTGTCTGGGGTCAACAGTGGTATTTTGTAGAATATGTTCTGCAAACTGAAGAAGTAACAAACAAAAAACAATAACCATTATGATCTACGTGATCTACCTTGCTAACTAAAGCATCTAGAGGTCTTGAGTATGTACTGTCGACACAAGTTAATGTACACGCAGCCCTGAACAAAATGAACATTAGCACAAGTAATAAAATGCAAAATAACGTAGGATAAAAATATGCAGCGCACCTTAAGCCTTTGATATTTTTCATTCCACGTGGCTGTTATGGCAGTTATTTGAGTATTGCATCTCAAAACCCTCGGTATAATCTGTCATTTACAGCAATAAACACACATTACCTATTTTTGTCATTTTTATGACTTTGACTACTTTGACGCTCTTTTACTCATAATTCGATTCTGAGACTTTAGCCGGGGTTTCACAGGCGGGTCACATATGTGTCCATATGGAATGCTTTGTCTGGTGAGGTCAAATTGTGTTGTCCACCTTAAAATTAAAATAGCACAATAAATACATTTACATTACGTGACCTCATGAATTCCCTGTCCCAAAACCCATGCACATCTGTGGACAACAAGCGTACATACACAGAAGGGATGTACTTGGGCTCCTGCTTGATGGATAGTTTGCTAAATTGGCACTGGGCACTGATGTTCAAAAATAAACATGTGAGAAATGCATTCCAGAACATAATCAATTTGTATGTCTCACAGCAATGTTGAAAGGGAATAATTTAGTATTTACCCATTTATCGATGTCCACCGCCATTCCAGGCCACTAGCTGAAACGGCCTCCGTAGGGGCTGGCATGGAATTCTGGAAACATTTGGTTGGCCTCTTTTTGTCCAACTCTTTTTGTCCTTTTCTTCTCAACTCTAAATTGTTTTAGTTTTTTAAGGAGATGTGGTAAACTGTTGCCAGCTATTGGAATGGCTTTATTGTTGGTCAAATCTAAACAAGAAACCTGCAAGAGGTTCTGATGGCCCAATGGAAGGAATAGGCCCATTTGAACTGAAATCGGAGAGCAGGTTATCATTAATGTACTAGTTTCTGGCAAGTCAGTTATGCACAGTTCATGACTTCTTGTTTGTATCAAGTCTTGGCGTATCACTATACCTCACTTCTCTGTGAGAAACACTGTGGGTGTAGAAGAGTTATCACTTAGAGTAGTTTGCTTACCATCAACTTAGAAATTGGAGGAATGTCTGTGAATGACATTTCTCTGCTCTTTTTTATGCCAAAATGGGTAAATGCCTAATGATGTTGCTGTCGTGTTGTCATCTTCTCGTCTTAGTCATAGGAATAGCGTTGATAGTTGATGATTATTTTATGAAAAAGATGAACAATAATTATGTCATAGTTTCCGTTAACGAAATGAACACTAGTGTACAAAAGAATGATTATAGAGTCAGATTATATTACACCACAATTATTTTACAATGAAAAGAGACACTAAGTGAGAAAAGCTTTTTATGTGTTTTTGTCATTTATATATGGTAGAAAATGTCTCATTTCCCAGAAGAATAACATGACATTCTGATTCCTGTGATGTTTTTATGGGTTATGAAACAACACTTAACAGAAAGCTGAACCATGATGACCATTTATGAGCACTTGGGTTCCCACCTATTAAATTAACATTAACATGAATAGTTACTGTGTACATTTATAAATTATTTAATTGCAATTAACAATTAACAAACAGCAAAAACAAATAGGTTAAATAAAGCACAACAAATGTAATAGATTAAGTAAAAGTCACATCACAGTCTTGAGATGATACACTCCAATATATATTTACATTATCTTAACTGAACTGCCTAATAATCCATTGCCTTATATATACATTACAGGATATTATATATTTTTATTATTATTATTTTTTTTAGGCTTGTTAACTATCCATGATTAAGTATAAAAAGAAGTATAAAGAGTTATGCCTTGTTTGAGAATCAGAGCAGTAAACATTTCTTAGTGAATTGCTAATTCTCAGGCTATGTGTTTTAGAGCTTTGAGAGTGGTGCTGGTTAATAGACAGATTGCAGGTTCAAACCCAGCAAAAAAACAACAACCAGGAACTTTCATCATTGTGTGGTAAAAAAAAAAAAAAAAAAAAAACACCAACCAAAAAACCTTGACCTCAGGATACCCCAGTAGAACTGAACTTGTTGTAAAAGTGCACTATCTAGCTTTAGCTAAATTATGTTAGTCATTGAAATTAGTAGTCATTAGTATACTGAAAACTCTTTAGAGGGAAAGCCATTGGCTCAGTATGCTCATTAAATGGCTCATTAAATGTCATAATAACAATTAAACAAATAAAAACAGTCTTAACAAAACAACAAGCAGAACATTTTATAATATGCAAAGTAGAAAGTTTTTCTCTGAGGAACCAAGAAAGGCATTGTTTCCTCAAAAAAATCTGATGAAAAAATAATTGACAGTACATAATAGACAACCAAACAAATACATTTTATTATTCACTTGTTTTTTTGAAGAGATACTGTCTAATTCCAACATTAGATGATAAGGTTTCAGAAGAAAGCAGTATGTTTTTTGGCTCCCTTGAGCTTTTGTGTTCTCATTGGCCACGTGCACAAGCAGCTAAATACAGCCGTCATCATATATGTGAATGAACGGTCAGCTTGTCGTCACTCACTGTAAGAATCAATGATGCCACAACATACAGCTTCTATTTGTGAAACTGCCAAGATTTAAATTCCAGAAGAAATGAGGTGAGGATGTGTTGTTTTGTGTTTTAACTCAATATTACAGGTTTTTACTATGGCACTTTTTAATATTTTTACTTTTACTAAGGTAACTTGTTAATGTATTGTTAGCTGACTTTGTCTTGTTGTATTGTGTTAGGCTACGTCTACATTAATCCGGATACATTTGAAAATTGCGTTTTTGTTTAAAAACGTTTTCCGACGTTTCTATGTGGATAAAACACTTTTCGAAAACGCCTAAAACCGCTAAATTCACTTTACTGTTCATGCTTATTTAACCTCACAAAAGCTCACTGAGATAGGCTACAGACGGAAAAAATAAATAGCCTAATAAAGTTATTGCGCAATTCTTCTGACAGGATCATTTTATTTAACAAAATATCTCAGCATTCACCGATGTGTTCAGGTTCAGAATATTAAATCTCACTCACCATTATATGTTTGGTGTAAAACGCGACTGCTCTCATGTTTTACCGCAGGACAACAAATGTGAGTAAACTCTGCTATATCACTACAACGTTAGAACGCTGTTTTCAAATGTATCCACTTTGGAGAGCATTTTCAAAAAGCTTAGTTTTCATAAATAAAAACACAGTCTCAGTGTCAAGTCAAATTTATATAGTGCTTTTTACAATACAAATTGATTCAAAGCAGCTTTACAAAGATAACAGGAAAATAATGCAACAAAGTTTGTCTCTAGAAGAAAATAGCGTCACAGTCCAGCTTTAGTAAGTTCAGTGATGTTTAATTTTAGTTGTAAAAAGTTATTAATTTAGTTCATTTATATAGTCGCTCTGGAGAAAACCGTGATGTCATCGTCCAGCTCAGTTCAGTTCTCATATAATGGTGTCAATGCAGGCAGAGCAATAACATTGTTGAATATTAAATTAAATGTCCCCAACTAAGCAAGCCAAAAGTGACAAAGGCGACAGTGGCAACTCCATCAGTGGCAGAATGGAGAAAAAAGCCTTGGGAGAAACCAGGCTCAGTCGGCCAACGAACAAACAGTCTGTGATAATGATTCAGGCAGTATTATAGGTCAGTGTGGACGGAAAGCCAAAACGGAGAGAAAAAGATGCGTTTTCAAACGAACACAAGGCCTTAGTTTTGAAAAATCATCTGCTGAAGTCATTGATATAGATATGCATACTGTCCATGCGTCTAACTATGGTCACAGACGCTCAATCAACTTGCTCTCGAATGTTCATGGACCAGATTTGACAGTTCCAGTATGACGGACGGCTTACCTATAGTAGCTCATAGAAAAAGCCGCTAATGATTTATATATAATATATGGTTGTCACTTCTCTACTGCAAGCTTAATCTTGTTCTGTACACAGAGAGATTGGTCATTCCTCAGGTAATTTGCATAAGTAAATCTGCATAAGTGTACAGAACCGAACTGAACAACTAGCTGGTAATGCGATGATCATTCTCTTTTGGGCACTGACAGCTTGTCAGAGCTGCTAGAAAATCAGAGAAACACAGGAACGTGTCTTGACTCATTGACACATTTTGATTCGGTCTCTCTCCACCGCAGTTTCTCTCACAAGATCTGCAGTCTCAGGGAAGCAGGTACAGACTCAGTCTCCAATCGCTAATATTACTTTGGTCAACTCCACCAAATGGATTGAATGAAACTACTGGCATCCATGTTTCTTGTTTACTACGAGAAGCCAAAACTGTTTCTATCTGTGTCAATCATTGCAATTTCATTGAGCTACTCAAATGTTAGCGTGAATGGGGGTAAATGCTAGCCTGGCAAGCCAGACCCACATCAAAATGTTGAGGCTCAATCCGAGGGGCGGGATAAATATGGTGTTATATGTGTGCCTCAATCCTGAGCGAGTAATTGTAAGTTTTGAGCACAGAGAACTATATTTTGCAAGCACATTACATTATATTTTGAACAGAAATGAGCAATCGCAAAAAAATATATAAGTTTGAGCAAAGAAAAAACGATTCCGTGCTCAATAAATGTGTTTGCTGGGTTGCTATTATCCATATTAACGTGCAATAATAACCCCTCTCACACAGTTTACTCAGGTGCTCTCTCACAAACTTATTCTCTGCGCTCCTGTCAAGTCCCTCTCTCTCTCTCTGATTCACACGCTCGCTCAACTTACAACAGCGTTACAAGTGTGCCACAAAATCAACCCATCTGAAAATTAAAGGTCAATTGTGATTGGCTGTTGGTCTCCAATCAAATCGCTAGTAGAACCAAAGCCCGTCTTGTAGAACTATCCATAGATATCCATATATATCCATATCCATATATAATCATTTATTATATGATATCTATGGAACTATCTACAGCATCCCGGAAGCTTACTGAAAAAAAAAAATCAAAAAAAAAAAACTGACTACAGCGAGACTAATGGATTAAAACACATTTTGGTAAGTATTTTTTAAAATTATTAACTTAAAAGTGCCTTGTAAGTTTGTGAGAGAGCACCTGAGTAAACTGCGTGAGAGGGGTTATTATTGCACGTTAATATGGATAATAGCAAACAAGCAAATACATTTATTGAGCACGGAATCGTTTTTTCTTTGCTCAAACAAATTTTTTTCTTTGCGATTATTAATTTCTGTTCAAAATATAATGTAATGTGCTTGCAAAATATAGTTCTCAAAACGTACAATTACTCGCTCAGGATTGAGGCACACATAGAATGCCATAGATAAATGGTTGTCTTTCAAATTCCCTCTGCACGCAATAGGATAGCGCTACAACCAAGCCAGAGCGTTTTCCCACCAGGAGCTAGTTGATAGATTAAACTTTTGCGGTATCTGGTCGGCAAAACTACGAACACATCTTCCTTTTTTAAGAATGACTCAAGTGCCGTTCTTTGTTTTGTTTTGTTTTTCTCAAAGAAAAGCTTAACCGATTCGAAAGACCGCTGTTCGCCAGCAGCAGCAGCTCTTCTTTGTTTTCAAGTAGCAGGGAATTCACACGGAACCATCACAACTCTGTCGTCATTATGTTAAGTCCGCTCACCGACTCTATACATGATGTGATTGGCCTGACTAGAGTTTGTTTTTTCCAGCTCGAAAGTCAACGGAGAGTTGCTAGACTACCCTGGGTGCAAAATAAAATTTGCTGCCACTAGGGTGCGTCTAGATTTCTAAGCTAGGTAAATGCAGGAATTCTGGAATTCATATTAATTTGTAGGTTACACTTCTACATTCTACTATCAATGTCAACTAACTCTCATTAGAGTATTAGTAGACTGTTAGGTTAGGGTTGCTAGAATAAGTTGAAATAAACTTGCAAAGTTACTTATAGTCGGTAGAATGTCTGTTGGTGGACCATTGAAATAAAGTGTTACTGTTTTGTATGACAAACATTAACATGTTATGATGTTGTGATAAGGGCTTAAAAGCTAACTCACTCTAAAGGTGACCATTATCCATTATGTGATCAAAACTAAATACAGTTAACACCTATGCACACTAAAGTGGAGATGATCTGCCCAGCAGCAGGAAGAACATATCCATGAGTGTAGTCCCTGTGAAACCTCCAGAGCCTCCAAGCATGATGAAGTTTATCATTAGACACTGTGAGCGCAGGTACGTTTTCATGCGTCATTTGATTAATAGAATAATTTCTGGGTAACGTCCTTATACATTGTTGTCTCTGGTGGGCCTCAAAAGTGAAGTGTTGATTAATGGGAAGAGGCATGGAAATGGTAATCTCCTCTTTTGAAATCCATGACCTACTTTTTTGCACTAGTTTTAACTTCTACCACTTCTTAGGACCTTGGTCTCTCATTTCTTATATTTAGTAATAAAACATTTCTGTCAGGTCACCACCATAGTTCCAATGAGTCAATGTTTTACACACACACACACACACACACACACACACACACACACACACACACACACACACACACACACACACACACACACATATACATATATACATATTTACATATATCTATTAGTCAGTAGACTTGTGCGTAGTTGTCTAGCCTATATATGTAATGCATCATTGATCTATTCAATTCACTTTATACTTTTACTCAAAAGCATCTTACCATACATTTCAACCTCAGATTCAGATATTGAATTCTCCTTCATATTAAAATCTTTAGTATTTTGTTTGACAAGGTCAGTCAACAGCTATTTCCTCCATTCGAGATTGAGATGATAATGAGATACATTGTATGTATTTTGTGCAGTCATTTAATATTCCTTTTGGGTTCAGAAATGAAGCGGGTAGTCGTAGGCATCAGGCGACCTTGGACAACATGCCTGTTAATCAGAAACTGCTCTGCTTTCAAATATGACTTGTAAATGTCTTATAAATCGCATTATTTTCCTACACAGTTTATAAAATATATAATATTTTATTTGTATATGTTAAAAAGACATTATAGTTCGACAGTGTCACCTTGTCTGTTCAGGCTTTTATTTTGAAAAGCGGCGTTCTTCTTCTTCGGAAAGTTCGGATGTTTTTTATGACGCTAAAACTTCCTGTTACTCTCTCTTCACAATGTGGTGCTCACGCGTCGTCGGAAGAACGGTAAAAACTTGTAACCACTTTAATTATTTATCGTGTTCATCCATTTGAATCTTGTAAAGAAAGAGTTTACATTGTGATTTAATTTATTTTTGTATTGCTCGTACATGTTATTTTTTTAAGAGCTCCGAACTGTGATGGTGTGTCGAGCTAGAGAGCATGGTAGCTGATGGCAGAAACTCTTTGAATTAGCGCCCTTGGAGAAGCGGAATGAGGTATGAAGGAAAATGTGTGGAGTTTGTATTATCAAAAAGAGATTTTGTTTAAAGGTACAATATGCAAGAATTTTGCATTAAAATATCCCATAATCTCAAGGCCAGTGTTATATATTTTGTTAAGTTGATTACTTACAATATCCCAAATGTTTCCAACTATTTTTAAATCGATTGCAGCTGGTTCTGTCGACAAAGCATGCTTAATTTTATATTTTCCAAATGTAGCATTCGGTAATAGTTATGTTTAAGGGAAGTATTATTGCTTTAGATTTGTGTTTAGTTTATTGACATTGTTTATCACGTCTGGTGTTTATGGCCATGTAAATAAATATAGCATGTGTTATACATAAAGATTAATCAGTATTTTGGCAAATGATGTGGGTATGTTTGAATGTACTTTTACAACATTTGTTTAGAACACGTAAAACTGCGCCGCGTTATCACAACAATGAATTCGACATACAGTAACATCTATGATAACCAATTTAGTATTAAACCTTACTTTTCTTGCGGTTAATTCATTTTAATGAAATAAAAGTGCGATGAGGTTCAAGAGTCAGGAAGGAAGAAGACAGGGGTCGGCGTGACTGGGACTCGTACTTTATTAAAATAAAGCAAAACAAACAAAAGTCGCGCACAACACGCATTCACCGTGGCAACCGCGACGGCATAAAACAGTTCAAAAATGTGAGCTCGGATCCACCGGTTTTCTTTCTCTGCGTCCAATTTTCTCTTCAGTCTCTCTCTCGTTCCAGCGCGCGGCTTATAAGCGGTCTCTCCACGCGGATCACTGCAATAAGACACAGGTGTTCGTCATTTTCACTTGACCTACTTGCTCGTCTCTTCTCTCTCCCATTACAGACCGCGCTGAACCACGCCACCCTCGCCACAAAAAGCATGTCATTATAAAAAAAGAACTTAGCCTCATCCATGAACATGATTTCTCGATTCCCGTCTGACTGATTTACATCCACGGTGGAGTTTAAAACGACAGTTCCCATCATTCCACGCTCCTTCACATCGTCGTCAAGCTACGCCGTTGTTGTTGTTTGGAATGTAGCGCCCTCTAGAGGCAGAAAATTCTTGCATATTGTAGCTTTAAGGAAACGAGAATGTCAATACTTCATTTGTTTATGGGTTTATTGCACATTTCATCAATACAAAAACATATTCTTTCTGTGAACAATTATAATATATTGTATTTCATTTAAAAGAAGCATGTGATATTTCATTTGTCATAAAGGCTTAAAAACATATTTCATTTCATATTGGTCATCTGTTGAAATGATTTGTATTGTGTGTAAACATGATTCATATGTGAACATAATTTATGTGCAAATTATTTGTGAAGCTACATAGAAGCATTTTGTGTTTCTTCTGTAGTTTTCACGGTGTGCATGGTGCTCGTTGGACACCCGTTTGAAACTCTCTGCGTCTTGATGAATATATCCAAGGGGCCGCTACATGACTTTCTGTAATTACTGATGGATAATTGACAGTTGGTTTCATTTTAAAAGACAAAATGTTTCTATGTCAATGTTTTGGGGTCCAAATTGCATTATTGCTTAACATAAGATTGGTTTTCTACCAAATTAGGATGCTTACCTCACATGGTGGGATCCCAATCCCATTTTTTTCAAACGGCTTTTTATTGGTCTCAATTGTCAGTACAGTTCCCTTCCTAATAATTATAGGTCTTATTTTGTATCTCAGCTTGATCACTTATGAGGAAAAGTCACCTAAACGGCCGTCATTCAGGTCATGTATCAATGTCCCAAAATATCAAACTCCATTTTTCTTAAGTGTTCTCTGTACAGAAGTTTAGTATATTTAAAACTTTCATGCATCAGACTTGCCATATGTTGCTAAGACAAAGATCAATACTTCCTCTGCTAGGCCCCCAAGCGATTCAGGATGCTAAAGCTAATTAAAATTGCCCTAAAACCACATACTGACATCTGCAATATTATTTTAGGTCAGCATAACCTATTCTCTGCAACATTTCTTCTAGAAGAATATACTCTAAAATTGATTTTTTTTTTTTTTTTAGCTGGGGCGAGCCATATCACTATAGAGGAAATTGCATCATCATGGTGAGATATTCTATGAGAGTTTGTGGAATTTCTACAGAGTTTATAGATTTAAAATGATCCAATTATCTTTGAATTCTTTGCAAAAAGGTCATCTAATCTGTTCGGTTTCAACAAGACATGTAACATTGTTATGTTCTAGACAGTTGTATGCATAAAAAAGAGTGGTTGATGTTTAATCATCTAGACTAGACAAATGTCACAGTTTCTGGCCCATGTAGAAACATGAAAGATGATTAACCCTTGGTTTCATGGTTAAGGCTTAAGCTTGTTCCAGACTCTGTTTTAACTGAAAGCAACTTACACTGACATTTGTTTTAAGATGCACATCAGTAGTGTTTTTTTTTTAATTTATTTTTTTAAGGCACGTTTATAAAAGCTACTTAAATGCCCTATTCCTGGCTTAGTCTAAGCCTTGTCTGTTAAACCGGGCCTGTCATATTACAAATATGCTCTAATGTTATGAACTCCAGTGCAACTTACACTATATGGGCAAAAGTATTGGGACACACTTCTTACTATTTTAATTCGGGTGTTTCAATCAGACCCATTGCAACACGTGAATAACATAAAGCACCCATTGAGTTTGCACTTACAAACATTTGGGTCGTTCTGAAGAGCTCAGTGAATTCAAGCATGGTACTGTGATAGCATGGCATCTTTACAATAAGTCAGTTTGAGAAATGTCTTCCCTGCTAGATATTCCACGGTCAACTGTAAGTGGTATTATTGGAAAGTGGAAGCATTTAGGAACAGCAGCTACTCAGTCACGAAGTGAAAGAACACAAAGTCACAGAGCAGGGTCAACAAGTGCTGAGGTGTGTAAAAGTCATCAATACTCTGCTGATTCCATAGCTGAAGAGTTCCAAACTTCGACTGCCATTTAATATCAGCACAAAAACTGTGCGGTGGGAGCTTCATGGAATTGGATTTCATGGCCAAAAATCTGCATGCAAGCCTCACATCCAAGCGTCGGATGGAGTGGTGCAAAACTCCATGATAAAAGTAAGTAAAAGTAAAACTCCCTGTTAAAAACACGCTGGACTCTAGAGCAGTGAATATGTGTTCTGTGGAGTGACGAATCACGCTTCTCTGTTTGGCCGTCTGATGGGTGAGTCTGGGTTTGGTAGATGACGGGAGAATGTTACCTGCCTGACTGCATTGTGCCAACTGTGAAGTGGAGGAGGGATGGTACGGGGCTGTCTTTTGTGTGAACAGTTTGGGGAAGACCCTTTTCTATTCCAGCATGACTGTGCCCCAGTGTACAAAGCAAGGTTCATAAAGACATGGTTGGATAAGTTTGGTCAAGTCAAGTCAAGTCATCTTCATTTATACAGTGCTTTTAACAATGTAGATAGTTACAAAGCGGCTTTACATTGAAAATAGGAAATTAAAGTAACAGAGACTTTACAGCAGCTCTAGAATAAAGTTATTGTCCAGCTAAAGTTAGTTTTGATTGATTCACTTCCGTCGCAACGATCATTAGTTATTAACTTAGGGGCCGCTAACACGACACCATTTTAACAGAAAACTCTTTAAGTTCTTTCTGCGCAAACTTCAAAAACGCGAACCAGTGAGAACGCTGATGGCGTGCACATGCACATTATGAGTTCAGTCTATAGGTATGTGCATTTGAATATATGTGTGCAGGCGTGTAATCCTTCCCTACAAACCAACCCTCAACAAACTACTTGTCTGGCCTTAAAATTTATAATACAGAATTTTTATCGCTTCCGCGTAGCCACGCGAACCGGAATTATCCCGACAACGCTTTATCTGTAGAGAGGTAAAGGGAAGGGAAGGAGGCCTTCACAGGGGAGAGGACTAGTTGACACTTCAGGACTGCATTGTCGTTGCGTCCTGGCGCAGGTCCTTCATCAGATCTGGATACGGCTTGGATCCGGCGGACTGCGGTAAACCTCGGGATAAACAGAGAGACTAATATTAGCGTAGATTCCATTCTTCTCATGATGTTACGAGTACATCAGGATTTATGGGAAGTGTTCCCAGTTCCGGCTGACCTGATCTATGCAGTCTAACATTGAATTATAGAAGTCTATAATGTGTTATGTGAATGCTAGGTCAAAGAGATGTGTTTTTAGTCTAGCTTTGAACTGACAGAGTGTGTCTGCTTCCCGGACAATGGTAGGAAGACTGTTCCAAAGTTTTGGTGCTAAATAGGAAAAGGATCTACCGCCAGCAGTCGATTTTGATATTCTAGGTATTATCAACTGGCCGGAATTTTGAGATCGCAATAGACGTGAAGGACTATAATGTGTTAAGAGCTCGCTCAAGTACTGCGGAGCTAAACCATTTAGTGCTTTGTAAGTAATCAGCAATATTAAAAAATGTATACGATGTTTAATAGGGAGCCAATGCAGTGTTGACAGAACAGGGCTAATATGGTCATACATCCTGGTTCTGGTAAGAACTCGAGATGCTGCGTTTTGGACCAGTTGTAGTTTGTTTATTAAGCGTGCAGGGCAACCACCCATAATAGCATTACAATAAAATCTAGCCTTGAGGTCATGAACGCATGAACTAATTGTTCCGCATTTGTCAATGAGAGCATATGACGTCATTTAGATATATTTTTAAGATGGAAAAATGCGGTTTTACAGATACTAGACACGTAACTTTCAAATGAAAGATTGGTATCAAAGAGCACACCCATATACATGGGTATATCTATATTTCACTTACATACGTAAGTATTTAGTTTCAATATACAGTTTTGCCCTCAGTCCACATTATTTTGCCAAACATTAAAACTAACAAATAAAATATAATGATAGAAAACAGGCTGTCAAGACATACCATCTGATTAGAAAAAAAAAAAAAAACTATTTGTGAAACTTATAATACATCTGTTTGTTCTGCATGCTAATTAAGCTTCACCTTTGCAACTAATCATTTTATCTTGTCTTTTTTTTTTTTTTTTTACTCATTTTTAAGTGAACAACAAACCCTTGTGCACTATATTTAAATTTCTCCCAGATGGATGCCAAATGCTTGCACAATTTTGCATTCATTTATAACAGCTGCCGAAACATGACAGCCTTGCAATGAGTGCAAAGTACGTTTAGCATGATAATATAGCTGTGATTTTATGGAAAGATTATCAAGAGAAGTGCTGAAAATGCAGTGACTTTAAGCAAAGAAATAAATAAAATAAAAACTGTCATATACACAAGCAAACAAATTCAAACTATTGGCTAGATTGCAGCTCAGTGATAGGAGGTGATAAGCGCCTGGGCAAATACTGAAACGCCTGAGCAAAGTCTTATAGATCATTCATGCATAAAAATACACCACATGTATAACACTAAGTGACATGCCGTCCAATTCGTATATGGTGCACTCTGCTCCCTGCTACGGTTACTGAACTGCTTTCTGCAGTTACTAATGTAATAAGAATTCCATGATATCCTTGTGAAGTTATTACCACAAACCATTAACCACTAACACTAACCACTAACTGAAGTTATTAACACTAACCATATCCTGGGGTGTGCAATCATTTGAGATGCTGTGGGGAGAGGCGGTGAAAGTGTGGGTCGTATTTCTTGGTTTCATTTTGAAAGGGTATTTGTTGTGGATACTTAGATTAGGTGACTTTGTTTATACTCTGTTTTCTCTGTGAGACTCTGTAGCCTGTGTTTCAGAAAACCAGTTCAATACTTAAAGGTACAATATGTAAGAATTTTGTATAAAAATATCTAAAAACCACTTGCACAGTGTTATATATTTCTTTCATTGTTTGCTTACATTATCCTAAATGTTTCCAAGAATTTGTGAATTCAGAGAAAATTTTAAATAGTGCCCGTCCCTTGTAACTTGTGGCCTGTCAATGACGTAATATCCGCGTTATCCCTGGTTTCCGCTTGTACTGCCATAGTAACCATGGTGACAGACGTGGACAACTGCGTTACGTCTAGCAGCACGCTCACGCTGTTGTTGTTTCGTTCAAACATTATGGACCATGGCAAGCAGACTTTGGGACAAATAAAACGAGGATCAATATCAGCGTGGCGTTTTCGAGATGCCGAGAGCTCCATGTCCACGACTAACTTCGACTTGACAAAGCTTCACGAGTCACGACTTGACAGGGTACACACACTCTTTATGTACTTTATTAGACAGGTGAGCAAATGTACATAAAACAAATCGATGTTATATATCTCAACATGATGAAATGTTAGAATATGATCAGTATGTAGCTTACTGCTAGTCTCATACAGACAAACTAACACATAGAATAACATTATAACTTTCAACACACTCAAATGCAGTTTAGAGTGATAGTGTAGACCAAGTGAAACGGCGCTGCGTTACCTCACAAGTTTCATTCGTCAAATAAACTGACATGTGCGAGTAGTAATTCAGAATTTCGAATGAAATGTCCTCATTCCTCATTTCAAGCAGCATCAACACCAACACCAAAGCAATTAAAGCATTTATTGCCATGAACATAATTATAATGGGTGAAGGGAAAATACCTGCAGTGATGGGTTACTGGGCAGAAGACACAAGATATGACAAAATAGCAGACATCATGTCAGTGAAGAGCTTCAAAAGCTTGTCCAGGATGCTCCATTTTCAAGATTTAATTTA
Source organism: Rutilus rutilus (assembly GCF_951802725.1). Classification (NCBI taxonomy): domain Eukaryota; kingdom Metazoa; phylum Chordata; class Actinopteri; order Cypriniformes; family Leuciscidae; genus Rutilus; species Rutilus rutilus. The sequence continues at coordinate 3,971,998 of NC_140230.1, read as the reverse complement.
CAGCATGACTTCGGTATCCAATGAATAATTGTTTTTACAAAGTAAACTTGTGCTGAACCACAAGACTAAGCGCATCAGAATAGTGTGTCCCAACATTATCTGTTGCTAGGAACTGTTTCCTTCCATTTCACTGCCAGTAATGTTTGGCCTTTGCTGCTGCGTCCAAGAATGGTTAGAAAGAATATTAACAGAAAGCAATGACACAAAAAAAATATTGTTATCTAGTATTTTGAAATGTATCTGTGTGGCATTAAAGTGTTAATTAAATATGAGCTTGTATTATAAATCCATTCTTTCTTTATTATGATGTTGACAAGGGTTCCATTAATTTATATTTCTAAGTTATCCATCTATAACACTTCGACTAAACCGTGAACTTACCTAACAAAAATGGCCAAGCTCAGTATATATTATAAATGTAAATTCACAATATTACATTATAACGGTTATGCTAAATGTTACAACAGAGTTGCACAAGCACTGTTGCCTGTACTATTGAGCATGCATTTGACCGACTTAATAACATCAGTGTTTTTAAATGTAAAACACTGACATGTAGGTCCTGCAGCTGTTGTCGAGTTGTGTTTAGCATGTTATGGGTGATGGTGCTGTATTGATGAATGACCCCCACTGCAATCGTCCAGAAAGTGCAAGGGTTAATATGAAGCTGCCACGATATTATGAGTTTGTGCCTCCGGAGCCTTACTTTGCCCATGTGATGCTAGCAACATAATGAGCTGGATGGTGATAAGAAGATGATGTAGTCCACATGGTGCTGGTGCTTGAGAGTCCAAAGCTTCTAATCCAACTATACCTCACTCTATTGGGAAGTAGCCGGACTACTTCACTCATATTGCAGCAGAGGTGGAAAAGAAGCAAGATCAGCTGATCCAAAAGAAAGGTGAGAGTTTGCGGTTGTGTAATGTGCAACTGTGCATACAATGAAGGTATCCACGATTTGACTAGTCGTACAAATTTCAAGTAATGCCATTCGGGCTCTACAACACCCCAACCAGCTTTGATCAGCTCATGGAGAGAGTGCTGACAGCAGTTCCCAGCAGTCATCGTGTTGTGTGCCTCGATGACCTGATAAACTGTTAGAAAAAAAAACAAATCTTTACGATGGAGACATAGCTTTGTGGGCAGTGCCCTGAGATAGTGCAACAGATTTTGAGTCCTGGTTTATGGTCCTTTCCCTATCCCGTTTCCTTCTCTCCACTCCCATAGCCGCGGGAACATCTTTTATCAGGGGGGGTGAGGCTTGATAGGGTGGGGCTGTGCTGTGGTAGAGTATTTTAAACATAATCCTAATATTAAACAGCCCAAACTAGAAGATGAACATACAAATGAATGAGGACAGAGTTATAGAGAACGCTCAGAACTCATGATACATATTAAAAAGCCAGAACAAATATCTGCAGCTTACCTTATGATACTCGCTCAGGAGTGCAAAAACGTTCAAAGGAAAAACGCAAGACGCGTGCAGTGGAACGAGGAATAAACGCAAGGTCTGGACTCTCGAGGTGTGCTTTTAGTTTAACTTGTTTTAACTTGAGCGCTGCGTTTTTAGAACGCTGTGTCAATGCGCGAGAAGCGAGCGCAACAGTTAAACACGGCTAGTGCGTTCACACAGTAAAACAGTGGAAAAGTCGCAGAGTGGAATGGAAAAGCATGTTCTGTCTGAACAGCCCCTAATGCCGATGAATGCTTTAATTAAGACATCTATATTTAATGTTTCACCCTTGTCTGAGAGAACATGCATCAAATGAGTGTCAAATGAGTTCTGAGATGCTGGTCCTCAACCAGCGTAGTCACGTCACTTATACTCCATGCGAGATCGGCTTTTGAAATGGCCTATATTTATTTATCAAAGTCACCATATTCGTCAACATGTAAAAACAAAATAATCTGTTGAGTAATTTTATAAAGGTGGAAAATTAAAAACATGTTGAAAAACAAAACGTTATTTATAGTTTTATCAAATGCAATGGTATTGAGACATTTTGTTAAGAGTCATAAGCATATCCAAATACTTGTTTGGGGCCAACGTATATAGATAATATGTAAATAAATACACATAGATATATTTTAAATGAATCATAGATGAGCTTATAGATTAACTGTGGTTCCCGTACAGTCTTAAATCAGTCACCACTGGCCTCTTCTCAGAGACTCACAGACCTGTTGTATACCCCTCAAACTTTCCCACCTCAATACAATTATCAAGTCTGTAGTTAACTGTGAAATTCCTTCGCACCCCAGTACTGATGAAGGTGTGAGAGATGTTGTTATTCAGCACAAATGTGCATCTGCATGGAGGAGATAGTAGACAGATTGACCAATCAATTGTGTAGAAGCAGTTAAACACACACAAACTCTCAACTTGGTCGATAGAGAGATTAGACCTCAGGGAAGGGCTGTATACTAAATTAGATGTCTGAGTATTTACCAACTGCTTGAACACGATACAAATAGTCTCTCCTCTTTCACTAAGAATTTAAAACATTGTTAAAGAGAAAGTTATCAAATAAGAGATTTAACTGTAAAAGATGTTTCATTCCTGTATGTCACACTTTTACTCCAGTGGATTTTTCTCAGGGTAAGTTTATTTTGAAAGTGCATTTCAATAAAACTACACTGAAGTCAATCTATATAATGATTTGTAAACTGGACTGTTTGTCTGGACAATTTGTCACGTGTGTTTTAGATTTAAGCATTTTATACAATTTATTAAAATGTTAATACAATTTATTATATTATAACTTTTGATTAGCTAACTATAATTTGATGCCATTCATGAATTTTTATATCGTGTTTTACTGTTTGTATTTTGCTGAAAAGCCTATAATAGGTTGTGTAAAGGCAGATACCATTGTAACTAGGGATGGGACGGTATGAAAATTTCATATCACGATAATAGTGACCAAAATTATCGTGATTATCAATATTATCACGGTTTTGTTAAAACGAGATGAAAGTGTTCAAAAATAACTGATGCTCACACTGAAAACATTTCAACAAGTTTTATACTTGAAAATCAACAAACAACAAATAAAACAAGCAGCTCTATGCACTTTTTTAAGCAAGATTATATTCTGTGGCATTTCCTTCCTTAAAATGACTGCCGTCAATAACAACGCATTATAACACAGCGCACATTTATCACAACGGACGCGCGCACGCTCTCGCGTTTCATTCAAATACAACTTGCCGTCTTGCGTCTCCGTTTTCGATTGTATTGAAAATTATTTTGTTGATTTATTGTTTACTAAGTTTGATCATATTTTTGTGATCATGTAAGATTTAAAACATTAATCTGCCTTCCGCCATTCCTTCTCGAATAAAAAAACAACAACATTGCGCGCTGTGCCTGCGTCAGTTGCTGACTGGACAGGATTTACAGAGAGTTATTAAAATCGCGATAATCAAACACGGTTTTAATGATAATTCAATTTTAAACGATAATACTAACCGTCAGTACATTTTATCGTGGTTTATAGTGAAACCGGTAATCGTCTCATCCCTAATTGTAACAACCCTATATCTAAAGTGTGACGGGTTGGCATGTATTAAATGATCTGTATCTGTTTTGTTTTGTTTTCTTCCTGGATGATATAGTAGTAGCTGAAGTGTTAATGTAGAACTACTAATTTGTCCTGCATTACTTCTTGGATAGTTATCTATTAATTATGGACCATAATTCTAAAGTGTTACCAATGTTCTTTACAATAAAGACACAATTTTTTTATCTTTTAGTAACAGAAGTGTTTACTAAAGGGTTATTTGGGAAGGGTTCTTTTTCCTTCTATGGTATTATTGTGAAAACACTCTTTTAGACCCTTTATTCTCAAGACTGTAGAGAATAAAAGCAATTAGACTTTTGATTCCAAACCTTATAGTTGATATACGTAATGAGCAACTCAACAGACAGCAACTGACAATTTCCCCATGTGACAACTAGCCCCAGTCCTATTATAGTAAATGCACACTTGTCATTATATTCAGGGAATTTGTAAAGTATAGGCCTACATTTTTTCAAATATTTTAGTAATTTGCACAGAACTAGTAATATGCACAAAAAGGTACCTGTAAACCGATTAAATGTAGGCTGTCAGGCTTAAGATAGCAATGGTGTAGTGTTGAAATAGTGGAGAGATTTATTTTTTTATTTTTTATTTTTTGCATTACAGCATTCATCCTCAAACATGAAAGGGACGCATCCACATTCACAAGCTTAACTTCGCCAACACTGCATTTTATTTGCAGACAATAAAAAAAAAAGTTTTAGAGTATTCTTGTGAGCTGCATTTTTCCAGCACAATCTTGCTCATCGTTTCACTAAGAGGCGTTAAAAGAACATCTTGGATTATTACTGTGTAAGAAGAGAGATCCTTTTTTAAATAATCCTCCTAATCTGTAAACATGCTGGAATCCTTTCAATTCAATTGCTCTTAGACAAGAAATCCCCCAAATCATCGTACTGCCAAACAGTGTCTCAAGCTAAACTAGGTCGTTTCCCTTAATTCGCTCATTACGCAAACCTTTTCATTTATTTTCAACAGCCTTAAACCACAATTCTAAAATAAGTACCAAAATCTGAAGCAGAGAATGTGAAGGCATTGTCGGAATTACCAGGAAGCGTGGAAAGTGAATCAGGAAATATCCATTCACTGGGAAACATGTTCAAACCTGATGAATATATTAATCGCAAGAGCACAATCCGTTAATACAGACGTACACAAATTAAATACACTCAACATCTGGTGTTTTATAAAGACTGGTTCATTTTCACAAGAAACATCAATGATATTCTCGACAACTTCCCTTCAGCACGTTAAAAAATAAAGGCCTGGTTTCACAGACAGGGCTTAGATTAAGCCAGGACTAGGTCTTAGTTCAGTTAGCCTAGAACATTTAAGTAGCTTTTATAAACGTGCCTTAGAAAAAAACAAAAACATTATTGATGTGCATCTTGGGACAAAACAATGGCACTGACATATTTTAAGACATTTAAGTGCAAGTATCTTTCAGTTAAAACATCTCAATAATGCATTTTAGTCTGGGACCAGGCTAAAGTTCCCCTGTAGTCAATAATTTTATCCCTAAAGAAACTCATCTTTGATCACCAAAATTACATATTTAAACATTTTTCTTTGAAAAATTATTTTGTCATGCCTTAAAATAGCTTGAATGTAACTTTACACCCTTGCCTCATTTAGTATACACAGTTCTATGAATATGCAATGAGCCCCGCCTCCACTCACTCACTCACTCAGCTCAGAAATACACTGGTTGACGATCACACGTTGATCTGATTGGTTACAAGGTAGTTTGTGACGTCAGAAACACCAGTGATTTCAAACCGTGTTTTTGAGACTGTCTTTGGTTCACTGCAGTTTTAAGGAGAAAATACTCAGCAATGGTGTTGACTTTGCACATGGTTTGTCTTACAGCATATTTAAAACACCACTTAGACATATATAAACAACATTAAAAGCTTGATTTTCACCACATGGGGACTTTAAGCCTTGTCTGTGAAACCAGGGGATAGGGGGCTAATTCACTAAAAGGATTTAAGATAATTCACTAAAAGAGTTTGCTTCTTATAACTAGGGATGTCCCGATCAGGTTTTTTTGCCCTCGAGTCCGAGTCCGAGTCATTTGATTTTGAGTATCTGCCGATACCGAGTCCCGATCCGATACTTAATAGATAAAAAAAAAGAATAAAGAAGAGCGAAAAAACAGATCCAGGATGTTCCTTATTTTTTATTTAATTCACCTTATTTTAACATTCAACAACTCTGTTAACAAACAGAGCACTTCTGTGAGTTAGCTTGAACAATCAAGTAATAAATAAATTCTTCACTTTTGGACTTTAGTGCAACAGCAAATATAAAAAAAGTCTAATATATAAACAAATAGCACCTCAACTTAAAATACCCGGCAGGCATGTAAACAAATAAAAAATAAAAGTGCTACAGTGTTTGCAAAGCCAGTAATGTGCTTTTAGGAACTGCACTCCTAACTCTTACGCCGGTTTCACACTGCATTGTTAGCAGAGCGTGCAGTGCGTATTTTTTCGCCGCCCATGTTAACAGATTAAACCAGGCATTAGAGCATTCACACTGCGCGCGGAGGCGGCGCGGCAGTGCGTAGCAGAGCAGGAGTGCCGCGATCGTTTCGGCGCCGAGTCTATTTTTGCTGCGCCGCTTTTGCTGAATTAAAGTGACAATACATTGATCATGGCCAAAATACACCGCAGTTTTATCCAAAAAGTGCATTGATGAAATCTATTGTGTTTTAAACAGTCAATCAAATGACCAACAGCAATTTAAAAAGAAAACAAATGTCCAAAAACAAACTTGTTGCCATAACAATAAAAACAAAGATGAACCAAAAGTTATATAAATGAAATTATTAATAAAATAAGCTTCTTGACAAGTCTTTTCTCTTAAATGTATTTGAAAACGAAATAAAGCAATGCCAACTTATCCATTATAGAGTAGCCTACTCTGTCTGTAGCCTACACAACTCGCGGTTCAGCCGCGCGTGACAAACGCTGCCAGTGTGAAAGCAAAACGCGCGTGTCCTGCTCCTGCTCACCATACGCACTGCTCCTGCGCTGCTTACGCGCGTGCAGTGTGAAACCGGCGTAACTCTGTGCCACCGCATAACTATAGATGTGTTAAAAAATAATGAGAATATATATACATATATATCCGAGTCCTGATCGGGAGGTAACGTCCGATTCCGATCGAGTCTGAAAACACGTGATCGGGCCCGATTTCCGATCACGAGATCGGATCGGGACATCCCTACTTATAACCACCAATACAAGTTAACCAGGTGATGAATGCACTGCACTAACAGTGAACCATGAATATATATATATATACACATACACTGCTCAAAAAAATTAAGGGAACACTTAAACAACACAATGTAACTCCAAGTCAATCACACTTCTGTGAAATCAAACTGTCCACTTAGGAAGCAACACTGATTGACAATCAATTTCACATGCTGTTGTGCAAATGGAATAGACAATAGGTGGAAATTATAGGCAATTAGCAAGACACCCCCAATAAAGGAGTGGTTCTGCAGGTGGTGACCACAGACCACTTCTCAGTTCCTATGCTTTCTGGCTGATGTTTTGGTCACTTTTGAATGCTGGCGGTGCTTTCACTCTAGTGGTAGCATGAGACGGAGTCTACAACCCACACAAGTGGCTCAGGTAGTGCAGCAACAGATGAAAGCAGGCAGCAGAACGTTCTCCATGGCGTCTCCAGACTCTGTCACGTCTGTCACATGTGCTCAGTGTGAACCTGCTTTAATCTTTGAAGAGCACAGGGCGCCAGTGGCGAATTTGCCAATCTTGGTGTTCTCTGGCAAATGCCAAACGTCCTGCACGGTGTTGGGCTGTAAGCACAACCCCCACCTGTGGACGTCGGGCCCTCATACCACCCTCATGGAGTCTGTTTCTGACCGTTTGAGCAGACACATGCACATTTGTGGCCTACTGGAGGTCATTTTGCAGGGCTCTGGCAGTGTTCCTCCTGCTCCTCCTTGCACAAAGGCGGAGGTAGCGGTCCTGCTGCTGGGTTGTTGCCCTCCTACGGCTTCCTCCACGTCTCCTGATGTACTGGCCTGTCTCCTGGTAGCACCTCCATGCTCTGGACACTATGCTGACAGACACAGCAAACCTTCTTGCCACAGCTCGCATTGATGTGCCATCCTGGATGAGCTGCACTACCTGAGCCACTTGTGTGGGTTGTAGACTCCATCTCATGCTACCACTAGAGTGAATGCACCGCCAGCATTCAAAAGTGACCAAAACATCAGCCAGAAAGCATAGGAACTGAGAAGTGGTCTGTGGTCACCACCTGCAGAACCACTCCTTTATTGGGGGTGTCTTGCTAATTGCCTATAATTTCCACCTATTGTCTATTCCATTTGCACAACAGCATGTGAAATTGATTGTCAATCAGTGTTGCTTCCTAAGTGGACAGTTTGATTTCACAGAAGTGTGATTGACTTGGAGTTACATTGTGTTGTTTAAGTGTTCCCTTAATTTTTTTGAGCAGTGTATATTAAAAAAGTCATTATTTTCAACACAAACTATGTATTATGAATATGAGCGCAACATGCTTCTTCATAATGGTTTTCAATGGAAAAACACTTAAAAATTTCAGTCACCAGACCAGTCACCACAGCACACTACATTTCCCATAATCCTTCCTGGCTCACACCTGCACACACTCATCTAATCATTACACCTGTTCGTATTCATTTCATCATCTCTGTGTATTTAGGAGCTGTTTACATGAGCCCACTTTCAACCAAAAACATTAAACTTTTTATGTGTTTTGGCCAATCGTTTACACATCAATGGCATTTTGAGTGCCTGAAAACTCAAACTTTTGAAAGCGGCCTCCGTGTAAACAACAAAAACGCGAATCTATGAAGACGATGCCGTCATGCACGTGCGTATTACATGTTCAGTCTATAGTGTTTCGTCGCCATCTATCGGACTGGCAGCAGAATAGTTGTTTTCACAGATCCGTGGGAATGGGAATCGTTTTGATAATGGTGTCGTCTGTACGCGGAAAACTCAAAGGAAAAAGTTCGCCATATTAAGCACATTGTTGTCGTGTTTAAATACCCTTAGTTCCTCTGTTTTCAGTCTTTGGTTGTCGGTTGTTGTTTGTGAAAGCTATGTTATGCACATAGTTATGCCTGTCTGCCTTTTTGTTTTATTAAATCACGTTTATATTTGTATTAAGTCTTCATCAGTATTCTTCATCCTCATCATGTGACAAATAAGGTGTAATTTAATATCACTGTCCACATTAGGACTTCGTAAAACTAACTGGCGGGCAAAGGAAGAAAGCCTTGTTTTGCCCTCCTGTAAGTTCCTAAAAGTGTCTGATGTCATGTGAATATTATGATATGATATATATATATATATATATATATATATATATAAAATTGGCAGTTAGTTTGTATATTTCTCCTCTAACAATAAGAATAGTTCTGAAAGAAGTCAGCAAGCAATGAACGCCAGTCTGACTAGCCATATCTGCCGTATATGAGTGAAGCAGAGTGATGGAGATTTCTCTTCCACTTGGCTCCAGCTCTACTCTGGCTTTTTCCATTTGTCATTTGCCCACTCCTCTCTGTAGACAAAATCACACAACTCCTCTCCCGCTCACAAGAGGAAATATCACCATTCATGGAATGACGCTCAGCCAAACCAAATTAGTGGACTGGAACTAACTGATGTATAACTTCTATAAATATATCAACACAGAACACACAGTATGAAAGTGACTTTTAAAAATGTATTTGTTTTACTTTCTATAGTTCAAATGTTGGGTCACATTTTACATTAGTTGTATTTAACTACAATGTACTTGCATAAAAAAAATGTTATGTATAATTTACTACTTATTGTGTTGATGTTGTATTGCAAAACTATGGAGCTCCTAAATGGACATGGTGGTGGAAAAAATATGGAATGGGAGGAAACATATTTTTCAATGCTTTTGCTTTCTCTCACAAAACCTGTTGTGAGCTCAGACAAACACTTCCTGTTTAATGTCCCGCTGGCAGTGTTTCAGACGCTCTGTTCGTTAGCAATGGAGCGGTTCATTGAGTTTGAACTTGGACTCAAATATCAAGAAATGTGGTCAGTACTTAGTTGAAGGAGTTCAGTACAGTTGGCAATATATTCACAGATTCAAACTTCCCGGATCAATAACTCGTGAGCTAAACGTTGTTAAAACACACATGAAACCTCTTTCCAGTCATTCCAGTAGACAGCGAGCTACAACCTAATTTTCCTCAAAAAAGAGTCTTATAATATAAATTGATCTTTATGAGCAGGTGGCTAAGAGACAAGTCCGAAGGGACCGTCTGCAAAGTGCAAAACCCGAAAAGAGTTACTACAAACATTTAACTTCACTGTAACACACTGTAGTGTCATCAGATTCAGTTCACACATCACTGCTCTCCTGCTGGTCACACTACAACACTTAGTTTGATCAAAATGTCTTTTTTTGCATAAGTTTTATGATTATTTATTATGAAATTAAATCAATAACTTTACTGTTATTAAAAAAAATAATAATAATACACTGTTATACAGTGTAATGCCATCAAATTCAGTAAGCAATTATGCAAAAGATATGTTGTAACTAGTATGTTATCTGTGTGCCAACATCATTTATTGTTTTATGTGCTATTACTTGCCAAACTAAACGTTGTAGTATAGCCAGCAGTAGATCAGTGATGTGTGAACCAAATTTAGTGTGTTACAGTGAATTATGTGTTAAAAATTATGCAAATGATAACATATGGAGCTGTCTGAAACACTGCCAGCGGGATATTAAACAGGAAGTGTTTGTCCAAACTCACAATAGGTTTTGCGAGATATCTTTGTGCAAGAACGCAAAAGCTTTAAACAATATTTTTTCCTCCTGTCCCAGAATTTTTCACCACCATTTTCCTATGGGGCTCCATAAAATACACTTGTGCTACTATTGTCACAATTCATTATCATGCTCTGTCTACTTTCCTTGTTATGTTTTTCCCTGTCACCGCTGCCTGAGTTCCCATTCGTTAATTTGTTACCATGGTCGAAAATAAAATGCATGCGTCCGCACGGGCGTTAATGGTGCGGAGCTCTGCTCACTCCGTGGACACGTACAGCGTGTGCATTTTAGTTTCGCTTTTAAATTTGCGCCAATTCGGGGGTGGATTGCTTGAAAGGTGTTCATTAGCCTATTATTCTTAATGAAAAACACAACAACAAAACAGTACAATGACAAATTTGTTTAAATAGGCACTTTTACATTTCACTTTGAGACCAAATATTCCGCCATTAGTTTGTCAGTCAGTTCCTCACTCATGATTAATGAAATCTGACTCTTTGCTGCGACTCTCGTTTAGCTCACGATTTATTAAGCAGACAGGTTCAGTTTTTAATAGTAGTGTCTGTTCTCTAACTCAACTAAATGATTTTATTAAAAAAATAATAATAATGAAAACGGCGGTGGGGGCAGTACCGCGGTGGGCAAGTGATGTAACCGGTTTTTCTTCTGAACACTGGTAACACCGTCAACACCGACTATCGTAGCAAGCCTACTACATGCCTGTAGACTGAACACGTAAAACGCATGTGCATAACGTCACGGTTTTCACAAATGTGTATTTTTGTAGTTAACACGGAGATGATAACGGTACAATAATGGTAACTTTTACTTTGAAAACTGTTTTCAAAAGTTTGTGTTTTTAGGCCCCCAAAACGCCAATGTCATGTAAATGAACGGCCAAAACGCATAAAAAGTTTGTTTGTATGTTTTTAGTTGAAATCAGTGTTGTGTACACGGCCCCTTAAGCTCTCTGTTTCCTCAGTTCATGGTTCTGCATCGTCAATGTTAATGTGTAGAGTGGTTTCATGTTCTTGGTGTTTATTAAAATGTCTCTTTGTAGTTCATTTTGCGTCGCATGCTCTATATTGGATTACTACTACACACTACCCGTGACTGTTATTGAGCTGGATACGGGTAAGGTTAGGGACAGGTTTGGTGGTATGAGCAGGTTTAAGGGTGGATTAAGGTGTAAGGAAAGGTCAACAGTGTAATTAAATTATCCAGGTTTTTTTTTTTTTTTACAATGTAAAAAGCATGTATGTACACAATAACTGCATTGTATCAAATGATTCATTTAAATGTAAGTACATAGTAGTTAAAGACACAATATTATAGTTATAAGAGAAGCATTTCAATTTAACCAGATAGGAAATGATGCCACAAGCTTTCCAGTTTGCTGACAAATTCACTATTTGAAATTATATTTGAAATATTTACAATGTTAAATTATTAAATGAGAGAAACACTAGAGGCTGTTCGGTTAGCCATGCAATAATGTCTGTCGCATGTAAACTCTCTGTGGCACAATGCCATTAAAAAATTCATTTTTATCAAAACATTGAATATAAATGAAAACACAATATTGCATCCTTTTAATTGCATGTAAAGGAGCTTTGGTAGAAAGTGTTCCCTGTTATTTAAGTCCTATGGATGGTAGCATGGCAGACGGTACACTTCCCCTGCAGGGCCAGGGTTATATGCACAGATACAGAGCATGATCCTCTTACGCCTGCTGAAGCTCTCATCTTCCTACACGGATCGTTCAGTTAACACAAGCAAGCTCTCAGTGCTGTGGTCTCTTGCCAAATCTCGCCTCTTTCAATTGGCGTTCCTTTTCTTTCAGCTTTTCTTTATGGAAAGAACTGGTTTGCTGTATTGTATTTGGTTCTAGAGACAATCACTATTGTCCTGTCAGATGTCCAGTTTTTGAGCGCCTCCATTGGGTAGACTTCACAGCATTACATTTTTTAGCAGTGTTAGCTGTTGTACTTTCACTGTAATTTTTACCGTAGTAGATGTACAATTTGTTTTCTAAATGAGAACTGTATCATTGCAGCACGAATACATTATGCTGTTACCTTCATAGCTAGTACTTTTGTTTTTGCAACTTCAAGTAACTCTTTATTAAACTGTTTTGTAACCATAAGTAGGCTTGCTATACAGTGTCAAGAGTGAGTCTGTGAACCCTTCAAAGATATCTGGATTTCTGTATTGTGTACTCATAAAATATTGTCTGATCTTAATTACTAATTTTAAGATTTCCTTGGCATTGAGTAAAAATGTATAGTTTTCTGTTTCATTAGTTTAGCCAGATTGTGCTTGTTAAATTTCGATCAGACCATATTTTATGAGTAGTCATCAATGCAGAAATCTAGATATTTTCACAGTTCACAAATGTATTATTGGGTGTATTAGTCCATACCGTGAAGACTGCGAATTATAATCAGACTTGGGAGTAACATTACTTCACCGCCTTGAGCAAAAAAAACAACAAAACAACAACAACAACAACAACAACAAAAAAGATAGTAAGTAAGCAAAGTACACTTTTCCAGCCAAATGGACACGAATCACCACAATAGTGACTTCACATGAAACCCTATTATTTAACAAAGCAGCCTGATATGGTTGCATTATTTATTTATTTTTGCAGTCATTTGTTGTGACAAATATCTAGCCTGCATCAATTTCAGGCAATTTATTGAATTCTAAATGCAATATTTATTGAAAGAAATTGCTGTTAAATATCGTAAAATTCAGGAATATTTTACTGTGCAATTTGCTATAGGAGTGTGTAAAGTGTGTAAAGGCATCATAAGAACCCATTTAAACCTAGTATTAACATCAAACTGTCCTGATGTGTCCCAAACAAAACAGGGGCTTGGGTTTCAACTTTGGCAGTTTTAAAAGAACAGTACCATAACAAATAAACCCATACCTAAAACTTCCCCAAAACACCTTTGACATAAACATGCATCAACATTGTAACATAGTAATATGTTGTGATGAAAGACCCTCACATAAATGACGTGCAATCACAAGCGCTCACTGTAGACACATTTAAAACGTTACTTTAAGATATATTTTAGATATATAATGCATTATGTCTCAGGCGGCAACTTGTGATCCGATCACCCGAGATGGATGTTGATGTCAGGCGTGAGGCCAAAGATTTTCTTTTCTTGTATGAATCAAGATTCAAAACTTAGGTGAGACTACCAAGGAACTTTATTTTATTTGACATGCTATGCTGCAGGCCTCCTACTTGTCTTTGAGTTATTATTGTCCTTCAGAGGTGTTCGTCCTTCAACAATAAGCCAAATGCTTATAAATTTAGCACATCGCACCCATCACCACATGACACCCTACAAAATATTTCAGGAAACTGAACTCGCTAGCTCAGCCAGGCCTGTTATTCTGCAAATTGTAACAAATGTTGACTTGGAATCAGAGAAAAGACATATACAATGCGTATACGACTGAATTACATTCAATTGTAGGTTTAGATAAAGTCATTAATATGAGCTTTATATGTACAGCCAATATGCTAGTAATATGCATGCTTATAAGCAGTTGTTACGATCAACCTTTTAAAGGGGTGGTTGATTATGATTTCACTTTTTTAACTTTAGTTAGTGTGTAATGTTGCTGTTTGAGCATAAACAACATCTGCAAAGTTACAACGCTCAAAGTTCGGGGCAAAGCAATATGAGCATTGAGCAATATGGCGCCCAGCGTGGCAGACGTGTTTGCGAAGTGCTCCCGTTACCGTTTTTATTTTTGTATTTATTTTAGTGTTACTGTGTACAGTAAATGCAAGGTGCAGGTACGGAAGGATCGTGTACAGCAGAGAAGCACTTTTGAGCATCAAAGCAGCTCATTATGAACTTAATTCGGAACTTTTTAGCCAACCATACCTGGACACCTATTACATCCGGCCAGCACGAACACGGCGGAGACGAGGCAAGAGAGGCGGGCTACATGCTAGGCTAAAGACCAGAGCTACACGACCACCGCTACCGAGTCTGCTGCTAGCTAATGTCCGCTCCCTTGAAAATAAAATGGACGAGCTGAGAACAAGGACAACAACACAGCGTGAAATCAGAGAGTGCTGTACTCTGATTTTCACGGAAACCTGGACTACAGATAATACGCCAGATTCAGCCATCCAACTTCAGACCCACTCTGTACACCGCGGAGACCGCACATCGGCCTCGGGGAAGAACAAAGGTGGCGGCGTCTGTGTCTACACCAACAACAGATGGTGTTTAGACACTCAGGTGATGGAGAAACATTGTTCAGTGGACATAGAGGTGCTGATGGTTAACCCTCTACCGCATGGTGTTGCCATATGGCAACATACTCTTTCTGTTCATTTCCTTGCCACGGTCTCTTTAAGAAAACATTCTCGTGTTTTTTGTTGGAATGAGAAGACCTTAGTTTAGCCAATGATGTGCTTTGGTTAAGTCACATGACATGCAGGTTTTTTTTCTGGCGCGATTTCTGACAGACTGCGTCTCTTGTCGGTAGTTTCTGAAAGCAAATTTAAACGTCATTCAGAAACAAGGACCAGCCCATATCACAAACACACAAAAAACGGAAACTTCACCTCAGGTAAGTTATGATGACATATTCACCACTCAAAAAAGTTTTTATGAAATTAGTTTTTGGTAAATCGATCAAATGTCTATGTTGCCAAGCGGCAACACTGTGCAATAGTGGAATGACATTATTGCAATAGTTTAGCTAGCCAGAAAGGTCAGCTGCAATCTGTTAAGCTGTAACAATAACAATATTAATGCCAGTGATATAATGTTTATTAGTCATATGTTAAGGACTGCCTAGGCATTTGTATTATGGAAAAAAAAATCTAATTTAAATGGCATTTTTACTTTTGATTAGATACAGTATGAATACAGATATATCAGTGAGCACTGCCATATTCTATGGCAAGGTAAAGAAGAGAAGGGCAGAACTGGCTCTTCCTGCAGATGAAAGTGAGGATGAGATAGGATTTAGTGACCATGAGGATGATGTGGATTGGACAGTAGATGGGAGCAGTGATGGAGACAGTTCAGGTAAGTTAGCTCAGAAGCAGACAAGACAGGTATTAGTCTAGCAAACAGTGTTAGGTAGATTATTCTGATGCATCTGGATACGTTAGACTTGTTTTTTATTAATTATAATATGTATTGGACCTACTGTATATTGTCTGTCAACACAAACACTGTATTGTTTTGAATACTTTTTAATCCTTTCAGCAGATGAAGAGCTGCAGTTTGAAACTGAAGAGGGAATTGTGCCAGCAACCGAAGAGAGAGGTACATAAATGCTATCTATTGTTATAGAGAACTGTGTGTGTGTGTGTGTGTGTTCATGTTTTTTCTATCCTGGTGGGGGACTTCAACCTGAATGCACACAGACTCATGGGGACTCGTGTCACCGTGGAGACCTAAATTGAGGAAACAAGCTTATAAATCATACAGGATGAGTTTTTTTTGAAAATGTAAAAATGCAGAAAGTTTTGTGTGATGGGTAATATACAGTTTGTAGTGTATACAAACCATTACATCTATGGAGAGTCCCCACAAAGATAGTGAACCAGACGTGTGTGTGTGTGTGTGAGAGTGATGGGTAGGTTTAGGGCTAGGGTTAGTGTAAGAGGAGAGAATATACAGTTTAGTGTAGTGAACCAGACATGTGTGTGTGTGCGTGTGTAGGTTTGTACTTGTGCAGAAAGTGACAAAGAGACAGAGTTATGGGTCAGGTCAAAGAATAGGTCCAGAAATCGAATCATCCGTAGCTTCCTACATGTTTTTCACATAACATTAATGCATGTTTGCTTATGTTTCATTAGATCAAGAAGAGGTTAGAGCTGCCCTGTGCCCACCATTCCAAAAGACGAAGAACCTGAAATGGAGGAAAAAGAGGAGCACTGCTGCCGTTCCAGGATGGAAGGGCAGCCTCCCTCATGCTGACCATGTTAAGGAGCCCATTGCATACTTCAGGGGTCTTCTGAGCAGAAACACAATTGAAAATATGGTGTTCCAGAGCAATCTCTATGCCATCCAGTGTGACCCAACCACGCCCTTGAATGTCACTTTTGAGGAGATAGAGCAGTTCATGGGGATATGCCTTCACATGTCTGTACATGGCCTGCCACATACCCGAATGTTTTGGGGCACAAAGACAAGAGTGGATTGTGTGGCTGACACAATGTCAATGAAAAGATGGGAGGCTATCAAACGCTTTCTACACTTTGCCAACAATGACGAACAGGTGCCTGCTGGACAGCCTGGCTATGACAAGCTGTTCAAAGTGAGGCCACTCCTAACAGCTTTACAGGAGAGTTTTAATCACATCCCAATGGATGAGCACCTATGTGTTGATGAGCAGATTGTACCATTCAAAGGTAAAAGCCAGCTGAAGCAGTACATTCCAATGAAGCCGAAGCGTTGGGGCTACAAGATCTTTGTGCTGTGTGATCGGAATGGCATCGCCTACAATTTTGATTTCTACACTGGTCCAATCACTTCAGCGGAGGGTTTTCCAGACATTGGTGCCAGCGGAAATATTGTTTTGAAGTTGGCCTCGATTGTGGTGCAGTATATGTCCCACAAAATGTTTTATGACAACTGGTTTTGTGGTGTTGATCTTCAGTTGCAGCTTGAGAAAGTAGGGATCCACAGTGTGGGAACTGTAAGACAAAATCGTCTGGCTGGATGCACCTTCACAGAGGACAAGGTTATGAAGACCTACAGACGTGGAACATATGAAGAAAAAGAGACCACACATGACGGTACAGCACTAACAGCAGTGAAATGGTTCGACAACCGCCCAGTTACCCTCCTGAGCACATTTGCAGCAGCCACTCCAACCTCAAATGTGGAGCGGTGGGACAAGAAGAGGAAGGAGGTCATTACAGTGACGCGTCCAAACATCATTCAACTCTACAACGAAAGCATGGGTGGGGTGGATCTCATGGATTCTCTCATTGCTCTTTACCGCACCAAAATCCGCTCAAAGAAGTGGTACCACCGCATTGTGTTTCATATGTTGGACTTGACCACGGTGGAAAGCTGGCTGCTCTACCGCAGAGACTGTAAGGATGTGGGGCTCACACAAAATGCACAACTGAGTCTGCTTGACTTTAAAATTGACATTGCTCACTGCCTTTGCAAAGAAAACAAGGGAGGGCTGAAGCGCAAAGGTAGGCCCTCACAGAGCACTGAATCAGCTTTGGATGGGAAAAAACATCGGAGACCTGCCTGCCCACTGCCACCACAGCCAGTACGACTGGACCAGACCAACCACTGGCCTACCATGGTGTCTCAAAAAGGCAGGTGCAAGTATCCTGGCTGTAAGGGTATTGTTAGGGTGAAGTGCACCAAATGTGAGGTGTACCTGTGCCTCACCTCTGAAAAAAACTGCTTCGTGAAGCTTCATACAGAAAAAAGGTGAAGTTTCAAGGATTATGGGATGGGGGTCATGTTCAGTCTTTCTCTCATAAGATTGGGTAATGTTGAATTTCCATGAACTGCAATGTTTTTATGTAAATGGTTTTATGTCAATGTTGTAAGATACATGATGAACAGTATTATATTTGATATTAACTGTATACATTTGCAATTTAATAATATTAATAAAAAAATTTATGAAATTCAAAGAATATAAAGCATTATTCAGTTAAAAAGAATGGAATAAATAGAATCAGTTGGAAGAATCATTTGTTGGAAAGTATGTATAAGGTGTTGTTTATAAGTACTGTGTTAAAGCTTATTATAGCACAAATTGAATCAACACAAACAACAAAAATATTAACTATAAGTAAATTTACACTTATTCTAAGTCATTTCCACTATTGTATGTTGTTGCCGTATGGCAACATATCATAAAGTACCTTAGAATAATATTTTTTTTTTTTTTAAATTCTACAGCACTTCAAGTTAAGCCATTCTAAGAAAAGAAAAAGAGTCAAATATTTTTTTATATAGGTCTAGCATAATGCGTGCGGTAGAGGGTTAAGTGCAGACCCTTTTATTTACCGAGGGAGTTCAGTGCTGTGTTTCTTTTGGCTGTTTACATCCCGCCGCGGGCGAACCGGACCGCAGCACTCGGACTACTGCACGACACTATCAGCAAGCACGAGACTACGCACCCCGATGCTGTGTTTGTTGTGGCAGGGGATTTTAACCACTGCAACCTTCGGACTGTCCTCCCCAAGTACCATCAGTACGTGAGCTTCCCGACGAGGGACAACAACACTCTGGACCACGTCTACAGCAACGTTAAGGGTGCCTACAAGGCAGCACCTTTTATTACATCCCAATAATAAAATGTGGGTTATATAGATGTGGGTTATTACACCCCACTTCGGACAGTCCGACCACATCTCCGTGTTTCTATACCCATCTTACAGGCAGCTCCTCAAACAGGCTCCCGCAGTAAGTAAAACTGTTAAAGTATGGAACGAAGAAACTGATCTTGTGCTACAGGACTGCTTTAACAGCACTGACTGGGATGTGTTTAAGACTGCTGCTGTGAGAGAGGACTGCACTGTGGATTTAGAAGAATATGCCTCAGTGGTTATTAGTTACATCAGCACATGTATAGACAACATTGTCCCCACCAAGTGCTACAAAACATTCCCAAACCAAAAACCCTGGATAAATTGTGATGTAAGGTCCATGCTGCGTGCCCGTTCCACTGCATTTGCCTCTGGTGACGCTGAGGGCTACAAAAAGGCCAGATACGATCTACGCAGATCTATCAGAGAAGCCAAGAGACAGTACAGAGTGAAGCTGGAGGGATATTATACCACCGCGGATCCCCGGCGCATGTGGCAGGGCCTGAAACACATCACAGATTATCAGCAGAGGAGCAGGGAGGTCACAACTAACCAAAGCATACTACCAGATGAGCTAAATAAGTTCTACGCTCGCTTCGACACCCTCAACACCAGCAGAGGGACTATTCCTACAGGGGCAGCACAGAGCTTTCCACTTACGGTGACATCAGCTCAGGTGCGCAGGACACTGAGGAGAACAAATCCCCGGAAGGCAGCAGGCCCTGATAACATCCCGGGCCGTGCACTGAAGGTCTGCTCAGCGGAGCTGGCTGAGGTACTAACGGACATTTACAATCTATCCCTCTCACTATCTTTTGTACCCACCTGCTTCAAGACCACCACCATTGTTCCCCTCCCCAAGAAAAACACCATAACTTGCTTAAATGACTACCGTCCCATCGCACTCACCTCAATTGTGATGAAGTGTTTTGAGAGGATAATCATGACCCACATTAAAAAGACCATCCCAGACATACTGGACCCCTTACAGTTTGCGTATCGTCGGAATCGCTCTATTGATGATGCAGTAAACACTGCAATCCACACAGCCCTCACACACCTGGAGAACAAGGATACATATGTTCGAATGCTGTTTATCGACTACAGCTCAGCATTCAACACGGTCCTTCCAACCAAGCTGGCTGAGAAGCTCCTCATCCTTGGACTGGCACCTTCCCTCTGCAGCTGGGTTCTGGACTTCCTCACAGACAGACCCCAGACAGTCAGAATTGGTACCCAGACATCAGGTACAAGGACGGTGAGCACAGGGACACCCCAGGGCTGTGTGCTGAGCCCTCTGTTGTACACCCTCTTCACTTATGACTGTGCCCCCACTCAGTGTAACACTACCATCATCAAGTTTGCGGATGACACAACAGTCATCGGCCTGATCACTGGTGGGGCTGAGACAGACTATAGGGAGGAGGTGGCTCAGCTGGTGTCCTGGTGCCACATAAATAATCTCTCCTTAAATGCAGAGAAAACTAAGGAGATGATTATCGACCCGAGGAGGAGGAGAGATCAGCACGGCCCACTTTACATCGGTGAGGCACAGGTAGAGAGGGTGAAAACCTTTAAATTCCTTGGCACCCATATCAGTGAGGACCTCTCCTGGTCTCACAACACCCAGCATATTGTCAGTAAGTCTCAACAACGGCTGTACTTCCTAAGAAAGCTGAGGAAATTTGGTCTGTCCACCAAACTCCTTAGCAACTTCTATAGATGTACAGTGGAGAGCATCCTGACCAATTCCATCACAGTGTGGTTTGGTAACTGCACAGTACAGGAAAGGAAAGCTCTCCAGCGTGTGATTAAAACTGCACAATACATCTGTGGAACAGCTTTTCCATCACTTCAGGACATTTACAAAACCCGGGTCACTAAGAGGGCACACAACATCTTCAAAGACACTACACACCCCCAGCGTATACTGTTCACATTGTTACCTTCTGGCAGACGCTATAGGAGCATGAAAGCCAGAACATCCAGACTTAAAAACAGTTTTTATCCACAGGCCATCAGGCTGTTGAATGACTCAGTCTTTTGACAACTTCATATTCGCACTTTTTGCACTATACTGTGAATGTTCGCATTGTTCAATGTATATGCTTTTATAATGCCTTTTAGTGTCTCTCTGCCAAATGCAAATTCTACACTTGCATCTTTTAAGTATATTGGCCCTCATTTATCAAAAGTGCGTACACCAAATTTCCAGCGTACACCTGGCGTACACCCAAAACCACGGTGACTTTGAGATTTATCAATATGGACGTTGGCGTACGGCACGCTCAAATCCTACGCCAGCTCAGGAGGTGGTGTACGCACGTTTTGAGTGCGGGAATGCGCAGAAAAACAATTCCTAACACCACAAAACGCACTGACAAACTAAAAGATATGATATATTATGACCCACTGTAAAAAAAACAACAACATAGTAATTATAAACTTCAGTGTTTATTTTTGTGCAACATGGACTTCAATGTTTAATTTGTGTGACTTTACCAAAGCATTTGAATTGTAGGCATATGTATTCCTTAAGTTGCGAGCCTGTGCGCTTTACCTGACGTTTCAAGCCTTGTTTATACTTTCGCCTGGCTCCGCAGCGCGAGTCTCCGCAGACTGCGCGCGCACCTCCCCAAACGGACGAGGCGTTTATACTCGACGCGCTCGCCGTTGTACTATTCTTTGAAACGATGGTTAGGCCAGGGTTAGGCCCGGCAGGTGTGCACGGACTGGGTTTAGTAATGAAAGGCTTTCAATGACCAAAAAAATAATTCAGACTGACAAAATAATAAAAATGACATTCTTCTTCTTTTAAATAATAATAATAATAATAATACAAATAATAATAATAACAACATTCTTCTTCTAAATAACAATAAGCGTCATTAATAATAAAAATCTAGAAATCAATTTTGTTTCTTTCCACTTCCCTGGTTTCGCTTTCTCTTTCTCTTTCTCTTTCTCAAAGAAGTTTCTCTTCTTTGCCGTCTTCCGTGTGTCCATGGCGTAAAATGAGGGCGTGGGGGGAGCGGAGACTTGAATATATAGGGGCGTGTTATTCTAATAACGCTCGTTTTCAGCCGCGGCATTTATCAAGCGCAGGTATTGCGTACACTTGGATTTCAAAGGTACGCACAGCTTCATAAATCAGGCGGTGAGAAGAGTGTAAGCATAATCTTACGCCAACATATACGCCCGTTTCTATGCAAGAATGATAAATGAGGGCCATTGTGTGTATATTGTGTATATTGTGTACATTTTATATTTTATATTTGTGGGAACCTTTGCAACTTATGAATTTCATTGCATGGTGTAAACTCTGTGCATATGACAAATAAATATCTTGAATCTTGAATCTTGAAAGGGAGATATTTGCTTTTAAAGAAATTGCTTTTTAAAGGACTACAACAAACGGCTGGTAGGGACTACACGACATTCCTCCCGGGTTAGTGACATCACCAACCCTAGAATTTACATAAACCCCGCCCCCTCAACACGATTTATAGATTATCAAGACAGAATATGGTAATCAATGACTAGAAGATAACTACACATACATTACATAAATTCATCAACTAACCATTCAGAAATGTCCTGTTGCTTCTACATGTTGTCACTTCTTCTAGAGTCTCTCCATCATTGTCTGAATACGATTTGAACATAAAAGGCAAAAAAATTTAATGTTTGAAATTTTCAGTGCATGTCTGTGTGAGTGCGAGCTGTTGAAGCTCCGCCCCCTGTGCCGGGAGCAGCAGCTCATTTGCATTTAAAGGAACAGACACAAAAACGGTGCGTTTTTGCTAACCTTAAAAAAGTGACAACTTTAACATGCTATATAAAAATATCTGCGGGGTATTTTGAGCTGAAACTTCACACACACACACTCTGGGGACATCAGAGACTTATTTTACATCTTGTGAAAAGGGCATTATACCACCCCTTTAAGAGCACAATGTTTACCAGCAGCGAAACACTTTCTTCTCTCCAAATTAAATGTAAATGTCTATAGCATAAGAATACCAACAATACAATGAAACAGCACACTCTTTATTAGAGCCATCTGCAAGTGTTCACTAGAAAGTGCAGAAGCAAGAGTTTCTAATCAGAGCCCGTTTGAAAACAGGTGTTGCTGGTGTGAGATCTTTCATTATATGTCACACTGCTGAAGGTTAATGCCATTAAATGCAAAAAGTCAGTTATAACCTGCAAAATCACAGCACTCGGCCAACAGAAATGCTGTAAGGCAGTGAAGTGAATTTACAAGGTTTAGAAGTTAAAGGGGTTACAGCACTTTTCTGTTGCATCATGGATTTCTGTCAGTTGTTTTTATGACCTGCACTACATTTAGACTTTCAGCAGCCATTTACCAGAGAGTGCATCATTATTCCATTTTGCGCAATCACTTTATAACCCTCACTAAAGTTTTAAGAGAGCAGTCTCTTCTCTGATTAACTATCCACAGACTGGTTTTAATATGGTAGAAAGATGCAGAGATCAAGGTATATCCACTTCATAAGTACGGTTAGCACCACGCTTTTCCATTTCGGTTGCCATTATAG
The DNA here is from genome assembly GCF_951802725.1 of Rutilus rutilus. Classification (NCBI taxonomy): domain Eukaryota; kingdom Metazoa; phylum Chordata; class Actinopteri; order Cypriniformes; family Leuciscidae; genus Rutilus; species Rutilus rutilus. The sequence goes on along the minus strand of NC_140230.1, from coordinate 3,948,656 downwards.
GTAAAAGCTTGTTAATATGTAAATTTGTGCTATAAGGGTATCTTCCTGTCATTAGGGAGTCATCAAACATCCCTTCCACATTATGCTAATGAAGCATGGAAATGACAAAAGCAAGGGAAACAACATTAAGTTAGAATAGAGGCAGAGTGCACAACTTCGCTTAATGTGACACGGACTAGTTTGCAAAAGATACAATCATGGTCTGTAGACATACTGGCTTTCGAGATGAACAAGTTCAGTTGACCCACTGTAATGTGGTGTTTGCATTATTTCTAAGCTGATTAAATGACTCATTAGAGAAACAAGTTTTAATCTGTTTTTTTCCCCTCTCTTTGTAAATAGTGCCTGCTACTGCACAGTGTTTTCAGCGATCTTTTCAGCGGAAAGTGGGACAGGATGCTCAGCATAAGATTAGAAATACATCGGACCGTACATCTTATCTTAATAGTATTTATAGAAAACTTGTATTGTTTTAGCAATCTCAAAAGTCATTTTCGGTTGAGGGACAGACTGAACAAAATGCCCCTTTATACAGGCTTTTTAACCTTTGTCCTATTAAAGGTGACATACTATATCCCTTTTCACGAGATGTAATATAGATATATGGTGTCCCCAGAATGTGTCTGTAAAATTTCAGCTCAAAATATCAGATCATTTATTATAGCTTGTCAAATTTGCCCCGTTTTGGCTGTGAGCAAAAAACGCGCTGTTTTTGTGTGTGTCCCTTTAAATGCAAATGAGCTGCTGCTCCGCCTCCATTCAGACAGACCGATCCTTTACACAAGCTTTAGATCCTCCGGCAATAACAAAACAGGCCAATCTCACTCCTCCAGAATCTCAGGAATAACAGTAGCGAGAGCAGCCTTACGGAGTGACTCAGGAAGAGTTGAACTTTTAGACACACCTGGACGTTTCTGAATGGTTAGTGGACACATTTATGTAGTAGTTGTGGAGTTGCATTGATTCATCTCATCGACTTGCATGTACCGTCATGTTTAACTTTTACACAAGTTAACAGTTCCCTGAGGTCTTTATAAGACAGCTGTGACATGTTTTGTTCTAACAGTGTTCAGTGTTCGTCTGTGCTGCAACGACAGAACAGTTTGCATGCTTTGCTCGAACTTTTGCCATTGCGTTAGAACTTACCAAGGCTTACCAAAACAAAGTTACTGGGTTGTCACTTTTCATGTTTTCTGGGTTGGTAGATGCACGGGGGACCCGATTATAGCACTTAAACATGAAAAAAGTCAGATTTTCATGATATGTCCCCTTTAAAGGGATAGTTCCCCCCAAAATCAGTCATCTTTTATTCACCCTCAATTTTTTATTTCTTCTGCTGAACACAAAATAATATATTTTGAAGAGTGTCAGTAACCAAAAAGTTGAAGGGCCCCATTGACTTCCATAGTATTTATTTTTTCTTCATACTATGGAAGTCAATGGGGTGCATCAACTGTTTGGTTACCCATATTCTTCAGAATAACTTATTTTGTGTTCAGCAGAAGAAATAGATTCATACGGGTTTGGAACGACATGAGGGTGAGTAAATGATGACAGAATTTTCATTTTTGGGTGAAATATCCCTTTAAGAGCTAATCTTGTGGAATAACATTAATAAAGATAAAACAAAAGGAGGGACATGAAATATACTGATTTCATTCTCCAGAAGCAGAGTGCATATAGGGGAGACCGGTAATGGTTGTTGCTTTCACATCTGTAACTTTTGCGCTATTTATCTCAAACTTTAATAATTTTTTTCTCTGCTACACATTGACATTTTGAAATCTAAACCTTGTAAATTAAATATATCTGTAGATTAATTATTACTGTGGGTGTTTATAATGTTTACGGTCAATTTTGCACAGGATTATCAATATAAATATAAATCATTACGATGGTGCGTCTACTGCCGACAAAGGTAATCAAACACTAAATATGTCTGTAATTATGCAGGAAATATTAAACATGCATGGACATATATCTGAGATGATAAGTAGAAAGTGATTTGAATATAATATGCAATAAACATGGACCCTTTTCACATTTCCACTGTTCTCCGAAGCAGAAGTCGTCATCGGCGAGATGGGCTAGTAAACCTCTATAATGGTCTATGGGAGACTTCGGCAAATGTGAATTTACAATAGCAAAACACACAATACATTCAAGTGGGCATTATAATATTTATATAATTTAATCCACTTTTAAATTAATTAATGAACTGACGGAATGCTTTTGGTACAGTTTTTTTCACACCTTTTTTTCAGTTTTTCAGTAACTGATGTATGCAGTTAAAATCAGAGCCCTCCCCCTCGCATGCATGTTACTACCAAACACAAATGACACTCTGTCCCACCTGACCAAGACATTTTTCAAAACATCTTATTTTGTGGTTTAGAGTAAACACTTGGTTGCATGCAAAATATGCTGCATGAGGAGCTCATGTAGAGATTGTCTAGTGAATTTTAATGTTAGCATTTGCACAAATGCATTTGCCTGAAGAATCACTACATATTTACCAGGGTTTAGAATATCTCACATATCTTACAAATATAGGCACCATATCTAGAGGCTATAATATCACAGTGACTTGAGGGTGGATTATTTCTTATTGGGCTAGTAAACAATGACACATGCATATACAGACCCTTTCCAAAAAATTTGAATATCATGGAAAAGTTTATTTATTTCCATAATTCCATTCAAAACGTTAAACTTCCATAGATTATAGATTCAGGGCCCACAACTTAAACGATTTCAAGTATTTAGTTGTTTATTTGTACATAATTTGGGCTTCCAGCTCATAAAACCCACGAAAACAGGATTTAAAAAAATTAGAATACTGTGAAGAAATCAGCCCAAATTGTACAGGGCATGAATGTTTTAAACTGAGTGTCACACACACTACTCATCTACTAAACTCAAAGCACCTGCACAGGTTTTCCCAGGTGTCATAAAATTGCTTCACTTTGGTTCAATTGTCTCAGTTAGGATCAATATGGGGAAGACTGCAGACTTGACAACTGGCCAGAAGACCATCATTGATACCCTCCATAGGATGGGTAAGCCACAAAAGTTCATAGCTAAGGAGGCTGGCTTGTTCACAGAGTGCTGTGTCCAAGCATATCAATGGAAAGTATAGTGGAAGGGCAAAATGTGGCAGGAGAAGATGCACCAGCAAAAGAGCTGACTGTGGGCTTCAGCGGATTATGAAACAGAGAATCCTGCTGGAAAATGAAGTCCGCATCTCCATAATGCTTGTCTGCTGAAGGAAGCATGAAGTGCTCTGAAAATGTCCTGGTAGACGGCTGCGTTGAGTGGACAGCACAGTGGACCAACACCAGCCGATGACCAACACAGACTGTGGAAACTTCACACTGGACTTCAAGCATCTTGGATTGTGTGCCTCTCCATTCTTCCTCCAGACTCTGGGACCTTGGTTTCCAAATGAGATGCAAAATTTGCTCTCATCAGAAAAGAGGACTTTGGTCCACTGTGCTTTATTAAATCCAGAGTCAACGCAGCCGTCTACCAGGACATTTTCAGAGCACTTCATGCTGACTTCATTTTCCAGCAGGATTTGCACCTGCCCACACTACCAAAATAACCAAAACCTGGTTCAATGACCATGGTATCACTGTGTTATTACTGTGTGATTTCATGTAATATTCACATTCTCTGGGATTTTGATTTCGTGGGTTTCATAAGCTGTAAGCCATAATCATCAAAATTATAACAACTAAAGACTTGAAATATCTCACTTTGCATGTAATGAGTCAATATAATATATTAGTTTCACCTGTTAAGTTGAATTCTTGAAATAAATAAACTTTTCCATGATATTACATTTTTTTGGAAAGGGTCTGTGTATATATACACTCACCTAAAGGATTATTAGGAACACCATACTAATACTGTGTTTGACCCCCTTTCGCCTTCAGAACTGCCTTAATTCTACGTGGCATTGATTCAACAAGGTGATGAAAGCATTCTTTAGAAATGTTGGCCCATATTGATAGGATAGCATCTTGCAGTTGATGGAGATTTGTGGGATGCACATCCAGGGCACGAAGCTCCCGTTCCACCACATCCCAAAGATGCTCTATTGGGTTGAGATCTGGTGACTGTGGGGGCCATTTTAGTACAGTGAACTCATTGTCATGTTCAAGAAACCAATTTGAAATGATTCGAGCTTTGTGACATGGTGCATTATCCTGCTGGAAGTAGCCATCAGAGGATGGGTACATGGTGGTCATAAAGGGATGGACATGGTCAGAAACAATGCTCAGGTAGGCCGTGGCATTTAAAGTGTAAGTTGCAGGTTAACCACCACAGCCAATTAATGTGTAAATTAAAGTGCTCTATATGTATATATTTAATTATTTCTGTCTTAAAATGTGTTAAAATAACATTTATTGGGGTTTCTTCAAAGGTAGCGTGTTTTTTCAGTTACTGGGTGATGACGTCACAAGAGGAACTCGCAACCCATACTCTGCTAGATTCTTACTATATTATGGCTGTTTGGAGAACGACTGAGGATGTGGGAAACCATCAAATTCTTTATGGACCACAGCCCTACAATTTTTAACCGGTCAGGCGTGAGAGAGGGGAGCCATGGCACTCAAAGAGTTATTAATGCTTGGTGTGAGGAGAATTAGTGGAGGGCTGGCCAGGTGTCCTGGTGAGTAACGTTAGCTACGTTAGAGCTAGTCTAGCCTGGTGCAAACTTAACCCGGATAATATAACGGAACAAGCAAGTTTTTTCAAAATATTGCCGTCATGTAGAATAGCAAGGAGGGACAACGACTGAAGACATTATATACTTACAGTAAGTCAGTCCAAATCAGAGCTGTAGAGATGCACACACTGCACAGGCACCAATCGCTAGTCTCATTGACGCCTCAAACGTCATGTAATACCCTTCCTCAATCCACGCGTTATCAATTTCTCACGATTTAATTAGCGATGTTTATTGTCAGAAAAGAAAAAGAGAGATCGATCTCCCCATCACTGTGTTTGTGTGGGCTATGCCACCCAGTTGAATCAGCAGTGGAGAGTGTGTGCTGCCATGAGGTGAACGCGTTTTGGAGTTTAGTGGAACAGCTCGACCTGCGACCGGCTGATCTGACGTGCCTGAACCCGGTGCCTGAACCCGTTTGTTTTGCGAATAGCGTATTCTCATTTCAGGCAGGATCACGGTCCCCTTGAAGTCAGCACACACGAGTATGTTTACAATGGAGTTATTTTATCCATAATTTTTTTTATCAAATAAAACATACAACCAACTTGTCTGAAGTTATGTAAGGCGAATATAGCTGCTAGCGTACGGTAACTCTACTAGTGAGTTCCTCTTATGACGTCACGCCCCATCTAGTGGAAGGGAGTGGGAGCGGTTAAAACCACTGTTAAAAGTGCTAACTTTTCATATTATATCAGCATTTTGGTATAAAAAACAATGGTGGGCGGTTCTTATCTTTTATGTTTAATAAACACATTGCATTACTTCGTGAAAAATTTAACCTGCAACTTACACTTTAAACGATGCCCAATTGGCACTAAGGGGCCTAAAGTGTGCCAAGAAAACATCCCCCACACCATTACACCACCACCACCACCACCAGCCTGCACAGTGGTAACAAGGCATGATGGATCCATGTTCTCATTCTGTTTACGCCAAATTCTGACTCTACCATCTGAATGTCTCAACAGAAATCAAGACTCATCAGACCAGGCAACATTTTTCCAGTCTTCAACTGTCCAATTTTGGTGAGCTCGTGCAAATTGTAGCCTCTTTTTCCTATTTGTAGTGGAGATGAGTGGTACCCGGTGGGGTCTTCTGCTGTTGTAGCCCATCCGCCTCAAGGTTGTGCGTGTTGTGGCTTCACAAATGCTTTGCTGCATACCTCGGTTGTAACAAGTGGTTATTTCAGTCAAAGTTGCTCTTCTATCAGCTTGAATCAGTCGGCCCATTCTCCTCTGACCTCTAGCATCAACAAGGCATTTTCACCCACAGGACTGCCGCATACTGGATGTTTTGCCCTTTTCACACCATTCTTTGTAAACCCTAGAAATGGTTGTGCGTGAAAATCCCAGTAACTGAGCAGATTGTGAAATACTCAGACCGGCCCGTCTGGAACCAACAACCATGCCACGCTCAAAATTGCTTAAATCACCTTTCTTTCCCATTCTGACATTCAGTTTGGAGTTCAGGAGATTGTCTTGACCAGGACCACACCCCTAAATGCATTGAAGCAACTGCCATGTGATTGGTTGATTAGATAATTGCATTAATGAGAAATTGAACAGGTGTTCCTAATAATCCTTTAGGTGAGTGTGTATATATATATATATTATACAAGTTTTTTTTTCTTTTTTTCTTGTTATGAAATACATGCAGTTGTATTGGGGGTAAAACTATTGTAGTGATGTTTTATAAAATTAAACAAATCCACTAAATTATTATATGGTTACATAATATTGATTCAAACTATATGACATTCATATAATGTAACAAAAGGCAGTTTTCTGTAAATCAT